>NC_073624.1:279659507-279964120 GCF_029407905.1 Bubalus kerabau
AAATAAAGTCAGCCACTGTGTCCACTGTCTCCCCATCTATTTCCCATGAAGTGATGGGACCAGATGCCATGATCTTAGTTTTCTAAATGTTGAGCTTTAAGCCAACTTTTTCACTCTCCTCTTTCACTTTCATCAAGAGGCTCTTTAGTTCTTCTTCACTTTCTGCCATAAGGGTGGTGTCATCTGCATGTCTGAGGTTACTGATATTTCTCCTGGCAATCTTGATTCCAGCTTGTGCTTCTTCCAGCTCAGCATTTTTCATGATGTACTCTGCATATATATCAAGGGCTTCCCTTGTGGCTCAGCCGGTAAAGAATCTGCCTGTAATGCGGGAGACCTGGGTTCGATCCCTGGGTTGGGAAGATCCCCTCGAGAAGGGAAAGGCTACCCACTCCAGTACTCTGGCCTGGAGAACTCCACAGATCATATAGTCCATGGGGGTCACAAAGAGTTGGACACGACTGAGCGCCTTTCACTTTCACTTCACTCTGCATATAAGTTCAGTTTTATGGGGTAACAAATAATTAGCTATCCTGGGAAGCCTACATATGCTTCAGGGACCACAGTTCATCACTGGGCACTAGGTCTGCATGGAAATGGGGTGTGCAGTTGACAGGCTGATTTTCTAAAAGTGTGCTCACAACACAGATGTCTCTCCCTGCATCAGAGCTCTGCAGCCAGGCTCCTGGCCAAGGGACAGCACCATCTGCCTGGAGTGGACTCAGTCCATGGCTCTGAGCCAGAGACCCAGGAGAAGAAACATGCTGTGGATCTGTGGGCATCAGCCTTCTCACCGCTCATCTCTCCCCTCCCTCCTGAGAGGAGCACCTCACCCACTCCTTCCAGCTCTCTGAGAAGATGATGAAAACAGCTGCTACCGGCAGCAGGCCCCGCCCTCCTTCACTCGGTGCTCCACCCGGTGCTCCACCCGGTGCTCCACCCGGTGCTCCACCCGGTGCTCCACCCGATGCTCCTGGCCTCCTCCACCTGGGTGCTCCACCCAGGTGCTCCCGGCCAGGCCAGCAGGGGCTGGCGTTGGGCCTGTCGGCATGGAGAGCCCGGAAGCAATCCTCAGAGGCTTAGAGTTGTGGGGAGTCTCAGCCCTGCTCTCTCCTGTGAAAGGAGCAGGGCTGATCGAGGGACGCCAGGCTGGTCGCCCCACCCCTCCTCCAGCCTGAGAGACAGAAGGTTGCCCTCTCCTCTCCCCAAACCCCGCTGCAGATCATATTTCACTTGGAAGCAGTACTTAAGTTTGCTTTTCTATGAAAGTGCTAGAAGTCATGTAGACCAAACATGCTTTTTAGAGTTTCCAGTCAATAATAAAGTAAAAATAGGAAGTTGGAACACAGTTCAAAATTATAGACATTTTTCTCTTGGGAAAAATATTCTAAAACAAAGGTCCGTCTAGTCAAAGCTACGGTTTTTCCAGTAGTCACCTATGGATGTGAGAGTTGGACTAGAAAGAAAGCTGAGCGCCAAAAAATTGATGTTTTGAACTGTGGTGTTGGAGAAGACTCTTGAGAGTCCCTTGCACTGCAAGGAGATACGATCCGTCCATCCTAAGGGAGATCAGTCCTGGGTGTTCATTGGAAAGACTGATGCTGAAGCTGAAACTCCAATACTTTGGCCACCTGATGGGAAGAACTGACTCATTTGAAAAGACCCTGATGCTGGAAAAATTGAAGGTGGGAGAAGGGGACGACAGAGGATAAGAGGGTTGGATGGCATCACGGACTCAATGGACATGAGTTTGAGTAAACTCCGGGAGTTGGTGATGGACAGGGAGGCCGGGCGTGCTGCAGTCCATGGGATCGCAAAGAGTCGGACACAACCGAGCAACTGAACTGAACTGAGAGACTATAGGCTTCCACTCAGAGCATGGAAAAAACTATTCCTTCAACTACATGTGTATCAATGGAAATTATGAAGACTTTGGGGAGAAACCAAAGGAAAAATCTTTCCATTAAGTTCAACTTTTTTCCCTAAGGGTTATTTTAAAAATGAGTAATGGCTCTTTAAAATTCCCAAATCAGAGGGCTTATACTTTGGAGAAAGGAAAAGAAGTAGATAATAATTAGGGAGTCTTTCCTGAGTCAGAAAGCTTAGCACATTATAGACAAATAATGAGCACCTGAACAGAGAATAAAGAGTAAAAAGACATCTTGCTTTTGGACAACATGTTTTCACCTTAGATGGAAAAAAAGGGGCGGCAAGAAGAGTTCCTGGGCTTCCCTTGTGGCTCAGCTGGTGAAGAATCCGCCTGCAATGCAGGAGACCTGGGTTCGATCCCTGGGTTGGGAAGATCCCCTGGAGAAGGGAAAGGCTACCCACTCCAGTATTCCTGCCTGGAGAATTCCATGGACTCTATAGTCCACGGGATCACAAAGAGTCAGACGCGACTGAGCGAATTTCACTTTCACTTTCTTCAAAGGAGTTCCTAAAGTAATCTTCATCATTCATTTTCTTCCAAGTTCATACAAAAGACTTAATGTTCATACAGGAGACTTAATAAAATTGGCCTATTCTTTCTCTGAATATGTACTATACGCATTTATTCTCCTTTTCAACTTGTACCCTATACTAGTCTGTTATTCTCTCATTGTTTTATATGTGTACATTTGACTTTCTAAACAAATGATAAACTTTTTAAGGTCAGAAAATGTAGCTTCGGTAATTCTCATAGTATTGAATACTAACTATATAATAAGCATTATATTAAATATATTCATGATTCATTAAGCCATTTTTCCTCCAGTAAAATTCCTTTTTTTAATAAATTCTATATCCAAAGTGTTAACATGTGGTTTTAAGATAAATATGTGGCAAGAAACTACATTCCGGTCTGAAGACCCTAGGGATCAAATAGTTCCTAATCCTCACTGCAACAAATTCAGCAAAGGCAAAGGAGTACGCCCCCTCAGCCGCTGACATCTGCAGCATCTGTGTCAGTGTCCTTCCAACCTAGACTTGCCAGTGACGTGGCGGACAGCAGTGTCTACACAAACAACCCAGCCAAAGCTTAGTGTCTCCTTTTTAACTTCTCATTTCCATTGTATTTATTCCGCATCAGTAAACTAAATCTATGGTAGATACTAAATTTATTATCCTGCATAATTATCCACTCTTGAAACATCGTCCTCCAGTTCTCTGACCACAACTTCAGACCATTTCAGTCACAACACATGTATTTTCCCAATAAGCCTTTTGTTTTGTTTTGTTTTTGATCCTCTGTTTTCTGCCTGTCCCTCCCCCCTTTCCTTGCTTCGTATCATATATACTTTTAATTCTATCATCCATCCATCTCTTCATCCTCTATTTTGCCATTATCCACTATATTGGCCCATTTCTTTTCTACTACATCTCTGAAAAAATAAACAACAAAAAAAAAAACAACACAAATCTAAACCATTGCTAAGTCTATCCATATTAGAGTTGCTGAGCATTGCTGCTGAAAATTATATATATTATATAGTTATAGATTGTTGTGACTAGAGTTTCATGTTCTTTGACTTCAAGCAGACCCTCTATACTGTTGAGAAACCATTTCCTTATTTAGTTTTACTTTCTAATCCCCACAGTAACAATTATTTGAATAATGTGCTAGGTTTCTACTATTTTGCCTGGCCGGAATAGTATCTTTCCTCCTTCTAAAAGGCTTCCCTGGTGGCTCAGACGGTAAAGCATCTGCCTGTGATGCAGGAGACCCGGGTTCAGTTCCTGGGTTGGGAAGATCCCCTGGAGAAGGAAATGGCAACCCACTCCAGTACTCTCGCCTGGAAAATTTCCATGGACTGAGGGGCCTGGTAGGCTACAGTCCATGAGGGTAGCAAAGAGTCAGACATGACTGAGCGACTTCATTTCACTTTTCTTCTGAGAAATTTGTCTTTGAATGGGGGTGGGGGGGGGGAGCACTGAAGGTTGTTGCTGAACCAGGAAAGATGCTGGGATTCTTGGCCTCCAGAGAAGAACTCAATCTGGGGGCAGTGACGAGGCTTGATTGCTCAGAGCTTTTGTGTAATGAAGTTTTATTAAAGTATAAAAGAAAAAAAGAAAGCTTCTGACATAGACATCAGAAGGAGGCAGGAAGAGTGCCCTCTGCTAGTCTTTAGCTGGATGTTATATAGCTACTAGCAGGCTGCTAATTAGAGAAAGGAAATGTCTCAAAACTCAGATAATGGCACCAAGCCCCTCCCCCACAACATGCACAGAGATAACATTGGCACCAGGTGAATCATCCCAGGCCACAAAATGATTGACATGAATCTTGAAGAAAGGCAGATTTCCATACAAATAGCTTTATTAACTGGAGAAGGCGATGGCACCCCACTCCAGTACTCTTGCCTGGAAAATCCAGTGGACGGAGGAGCCTGGTAGGCTGCAGTCCATGGGGTCACAAAGAGTTGGACACGACTGAGCGACTTCACTTTCACTTTTCACTTTCATGCATTGGAGAAGGAAATGGCAACCCACTCCAGTGTTCTTGCCTGGAGAATCCCAGGGACGGGGGAGCCTGGTGGACTGCCATCTATGGGGTCGCGCAGAGTCGGACACAACTGAAGCGACTTAGCAGCAGCAGCAGCTTTATTAACATAGATTAGGAGAACAATATAAGAGTGCAACATACTGGTTTGTCAAGTCAGATTCGAGTCTTAGGCGGAACCGACTTGGAGACAGAGTCTAGGTAAATACATAGTACACTAATATAGCTTAAGACAAACATTTCCATAAGAAAAACGCATTGGTTAGCTCAAGGTTAGAGAAAAGTTAAGTTCAGGTGAAACCAGGTGTCATTATGGCAACACAGAACTTTAAGAGAAACCCCCTTTTAAATTTGTATAGAGAAAGGGAAAAAGTATAACACTAGTGTTTCCTCCTGCTGCTTAAGACAGAGATAAAGAATGTTTGACATGTGCAGCCTATTTCCTCAGTTTGGAGGCCCCTGGCCTTCCTGCCTGTTACCCTCTTAGCACCTTCTTACATATCCCACAGCGGTGTCCACTGTGAATGGTCTGGGGGTGCGTGCCTTGGTCAAGTCTGAGCAGTTCTAGTTCCTACTCACCAATTACCAGTGATTAACATAAAAATAGAAAGGATCACGAGAAAAGGAAAAGGAGAGAAGAAGAAGAAAGAGGAGGAGGAACCGCAACTGCAAGAGAACCATACAAACATCCAGAGTAGCCTCAGGGAGTTGGCACTGAAAGCTGGCTGTGTCTGTGTTGAGCTGGTGTTCTTTAACCTCATCAATCAAGCTGTTATTTCAGGCATTTATAGCTCACCCCACTCTTCCTGCCCAGTCACCAAATCTCTCATTCAGAGGATGACCGTGATTTCCACTTCGAAAGGAAAACAGAAGTCATAAGAGGAGAAATGCCTCAAATTACTGCCACCACAACTACACAGGTTCCTTTCCCTCCTGATAGGGCGAGATGATGCCCCTCAAGGTAACCTTTCCCCACAACTAGTGCCAGCCCACCCAGGCAGCATGGCCTGCTCCACTGTCTAGTCTCCAAGAAGAGGTGGCAAGAATACAAAGAAGAACTATGCAAAAAAAGATCTTCATGACCCAGATAATCACAGTGGTGTGATCACACACCTAGAGCCAGACATCCCGGAATGTGAAGTCAAGTGGGACTTAGGAAGCATCACTACGAACAAAGCTAGTGGAGGTGATGGAATTCCAGTGGAGCTATTTCAAATTCTAAAAGATGATGCTGTGAAAGTGCTGCACTCAATATGCCAGCAAATTTGGAAAGCTCAGCAGTGGCCACGGGACTGGAAAAGGTCAGTTTTCATTCCAATCCCAAAGAAAGGCAATGCCAAAGAATGTTCAAACTATTGCACAATTGCACTCATCTCACACGCTAGTAAAGTAATGCTCAAAATTCTCCAAGCCAGGCTTCAAAAGTATGTAAATCCTGAAATTCCAGATGTTCAGTATGGATTTAGAAAAGGCAGAGGAACCAGAGATCAAATTGCCAATATCCCCTGGATCCTAGAAAATGCAAGATAATTCCAGAAAAACATCTACTTCTGCTTTATTAATTACACCAAAGACTTGGCTGTGTAGATCACAACAAATTGTGGAAAATTCTTCAAGAGATGAGAATACAAGACCACCTTACCTGCCTCCTGAGAAATCTGTATGCTGGTCAAAATGCAACAGTTAGAACCAGACATAGAACAACAGACTGGTTTTAAATTGGGAAAGGAGTATGTCAAGGCTGTATATTGTCACCCTGCTTACTTAACATATATGCAGAGTACACCATGTGAAATGACGGGCTGGATGAAGCACAAGCTGGAATCAAGATTACTGGGAGAAATATCAATAACCTTAGAGATGCAGATGAAACCACCCATATGGCAGAAAATGAAGAGGAACTAAAGAGCCTCCTGATGAAGGTGAAAGAGAAGAGTGAAAAAGCTGGCTTAAAAGTCAACATTCAAAAAACTAAGATCATAGCATCCAGTCCCATCACATCATGGCAAATAGATGGGGAAACAGTGGAGAAATGGCAGACTTTATTTTCTGGGGCTCCAAAATGACTGCAGATGGTGACTGCAGCCATGAAATTAAAAGATCCTTGCTCCTTGAAAGAAAAACTATGACAAACCTAGAGAGCATATTAAAAAGTGGAGACATTACTTTGCCAACAAATACCTGTATAGTCAAAGTTACAGTTTTTCCAGTGGTCAGGTACAGATATTAAAGTTGGACCATAAACAAGGCTAAGTACCAAAGAATTGATGTTTTTGAACTGTGGTGTTGAAGAAGATTCTTGAGAGTACCTTGGACTGCAAGAAGGTCCAACCAGTCCATTGTAAAGGAAATCAGTCCTGAATATTCATTGGAAGGACTGATGCTGGAGCTGAAACTCCAGTACTTTGGCCACCTGATGCGAAGAACTGGCTCATTGGAAAAGAGCCTGATGCTGGGAAAGATTGAAGGCAGGAGTAGAAGGGGATGCCAGAGGATGAGATGGCTGGATGGCATCACCGACTCAATGGACATGGGTTTGAATAAACTCCAGGAGATGGTTAAGAACAGAGAAGCCTGGCCTGCTGCAGTCCATGGGGTCATGAAGAGTTGGACACAACTGATAGAATGAACAACAACAATACTTCTTTTGCTTTCAGTTCATTTCAGTTCAGTCACTCAGTCGTGTCCAACTCTTTGTGACCCCATAGACTGCAGCATGCCAGGCCTCCCTGTCCAACACCAACTCAGAGTTTACTCAAACTCATGCCCATTGAGTCGGTAATGCCATCCAACCATCTCATCCTCTGTCATCCCCTTCTCCTTCTGCCTTCAATCTTTCCCAGAATCAGGGTCTTTTCCAATGAGTCAGTTCTTCACATCAGGTGGCCAAAGTATTGGAGTTTCAGCTCCAGAATCAGTCCTTCCGATGAATATTCAGGATTGATTTCCTTTAGGATGAACTGGTTGGATCTCCTTGCAGTGCAAGGGACTTTCAAGACTCTTTTCCAACACCACAGTTTAAAACCATCAATTCTTCGGTGCTTAGTTTTCTTTTCCTTTGGATATTATGTAATGTTTATCAGGTTAAATTCTCATTTACAAAGAGTTTTAAATATTGAATCGGTGTATTATCAAAGCCAGATTTGCCTGTGAATGTCCAGGAGTTTCTGGTGGAAGTATGGGTCGACAGTGGCCTGCTGCGGCGTCAGGGACACTGAATACAACACTGTGTACACGAGTCCCTTTGAAGGAAGTTACCATTACTCTAATTACCCATACCAAAGTTTAGCCTCAGGCCGAACACCAGGAATGGAACACAGCCCCACCCATCAACAGAAAATTGGATTAAAGATTTACTGAGCATGATTGCACTTATCAGAACAAGACCCAGGTTCCCCCACTGTCAGTCTCACCCATCAGGAAGTTTCCATAAGTCTCTTAACCTTCTCCATCAGAGGGCAGACAGACTGAAAACCACAATCACAAAAAACTAACCAAACTGATCACATGGACCACAGCCTTGTCTAACTCAATGAAACTATGAGCCATGCCATGTAGGGCCACCCAAGACAGATGGCTCATAGTGGAGGGTTCTGACAAAACGTGGTCCACTGGAGAAGGGAACGGCAAACCACTTCAGGATTCTTGCCTTGAGAACCCCATGAACACTATGAAAAGGCAAAAAGATATGACACTGAAAGATGAACTTCCCAGGCCAGTAGGTGCCCAATATGCTACTGTTGAAGAGTGGAGAAATAAATCCAGAAAGAATGAAGAGATGGAGCCAAAGCAAAAACAACACCCAGTTGTGGATGTGATTGGTGATGGAAGTAAAGTTTGATGCTGTAAAGAGCAATATTGCATAGGAACCTGGAACGTTAGGTACATGAAACAAGGCAAATTGGAAATGGTCAAACAGGAGATGGTCAAACAGCAAGAGTGAATATCGACGATTTAGGAATCAGTGAACTGAAATGGACTGGAATGGGCAAATTCAACTCAGATGACCACTGTATCTACTACCGTGGGAAGAATCCCTTAGAAGTCATGGAGTAGCCCTCAAGGTCAAAAACAAGAGTCTGAAATGCAGAACTTGTGTGAAATCTCAAAAATGACAGAATGATCTCTGTTCGTTTCCAAGGCAAACTATTCTTTATCACAGCAATCCAAGTCTATGCCAAAGAAGCTGAAGTTTTTTCCCAAGGCAAACCTTTTAAGATCACAGTAATTCAAGTCTATGCCCCAACCACTAATGCTGAAGAAGCTGAACAGTTCTATGAATACCGACAAAGTTTCCAGAATTAATACCAAAAAAAAAAAAAAAAAGAACATATCCTTTTCATCCTAGGGGACTGGAATGCAAAAATAAGAAATTAGGAGATGAAATAAAGATAAAAATAAGAAATTAGTAGAGTAACAGTAAAATTTGGCCTTGGACTACAGAATGAAGCAGGGCAACGGTTAGCAGAGTTTTGCCAAGAGAATGCACTGGAAATTACAAACACCCTCTTCCAACAACACTAAAGAAGACTCTACACATGGCCATCACCTGACCGTCAACACTGAAATCAGATTGATTACGTTCTTTGCAGCCAAAGATCGAGAAGCTCTATACAGTCAGCAAAAACAAGACTGGGACCTGACTATGGCTTAGATCATGAACTCCTTATTGGCAAATTCAGACTTAAATTGAAGAAAGTAGAGAAAACCACTAGACCATTCAGGTATGACCTAAATCAAATCCCTTATGATTATACAGTAGAAGTGACAGATTCAAGGAATTAGATCTGATAGACAGAGAGCCTGAAGAACTATGGACAAAGGTTCATAACATTGTACAGAAGGCAGTGATCAAGACCATCCCCAAAAAAAAGAAATGCAAAAAGGCAAAATGGGTGTCTGAGGAGGTCTTACAAATAACTGAGAAAAGAAAAGAAGCTAAATAAAGGCAAAGGTGGAAGGGAAAGATACACCCATCTGAATGCAGAGTTTCAAAGAATAGAGTGAAGTCACTCAGTCATGTCCAACTCTTTGCGACCCTGTGGACTGTAGCCCACCAGGCTCCTCCGTCCATGGGATTCTCCAGGCAAGAATACTGGAGTGGGTTGCCATTTCCTTCTTCGGGGGATCTTCCTGACCCAGGGATAGAACCAAGGTCTCCCACATTGCAGGCAGATGCTTTAACCTCTGAGCCACAGAAACGAGGGATAAAAAGCCTTCCCCAGTGATCAGTGCAAAGACAGAGGAAAAAACAGAAGGGGAAAGACTAGAGATCTCTTCAAGAAAATTAGAGACACCAAGGGAACATTTCATACACAAATGGGCACAATAAAGGGCAGAAATGGTATGGACCTAACAGAAGCAGAAGAGACTAAGAAGAGGTGGCAAGAATACATATATTCTTGGTTTAATGTTAATGGTTTAACATGAAAAAAAAAACAATAAAAAAGAATTATTAAAAAAATAAAAAATGAACTATACTCTTGGTATGCTGTTGCTGCTGCTAAGTCACTTCAGTCGTGTCCGACTCTGAGTGACCCCATAGATGGCAGTCCACCAGGCTCCACCATCCCTGGGATTCTCCAGGCAAGAACACTGGAGTGGGTTGCCATTTCCTTCTCCAATGCATGGAAGTGAAAAGTGAATGTGAAGTCGTTCAGTCATGTCTGACATGTACCGTTTCCATGGACTGCAGCCCTCCATCCATGGGATATTCGAGGTAAGAGTACTGGAGTGGGGTGCCATTGCCTTCTCCGATACTCTTGGTATAGAAGTATACAAAAAAGATATTCATGACCCAGATAACCATTACGGTGTGATCACTCACCTAGAGACAGACATCCTGGAGTGCAAAGTCAAGTGGGCCTTAGGAAGCATCACTACAAACAAAGATAGTGGAGGTGATAGAATTTCAGCTGAGCTGTTTCAAATCCTAAAAAATAATGCTGTGAAAGTGCTGCACTCAATATGCCAGCAAAATTGGAAAGCTCAGCAGTGGCCACAGGACTGGAAAAGATCAGTTTCCATCCAATCCCAAAGAAAGGCAATGCCAAAGAATGCTCAAACTACCACACAATTGCACTCATCTCACAAGCTAGCAAAGTAATGCTAAAAATTCTCCACATGAGGCTTCAACAGTGCATGAATTGAGAACTTCCATATATTCAAGCTGGATTTAGAAAAGGCAGCAGAACCAGAGATCAAATTGCTAACATCCATTGGATCATACAAAAAGCAAGAGAGTTCCAGAAAAACATCTCAGTTCAGTTCAGTTCAGTCTCTCAGTGGTGTCCTACTCTTTATGAACCCATGGACTGCAGCATGCCAGGCCTCCCTGTCCATCACCAACTTCAGGACTTTACTCCAACTCATGTCCATTGAGTCAGTGATGCCATTCAACCATCTCATCCTCCTTCATCTCCTTCTCCTCCTGCCTTCAATCTTTCCCAGCATCAGGGTCTTTTCCAATGAGTCAGTTCTTCACATCAGGTGGCCAAAATATTGGAGTTTCAGCTTCAACATCAGTCCTTCCAATGAATATTCAGGACTGATCTCCTTTAGGATGGACTGGTTGGATCTCCTTGCAGTCCAAGGGACTCTCAAGAGTCTTCTCCAACACCACAGTTCAAAAGAATCAATTCTTTGGTGCTCAGCTTTCTTCACAGTCCAACTCTCACATCCATGCATGACTACTGGAAAAACCATTGCCTTGACTTGACAGACCTTTGTTGGCAAAGTAATATCTCTACTTTTTAATATGCTGTCTAGGTTGGTCATAACTTTCCTTCCAAGGAGTAAGTGTCTTTTTATTTCATGGCTGCAGTCACCAACATCTACTGCTTTATTGACTACGCCAAAGCCTTTGACTGTCTGTATCACAATAAACTATGGAAAACTCTTAAAGAGATGGGAATACCAGACCACCTGACCTGCCTCCTGAGAAATCTGTAGGCAGGTCAAGAGGCAACAGTTAGAACTGAACATGGAAAAATGGACTGGTTCCAAATTGGGAAAGAAGTACACCAAGGCTGAATATTGTCACCCTGCTTATTTAGCTTATACACAGAATACATCATGTGAAGTGCTGGGTGAATGAAGCTCAAGCTCGAGTCAAGATGACTGGAAGGTTATCCATATAACCTCAGATATGAAGATTAAACCACCTTTATGAAAGACAACAAAGAGGAACTAAAGAGTTCTTGATGAAAGTGAAAGGGGAGAGTGAAAAAGCTGGATTAAAACTCAGCATTAAAAAAACTAATATCATGGCATCCTGTCCCATCACTTTACTGAAAATAGATGGGGAAACAATGGAAAGAGTAACAGACTTTATTTTCTTGGGCTCCAAAATGACTGCAAATGGTGACTGCAGCCATGAAATTAACAGTTGCTTGCTCCTTGGAAGAAAAGCTGTGACCAACCTCAACAGCATATTAAAAAGCAGAGACATTACTTTGTCAACAGAAGTCCATCTAGTCAAAGCTATGGTATTTCCAGTAGTCATGTATGGATGCGAGAGCTGGACCATAAAGAAAGCTGAGCGCCAAAGAACTGATGCTTTTGAACTGTGGTGTTGGAGAAGACTCTTGAGAGTCCCTTAGACTGCAAGGAAATCAAAACAGTCAATCCTAAAGGAAATCAGCCCTGAATATTCATTAGAAGGACTGATGCTGAAGCTGAAGTTCCAATACTTTGTCCATCTGATGTGAAGAACTGACTGATTGGAAAAGACCCTGATGCTGGGAAGGATTGAAGGCAGGAGGAGAAAGGGACGACAGCGGATGAGTTGGTTGGATGGCATCACCGACTTGATGGACATGAGTTTGAGCATGCTCTGGGAGATGGTGGTAGACAAGGAAGCCTGGCATGCTGCAGTCCATGGGGTTGCAAAGAATCAGACACGACTGAGTGAAGGAACTGAACTGGTATGATCTAAAATTTCCTCTGAATTTTTTTGAGTTGATACCATGAATTTTTTTCTTTTCCTCTATTAAGAGGTTATCTCTATTTATAGATTTTTCTAACATTAAGCCATCTGATACACTCGGATAAACCCAAGTTGGCTGGAACGTACATCCGTTTTAAACACTATTGCATTTTATTTGCAAATACTTTCTTTGTATTGCTAATAATAAGTGAAATAGACCAGTAATTTTCCTTTTTTCGTAATTTTTTTTCCTATTTTGGTATCAGGATTACTCAAATCTCATGTAAGCAGTTTGGAAATGCTTTCTTTTTGCTATTGTCTGGAACAATTTAAACTGTGAACATCTGTTCTTTGTTTACTCATTAAAAATGAATAATGCAGTTTTAAAATTATTTCTTGGATATAATACCAAAGTGCAGACATTAAAAGAAAAAACTAGATAAACTGGACTACATCAAAATTAAAAACATCTCTGCATCAAAGGACAAAGTTAACAGAGTAAAATGGCAACTCACAGAATGGAAGAACACATTTGCAAATCAAATATCTGATAAAGGTTTACTATTCGGAAAACATTTTAAAAAAAAGCTCTTATAACTCAACAGCAATAAAAACCCTAAGTAAAAAATGAGGAAATAACTTTAATAGACATTTCTCCAAAGAAAATATAAATTAACAATAAGCACATAGAAATTCCTTGATATCCTTAATTTTTAGGGAAATGCAAATCAAAACCATAATGAAACACTACCTCACACCCTTTGGGATGGCTACTATCAAAATATAAAAATAAAACCAGAAAATAACAACTGCGATCAAGGTTACAGAGAAAGTGAAACACCTTTGAACTGCTGGTAGATACACAAAATGGTGTAAGTGTAGAAAATAGTATGGTGCTTCCTCAAAAAGTTAAGAATAGAATTACCATATTATTCATCAATTCCATTTCTGGGTATGTTCCCCAAAGGATTGAGAGCAGGATCGCAAATGGATACTTGTATACCCATGATCAAAGCAGCATTATTCACAATAACCAAAAGATGGAAGCTACACAAAAATGCATGGACAGATAAATGAAGAACAATATATGCATGTATGTATGTATGTATGCATGTATACACACACACACACACACACATATATATACACACCATGCAATATTGTTTTCATACTGTTCGTGGGGTTCTCAAGGCAAGAATCCTGAAGTGGTTTGCCATTCCCTTCTCCAGTGGACCACATTTTGTCAGAACCCTCCACCATGACCTGTCTGTTTTGGGTGGCCCTACACGGCATGGCTCATAGTTTCATTGAGTTAGACAAGGTTGTGGTCCATATCTAACTATCTGGTCCATGTCATAACCAATCTAATCACATGGACCACAGCCTTGTCTAACTCAGTGAAACTATGAGCCATGCCGTGTAGGGCCACCCAAGACAGACAGGTCATGGTGGAGGGTTCTGACAAAATGTGGTCCACTGGAGAAGGGAATGGCAAACCACTTCAGGATTCTTGCCTTGAGAACCCCACGAACAGTATGAAAAGGCAAAATGATAGGACACTGAAAGAAGAACTCCCCAGGTCAGTAGGTGCCCAATATGCTATCGGAGAAGAGTGGACAAATAACTCCAGAAAGAATGAAGAGATGGAGCCAAAGCAAAAACAACACCCAGTTGTGAATGTGACAGGTGATGAAAGCAAGGTCCGGTGCTGTAAAGAGCAATATTGCATAGGAACCTGGAATGTTAGGTCTATGATCAAGGCAAATTGAAAGTGGTCAAACAGGAGATGGCAAGAGTGAATGTCAACATTCTAGGAATCAGCCAAGTAAAATGGACTGGAATGGGTGAATTTAACTCAGATGACCATTATATCTATGACTGTGGGCAAGAATCCCTTAAAAGAAATGGAGTAGCCATCATAGTCAACAAAAGAGTCTGAAATGCAGCACTTGGATGCAATCTCAAAAACGACAGAATGATCTCTGTTTGTTTCCAAGGAAAACCATTCAATAACATGGTAATCCAAGTCTATGCCACAACCATTAAGACTGAAGAAGCTGAAGTTTAACAGTTCTATGAAGACTTACAAGACCTTCTAGAACAAAAACCCAAAAAAGATACCATTTTCATTATAGGGGACTGGAATGCAAAAGTAGGAAGTCAAGTGATACCTGGAGTTAACAGGCAAATTTGGCCTTGGAGTACAGAATGAAGCAGGACAAAGGCTAACAGAGTTTTGCCAAGAGAACGCACTGGTCATAGCAAACACCCTCTTCCAAAAACACAAGAGAAGACTCTACACATGGACATCACCAGATGGTCAACACCAAAATCAGATTGATTATATTCTTTGCAGGCAAAGATGGAGAAGCTCTATACAGTCAGCAAAAACAAGACCGGGAGCTGATTGTAGCTCAGATCATGAAGTCCTTCTTGCCAAATTCAGACTTAAATTGAATAAAGTAGGGAAAACCACTAGACCATTCAGGTATGACCTAAATCAAATCCCTTGCAATTACATAGTGGAAGTGAGAAATAGATTTAAGGGACTAGATCTGATAGATAGAGTGCCTGATGAACTATGGACAGAGGTTCATGACATTGTACAGGAGACAGGGAGCAAGACCATCCCCAAAAAAAAGAAACGCAAAACAGCAAAATGGCTGTCTTAATACCTGTGAAATGGCTATACAAATACCTGTGAAAAGAAGAGAAGTGAAAAGCAAAGGAGAAAAGGAAAGGTATAAGCATCTGAATGCAGAGTTCCAAAGAATAGCAAGGAGAGATAAGAAAGCCTTCCTCAGCGATCAATGCAAAGAAATAGAGGAAAACAACAGACTGGGAAAGACTAGAGATCTCTTCAAGAAAATTAGAAATACCAAGGGAACATTTCATGCAAAGATGGGCTTGATAAAGGACAGAAATGGTATGGACCTAACAGAAGCAGAAGATATTAAGAAGAGGGGGCAAGGATAAATGGAAGAACTGTACCTAAAAGATCTTCACGACCCAGATAATCACAATGGTGTGATCATTCACCTAGAGCCAGACATCCTGGAATGTTAAGTCAAGTGGACCTGAGGAAGCATCACTATTAACAAAGCTAGTGGAGGTGATGGAATTCTTTTTCAGCTATTTCAAATCCTAGAAGATGATGCTGTGAAAGTGCTGTGCTCAATATGCCAGCAAATTTGGAAAACTCAGCAGTGGCCACAGGACTGGAAAAGGTGTTTTCATTCCAATCCCAAAGAAAGGTAATGCCAAAGATTGCTCAAAATACCACACAATTGCATTCATCTCATACACTAGTAAAGTAATGCTCAAAATTCTCCAAGCCGGGCTTCAGCAATACGTGAACTGTGAACTTCCAGATGTTCAAGCTGGTTTTAGAAAAGGCAGAGGAACCAGAGATCAAATTGCCAACATCCACTGGATTGTCAAAAAAGCAAGAGAGTTCCAGAAAAACATCTCTTTCTGCTTTATTGACTATGCCAAAGCCTTTGACTGTGTGGATCACAATAAACTGTGGAAAATTCTGAAAGAGATGGGAATACCAGACCACCTAACCTGCATCTTGAGAAATCTGTATGCAGGTAGGAAGCAACAGTTAGAACTGGACATGGAACAACAGACTGTTTGAAAATAGGAAAATGAGTATGTCAAGGCTGTATATTGTCACCCTGCTTATTTAACTTGTATGCAGAGTACATCATGAGAAACACTGGGCTGGATGAAGCACAAGCTGGAATCAAGATTCCCGGAAGAAATATCAATAACCTCAGATATGCAGATGACACCACCCTTATGGCAGACAGCGAAGAACAAAAGAGCCTCTTGATGAAAGTGAAAGAGGAGAGTGAAAAAGTTGGCTTAAAACTCAACATTCAGAAAAGTAAGATGATGACCTCTAGTCCCATCATTTCATGGGAAATAGATGGGGAAACAATTGAAACAGTGACAGACTTTATTTTGGGGGGCTCCAAAATGAGTGCAGATGGTGACTGCAGCCATGAAGTTAACAGACACATGCTCCTTGGAAGAAAAGTTATGACCAACCTAGATGGCACATTAAAAAGCAGAGACATTACTCTGCCGACAAAGGTCCATCTAGTCAAAGCTATGGTTTTTCCAGTAGTCATATATGGATGTGACAGTTGGACTATAAAGAAAGCTGAGTCCTGAAGAATTGATGCTTTTAAACTGTGGTGTTAGAGAAGACTGTTTAGAGTCCCTTGGACTTTAAGGAGATCCAACCAGTCTATCCTAAAGGAAATCAGTCCTAAATATTCACTGGAAGGACTGATGTTGAAGCTGAAACTCCAGTACTTGGCCATCTGATGTGCAGAAGTGACTCATTTGAAAAAATCCTGTTTTTGAGAAAGATTGAAGGTGGGAGGAGGGGATGACCGAAAATGAGATGGTTGGATGGTATTGCTGACTCAACTGACATGAGTTTGAGTAAGTTCCCAGAGTTGGTGATGGACAGGGAGGCCTAGAGTGCTGCAGTCCATGGGGTCACAAAGAGTTGGACAAGACTGAGTGACTGAACCAAAGTGAATATTGCTTTGCCTTAAAAAGGAAGGAAATTATAATATATGCTGCAACACAGGTGAACCTTCAAGACATGATTTTAAGCAAAAGAAAGCCAGTTACACAAAGACAAAAATTACATGGTTCGACTCACACGAGTACCTAGAGTACTCTAAGGCAAACATACAGAAATCAGAATAGTGGTCACCAGGAACTGAGGCGAGGGAAGAACGGGGAGAGTCTGTTCAGTGGGTACAGAGTTTCAGTGATGAAGGCTGAAGAGTTCTGGAGGTGGGTGGTGGTGATAGTTGCAGAGCAATGTGAATTGTTTAATCTCACTCAACCGTACACTTAAAATGGTAAATTGTATGCTGCTGCTGCTAAGTCGCTTCAGTCGTGTCTGACTCTGTGCAACCCCATAGACGGCAGCCCACCAGGCTCCCGCATCCCTGGGATTCTCTAGGCAAGAACACTGGAGTGGGTTGCCATTTCCTTCTCCAATGCATGAGAGTGAAAAATGAAAGTGAATTCGCTCAGTCGTGTCCGACTCCTAGCGACCCCATGGACTGCAGCCCACCAGGCTCCTCCATCCATGGGATTTTCCAGGCAAGAGTACCGGAGTGGGTGCCATTGCCTTCTCCGAATTGTATGATATGCGTATCTTATAACAATTTAAAATATTTTTAATAAAGAATACAGATATTATTCTGTGTAGCTGATGTGGCTTTCCTCTGTTCTACAGACAGACTCAGAAATAATTCTCCTAGTTTCAGCTCCTCCTCCCTCCCACTCCTATGACTTGTTAACTCTCAGCTCAAGCTCTGTGGGACTTCCACTAATACAATCAGCTCCTACCTCCTCAATACAACTTAGATAGATATTAGAATATATATCATCCATCAACTTGTTTCCAAATACCTCCTTTCAGATTTTTTGACACGTCTTATTTGTTAATATCCTCTGCTCTGATATTTTTCACCATCTGCTGAAACAGTCAGCAAACAGCTGGCTCACTGGAAAAGACGCTGATGCTGGGAAAGATTGAAGGCAGAAGGACAAGAGGGAGACAAAGGATGAGACGGTTGGATGGCATCACAGATTTAATGGACATGAACTTGGGCAAACTCCAGGAGATGGTTAGGGACAGCAAAGCTGGCGTGCTGCAGTACATGGGGTCGCAAAGAGTCGGACACAACTTTGAGGCTGAACAACAGAAACAAATTAGAACAGAAGATAGTCTTCACAAGCAATGATTATTGCTACATACTGCTGGAGAGCACCACTCATCATATTAAACTAAGAACACTTTAAACCAAGGACTCTCTTTTGGAATGTGCAATACTTAGCCTCAGACAGTCAGATAAATGCAGGTTTCATACCCCATGGATTTACATATCCCATGCAGTTACAAGTGTTCTGCAATATATACCACCTTTTTTTAAAAATAAATAAAGGAAGCTCATCTATTCTACTAGCTGACAAAGCTGAACATTTGCAAGTAGCTTTTGTAAACAAGAAAAAATACTTTATTTTTTTAAACAGCTCCTATAAACCTTAGCCACTCGGGTTCTTAGGGAAGTTCTTTTTGGGGGGATGGGGGCAATTTGATCATGTTTATTAATAAATAGATCATCCTTTCCTTCATTTGTAAAACTACTTGGGATTTCTCCTTGGTAGTCTGGGTCTTAAGTTCTCAGTTAGAAATTTAAAGAAAATTTCCCCTAGAAGTCTGCCACCTGGCCCCCGCGTATTTCATAAGGATCAGTATTCACTCCCAAATTTTTTGGCAAGGAGGAGGAGGAAATTGGTCATAATTACAAATCTTTCCTGGAACAATTGCTATAGGGTTCCCCCCACCCCAATGTACATTTCTTGTTGTAAGAATCCTAATAGATGGAGGACAAATGCCCACGCTCAGTCAGCAATATTATACTGGACTCGCCTTTACTTTTAACTGGCACCTTATTGGCTTAGTAATACCTTCTGATGATCTGTCTCCCCAACACCTGCTACAGAGGAAATAATAGGATCCTACACACTAATGACATGGATTTATTATTTGAACTAGGTAGAAATAAACTCACATTAGATTTTACCACTTAATTACTGCAATAAAAACAATATCAATGAAACAGCTTTAAAACCAGGTACAGCAAAGTCAAAAATTAGTATTTGGGGTCGGTAGCTTCTAACAAACAGTAGATATATAGCCAATAACTTAATATGACAGGTCTGAATTAGAAATGAAAAATATATTTTAAATCTAAATCAACTTGAAAGAATCACCAAGAAGCTATAATAAATAAAGTTAGCCACTTTGTTTTCAATTATTTATGTTTGTGTAAAGTGTTTTCTAAGTTCGCCTTTGAAAGTTTAACAGCTGAAATTATCTTAACTGTTTCTGGGATAAAAATCAGAAGACTAATGGCAGCCTTTCTCTTACATGTTAAAGTAGATCCTGAATCTAGTTTAAACCTGGGCCAACATCCATGCAGTGATGGGATGAACATCCTCTCAGACACATATCTTAGCATACATTAAATAAGTACATGTCTGATTTTTGACGAAAGCATATCCACTTTATATTCTTTTCCATTGATAATACAATGTGTGAAAGTAAAAGTGAACGTCGCTCAGCGTGTCCAATTCTTTGGGACCCCATGGACTATACAGTCCCTGGAATTCTCTGGGCCAGAATCCCAACCCAGGGGTTGAATCCAGGTCTCCCGCATTGCAGGCGGATTCTTGACCAGCTGAGCCACCAGGGAAGACCAATACAATGTGTAAATCAACCTTAATGGACAAGGTTTACTCTCTGTTTGGCTGTGAGCTATAATATCATTGAGTGATTGCTAAAATAATGCATAATTTATACACTCTTCCAGGTATACTAGATTTTATTTTGCATCCAGCAATAGCATCATAGAGCTATACCTATAACACATTGCTTTAGCTACTTAAAAATAATTCTTTCTGTATTTTAAGTTCACATCATGCTATCTAGTTATTTGGAGGAATAATGAAAAGCAACAGAATCAACTCTTTTACCATATTGTTCAGCTGAGAATTTTCCCATCACTTGTTGTCTTACTGGCCAAGACTCAGGGTAGAAATATCTTCAAGTATGACACTATCCAAAATGCAAATGAAAGTGGTCTTGTCAGTACTTGTTGAACCCATGGACACTGTAAGATTTGCTACCAGGCTTGTTTCTCTTTGTTTTATTTTGTGTTTTTAGAGGGAAGCTCAGAACCATTTTTGTATCTCACTTCCTATCAAATATACAGCGTCTCTGTGATATGGATTGCTTAATTAACTATATCGCTGGTACATTTCCTATCTTGATTTTATCTTCACTAATATGTATTCACTGATATTTTTTAATCCTACTATATATAATTTAAGGGCTTCCCTGTTGGCTCAGTGGTAAAGAATCTGCCTGTTAATGCAGGACACACACCTTTATTCTTCTAGATAAAAAGAATACTATAAAACAAAACAAATCACTACACAGGACAAAAGCCAAGCAGACAGTTAAACAGCTGCATCATTTGCCCCACTGCCCTCTCTAAGCTGGGACTTGCACTACAGTGGTCGCTACAAAAATAGATCTGAAAGTGCATCCATCTTACTTTTGCTGAACCAGTTATTCAGAAAATTTTGTGGTATGACTACTCATGTAGCCATCATGATGACTGGTAAGCTTACAAAGGTATGTAAGGTATGATCCTCAATATTCAGGAACCTGAAACTCCAATGTGCAAGAGAGCATGGTAAGTATAATAATGATAACAGAATTTTAAAGAGTGACAAGTATCCATTAATGCATAATATTTATATGACAATTGTCATCCTTAGTTTGATGAATCATAGACTTCAAATGTATCTTAAAGAAAGAATAGCGGTGCGCCAGAAAGATGAAGTATGGACAGACAAAGCAAAGGTAACCAAAGTGAAAAGACACGGAAAGATTACTTGGTACATTCAAGGTTTTATAAATGGCTGGAGCTTCTTGTGTTTATGTAGGTGTGGGGAGCTGGAACACCACGTGAGTCTCCAGCTGTGCGTTGTATAAATCCAGGTGGCACCCATTACTGAGATTAAAACATGAATGGTACTCCCTAGGGAAGTACAGCCCCAAACCTGCATAATTATATGTAATAGCAGGAGTTTAGAAATGGGGGAGGGAGAATGTACAATATCCATAAAGCTTCATAACTCACTTCAAGGACACTGAAGTCTCTTCATTTTAATAGTTTGTTCTTTGTAACATTATGTCCCTTAATGAAATTTTACTTCCACTGCATGGCTTTACCCCCGGGACAAGAATATCGTCTGTATAAAAGCACCTGATTTGATTATGTATCATCACCTAATCTGGGTGAACCTGTAAACTATGGGAGTTTTTGAAGTTTAAAAAGCCTTGATGTGAATGTTTAGTCAGGACCAAACATCCCTAAGTTATTCCATAAACATAAGTCCAATATAGAGGACATACAGGTAGACACTAATTCTAGCATAATATATATTTATAAAATCATGTAATGGTCAGCTATATCTCTTTAAAGAAAGAAGAGCAAATCCAGCAACCAGGTCTAAAGATTTGGGCCCAATAAGCTCAAAAATAGAATATGAATAGAAGTACAGTTAGGAAAGGGGCAGAAATCTACCTCAGACGAGGCCATGAAGGCTTTGTAACAAATCAGAGAGAACTCTCGGTTTTGTCACTGCTGAAGATCCCAGTAGACAAGCAAAAGGAAAGGACTTGTACTGTCCAAAGACTAGTGTGACTGGGGGCTGGGAAAGAGTCTGGTTAAATGCAGACAAGGGCAAGAATTCACACGAGCGTCTCAGGACTGATGTCAGTGGGGAGTAAGTCTATGAGGAATGTATCTGAAGAGTCATTTGGTGTTGCCAGATAAGCAAGCAGTAAAGATATTCATTTCATTATGTTCCTGTAATTAATCATGGATTACCTTAAAACTACATCGAAATATGAATGACAAAGTGTAGGCTTTTTAACTGATGGGGCTTTAATTTTGATTTGTTTAAATCCCTTCTTTCACTTACAGGGAATCAGAAAAGCAAAGGGGTGAAGTGGTCTGGTTAACAGTTAAGAGAACTGCATGCAAGAACAGTTAGAAATCCTTTCAATTTACTATTCAGACCTTGAAACCAATTTCTATATTATTCAGCTTCTTCTTCCTAAACTGCAGATGCAGATTAAAGTATAATTCAAATGACTTATGACCAAATATTGTCTTATCTCTCAGTAAACAGCCTAGAATCTAAATGTCTAAATGAGGGACCTGCTTCCTCTGCAGTTTCTCAGTTAATCCTCAAAATATGCTTGACCTCCATGGCTGTCTGCCCCTGAATTTCTTCAGCCCCTATACACCCCACACATGTCGACTTGGCTCCAATCAGAAAGAATAAATGCAAATAAGCCATGCCAGTTTTGCAAAACTAAACCTAATATGGTGTTAATGCCACAAGGTTATTTACACATTCATTCAATAAATATTTATTCAGTATCTACTATAAACTTGAGGGGAGGTTGTTTCCCAATATAAGTCTTCCTTTCCCAGTAGCAATGTGATTTGGATAGTTAGGAATTACCCCTTATCAAACCAGTCAATCCTAAAGGAAATCAGCCCTGAATATTCATTGGAAGGACTGATGCTACAGCTGAAACTCCAATACTTTGGCCACCTGATGTGAAGAACTGACTCATTGGAAAAGACCCTGATGCTGGGAAAGATTGAAGGCAGGAGGAGAAGGGGATGACAGAGGATGAGATGGTTGGATGGCATCACCGACTCAATGGACATGAATTTGAGCAAGCTCTGGGAGTTGGTGGACAGGGAGGCCTGGTGTACTGCAGTCCATGGGGTCGCAAAGAGTAGGACACAACTGAGCAACTGAACTGTCTAGACTGAACTGATTAGGCTGGCTACACTCTAATTAAAGTGGAGGAGCATGAGAATTCAGCTAGGCTTTCAGATACTCTTTCCCCTCATTGCATCTTCAGCAGACGGTCAAGAGCCCCACCCAGAGCAGCCTCAACATTCTGATCACCAGCTGGAGGACACTCTAGCTCCCGTCCACTCCAAGAGCTCCCCAAATCCTTGCCACAAGTTTGCTTTTAGTCAGTTTCCCCAGATGGCACTACTGGTAAAAACTCCACCTGTCAATTCAGGAGACAGAGATGAGGGTTCGATCCTTTTGTCGGGAAGATCCCCTGGAGAAGGACATGGCAACCCACTCCAGTATTCTTATCTGGAGAATCCCTTGGACAGAGGAGCCTCGTGGGCTGCCATCCATGGGGTTGCAAAGAGTCAGATATGACTGAAGCAACGTGACATGCACATTATTAGCCACAGTTTTTTTCTCTTGTTTGGAGCCTTAGCTGATAAAATATCTGTCATGCAGTCACCTCTATGTTACATGCCAAATACTAACAGAAAGACAATATAAAGTATTTAAAAGGCAGAGCCGCATTTCCTATACAGCTAAAAAGGCAAGACATGCATATAAGAAACAAACAGAATGCAACAGGTCATTTATTACCAAACTGACTGTTGTGGACAATGAAAGTTATAGGGATCCAGAAAAGAAAGGGGAGATCAGAAAAGGCTGGATTTTAAAAGATGGATATACGAACAACATAGAAGGAAAGAGAAACAACCAGTTAGATGTGGGCAATCAAATAAAGTAGAACTCTGAATCCAGAATGAACAAAGTCTGTTACAAGAGTAGCAAGAATTGATCTTCAAAAAGATTATAACTTTATGAATAAAACAGGACTATTTTACTGAAGGCAAGTGAGCAGAGAGAGAAAATGAGGACAAACAGCTGTTGAGAGGAACAGAATGCTCACTGGAAGGTGATGGAAAAGAAGCCAACAAAACAGAAGCCAGAAAAATAGAAAAGAGAAAGCAAAGAACAAGGACATTTGAATAGGACTTTTAAGACAAATCCTTACCTTCTCCAGTCCTCAGGGCAATCATGATACCACTTCACTGAGTATGGTGAGAACAAGACGAGTTATATGTAAAACACCTAAAATATTTGCATTAGATCAATGAATGCTACAGATCCACACATTCAAGGAAAGCAGGATCTCCAGTTTAAGTCTCCAAGAGGTTCAAGCCAAGAACAGTCTGTGAAATTGAGCTACTGGTTCACTGCCGACTGTCAAGGAAACAATTTTGAGATAGAAGGGAGATTACAGCAGTTTAAAAAGAGAATGAGTGGTGAAAACATGAAGATGTGAGCTTTTAACTCAAAAGTTTGGTGATGAAATAAAACTGAGAGAAAATGTTTTATAAAGAGCAGGCAGGGCCCACAACATTTTGAAGGCACAGGAGAAGGACCTGCAAGGTGGAAGGATAGAGTCTGAGTCTAATATTTTCATGGGAGTCACAAAAAAATCCAGGACACAGAGTAGTTTATTTCAGGAAGTGAACCCTTCCTCTAAGTCTGGAGGAGAAAATAAAAGCATATTTAAAAAGAAAATGAAACACTGAAGTGGAGAGTAAAGTTCATAATGAAATTCAGGGCCAATTTTCCTGATTTCATAAAGATCTGATCTCATAAAGAAGTAAAGATGATGAAGCTATGGAAAACTGTAAAATGCTAGAATATGATAACTCTTTGTACACCTTATTGAGGCTGTCTGCTATTTCAGTAAGAAAATTATGGGAAAACTATACCTATTGAGGACTTCCCTGGCAGCTTAGCTGGTAAAGAATCCACCTACAATGCAGGAGACCCCAGTTTGAATCCTGGGTCAGGAAGATCCCGTGGGGAAGGGACAGGCTACCCACTTCAGTATTCTTGGGCTTCCCTGGTGGCTCAGATGGTAAAGAATCCACCTGCGATGTGGGAGGCCTGGCTTCAATCCCTGGGTTGGGAAGGTCCCCTGGAGGACGGCAAGGCAACCCACTCCAGTATTCTTGCTTGGAGAATTCCATGGACAGAGGAACCTGGTGGGTTACAGTCCATGGGGTTGCAAAGAGTCAGACACAACTGAGCGGCTAAGCACAGCACATGCCTACTGAAAGCATAAAATTTTAAGCGGCCTGTTAGAATGAGTGTTTAAAACAAAAACCCTAAATCATGAAGAGAGGAACTGTCACTGGGAGGGCTCAGATTGGAAAAGATATCATGGAGTAGATTTCTACACAAAGAACAAAGGAAAAAAAATAAGAGAATGTCAAATGCCCCATATATTTCTTCACTACTAAGAATTTCTATCAAAATAAGCAGATAAGATTTTATGTTAATAATAACAAATAGGAAGCTCATGAAATTAAAAGATGCTTGCTCCTTAGAAGAAAAGCTATGATAAACCTAGACAGTATATTAAAAAGCAGAGACATCACTTTACCAACAAAGGTCCATCTAGTCAAAGCTATGGTTTTTCTAGTGGTCATGTATGGATGTGAGAGCTGGACCATAAAGAAAGCTGAGCGCCGAAGAATTGATGCTTTTGAACTGTGGTGTTGGAGAAGACTCTTGAGAGTCCCTTGGACTGCAAGGAGATCCAACTAGTCAGTCCTGAAGGAAATCAGTCCTGAATGTTCACTGTGAAGGACTGATGCTGAAGGGGAAGCTCCAATGCTTTGGCCACCTGATGGGAAGAACTGACTCATTTGAAAAGACCCTGATGCTGGGAAAGATTGAGGGTGGGAGGAGAAGCGGGTGACAGAGGATGAGATGGCTGGATGGCATCACCGACTTGATGGACATGAGTTTGAGAAAATTCCGGGAGTTGGTGAAGGACAGAGAAGCCTGGTGTGCTGCAGTCCCTGGGGTCACAAAGTGTCAGACATGACTTAGTGACTCAACAACAACAAATGAAGTCCAGGGAGCCAAGGGCTTCTGTACGATATGTGAGTCACGGGAAAAGGAGCCACCATTCCTCGAAGGAGAATGAACTCTTTCAGTCTTGCAGCAATGCCCGTATGTCCACAGGTGCCCATTCCATTGCTTTCTGCTGACCACCAAGATGATATGCAGCTTTCCAGGACTGGCTAGCAGCATGGAGGCTGCCAAAGGACAGTGTGGCCAGGATTTTCCTACAGACTACTCTTTCTCTAGGATTCTCCACCTTAACAGAAATGTTGTAAGCCTCTTATCTTCCATGGGAATACTTCTGTTTGAAAGATTTAATTCTTATTGTGGATGTTAGGAGAGAGATGCGAAGATGATTCTTTGTTTCGATCTTGGTACCCAACAGACGTTGGATGACAGCATTTGACTGTCTCCCAAGAAAAATGCATACAAAAGGAATGCATACAAACAAAGGAATGCATACAAATGCATACATATCAATTTCTTTGAGATCAAAGATTCCCTAAACACTATCCAGGGTTTCAGTGAAGAAATCCTTTCTATGCAGTTAGGAACTTAGGGAACTGGATATTCTCCCAGAAACATACATTCTAAAACTGCTTATCTCAGAAAGGATTTTAGTTGTTGTTTATACATTCAAGGTCCAGCGAAACACGGTTAATTTACACAATTCAGCCATTAAATCCTCTGCCAAAGTAATAATTATAATAATAATTTAAATAACACAGGTGAGGGTTCTGTCAGCCATCCTGTAGCATAAGCTGGAGAGTGAGCCCAATGTGAGAACTATGAACCTGTTTCCTTCAATAGGTTCCAACATGGAGCTCCCACTTTGCTGAGCATTATTCTAGCGCACACCACGGCCTCTGAACCTTACCCAACTTCTCTATTTGGTATCTAACTGGAAAAAAAAAACAACATTTTTTTGAGGCTAAACTGGCAATATTTGTTGTTTTTTAACTTCTTGATATCCAAATGCTCTCCCATCCTTTACTAGTATTCTGATTTTCCTTTGTGTGGAATTTCCTCATGATTAAGGCTCTCATGGGAGGGCAGTTCCTAGCTCTTGTTTCCCATGGCATGTCCTGCCACAGAAGCCAAAGAGTCAGATCCTTCCTTTGTCTCTTGGTGCAACTAAACTGTGCACATGAGTTGAGCTTGGTCACAGGAACCTCTCATCATAAAAAGGAGGCGGGGACGGATGACTGTTCGAAAGCCTAATTCACTGTAACAGAACACCGAAGCACGGACCACGCTGCTCTTCCAGCTTAGTCTCCAAAGACCTCTTGGTTTTTGCCCATTTTCCAAATCAAGTTATCCACTGATTCCCAATAAAGTATAATAAAGTATAATGCCCATAATATTGTGAGGAATAGCCCTGTTGCTTAAAAATGCTGGAGCAGTTTTTATTGCCTACAATCAAAAATACTGAAACTCTATAGAGAAAATATACCCAAGATAGACTGATGAAGAGATAGAACTTGAGTGTCTCTTGAGGTGACATTATACATGGCAACTGCTTAACAGAATTGCAGATATAATTTTGTCTACTAGATTCTCTTACAAGCTGACTTGAGAACGCAAGTGCCACATAAGTGACTCTAATACGGTATCACGCATCACAGTAAAATACTGGAGCAACTTAAATGTTATACAACAGGGGAATATCTAAAAATATTAGATATTAAAAACCTATAGGGTTATTATACAGCCAGTAAAATCATGCCATAGAAAAATATAAAATAAGATTGAAAAGTATTACTCAAGGATTTGGAATAGCTCAACTGGAATTCTATCATCTCCACTAGCTTTGTTCATGGTGATGCTTTTTAAGGCACACTTGACTTCACATTCCAGGATGTCTGGCTCTAGGTCAGTGATCACACCATCGTGATTATCTGGGTCATGAAGATCTTTTTTGTACAGTTCTTCTGTGTATTCTTGCCACCTCTTGTTAATATCTTCTGCTTCTGTTAGGTCCATACCATTTCTGTCCTTTGTCGAGCCCATCTTTGCATGAAATGTTCCCTTGGTATCTCTAATTTTCTTGAAGAGATCTCTAGTCTTACCCATTCTGTTATTTTCCTCTATTTCTTTGCAAGGTGGACACAGCTGGCTATTAAACAGGTATCAGAAGGTGACACCTCAGGTATTGCCGCCAGAGTCCACAATTTGGTCTCTTCCATCGTCTGCAGCTTATAAGGCAGCAGTTTTATATAAAAATTCATACAAAGCAATGAACAAGGCTGGAACCAGCATAGTTAAACAGAAAAGAACATAAAGAATCAACTGCTGTAAACCAGAATGTATAATATTATCAGATATTTCAAATCAGTTGATATGATGTGGTCAACATATGTGAAATATATAGTAAATAGTATATTAACTATTTAGGGAAAAATACTACTATTTCTATCTCAAATAAAAATATATTTTAGGAAAATTGAGTACCTAACATTTTAGAAAATTAAGGACTGTAAAAGCACTAGAACACAATATAGACCAATATTTCCTAAGCGTGATACCAAAAAGAGAGAAACTGTAAAGTATAAAACATTTGTAATCAAAAATACAATATACAACGCAACCAGAGATTATCATACTAAGGGAAGTAAGAAAGAGAAAGACAAATACTGCATGGTATCACTTATAGGTGGGATCAAAAATAAGACACAGATGAACCTATCTAAGAAACAGAATCAGAAGCATAGACACAGAAAGCAGACTGCTGTTTGCCATGGGTGAGAAGGTCAGGGAGGGATGGAGTGGGAGGTTAGAGTTAGCAGAAACAACCTTTTACATACAAAACAAATAAACAACAGGATACTACTGCATAGCAAAGGGAACTATATTCAGTATCCTATGATAAACCATCGGAGAAGGCAATGGCACCCCACTCCAGTACTCTTGCCTGGAAAATCCCATGGACGGAGGAGCCTGGTGGGCTGCATTCCATGGGGTCGCTAAGAGTCGGACACAACTGAGCGACTTCACTTTCTCTTTTCACTTTCATGCATTGGAGAAGGAAATGGCAACCCACTCCAGTGTTCTTGCCTGGAGAATCCCAGGGACGGGAGAGCCTGGTGGGCTGCCGTCTATGGGGTCACACAGAGTCGGACACGACTGAAGCGACTTAGCAGCAGCAGCAGCAGCATGATGAACCATAGTGGAAAAGAACATATTAGACAAAAGAAGATACACGTATAACTGAATCACTTTGCTGAACGGCAGCAATGAACACAACATTGTGAATCAACTATACTTCAATAAAAACTAATTAAAAATACAATATGCAAAAGAACATGACAACTGAGTAAAGTATAATACATTGGTAGCAAAAGGGTTACTATCTGTGTATATAAGAAAATCTATGAAATTATTAGGAAGCAACGCCCAGGTAAGATATCTGTGGGGCACTTTTCTCACACACACAGACACACAGACACACACACACACACACACACACACACTATATTCCTGCTCCAAACAATAATTCATGGAATATTTTAAAATATAATAGAAAAAGGCACAGCCTTAATAATTTTTTTTAAGAAAGGTAAAATGTCACTGTAGTCCAGAAAAGGAAGAAAATACAAAGCAGTACATATGATGGAAGTCTGCTGGCCTCTGGGCCTGGAAGCAGGAGGCAGCGACTGAAATGAATTTCCAGTGGGAAAGGGAAACTCAAAGTGCCCCACGGAGGTTCAGGAGCCGTTCTTAGGCTCAATACTTGGTAAGTGGAGACAGGTTAGGGTTCCCCTGTGTGCAAAGACAGACGTTTAAGAAAAAACATAAAAAGAAAAGCTATTGCCACCATGCTATGCCACAATATAATGGGCTATTGCATATTATATATATATATATTTATATATATATATATATATATATAGCTTTTTAATGAGGGAAGTAGGAGAAAGCAGACACCTTCTTCTAGGCACAAAGCGAATAAAACAAGCCTTGAATATGACCTCATTTGGAAATGAAAGTTTCAATATTCAATATGAAGGAAAAAGAAAAGACAAAGGTAATCAAGGTGAGCCTGCACATTACTTTTCCACTGTACATGAAGGTGATTCATAAAGGCAGACAAGGAGACAAATTAGTAGATTATTGTAACCCAATAAAAGAAAACAGGACAATCTGAAAATTACTTTAAAATAAGTGTTTTTTTGTCCTTGGGGGAAAAAATATATAGAAATGAAGGAGAATATAAGAAATGAAAATGAAAGTGAATGTTGCTCAGTTGTGTCAACTCTTTGCAACCCCATGGACTATACAGTCCATGAAATTCTCCAGGTTAGAATATTGTAGTGGGGAGCCTTTCTCTTCTCCAGGGGATCTTCCCAACCCAGGGATCCAAGCCAGGTCTCCCACATTGAAGGCGGATTCTGATCTACTATGAAATCTGCAAATTGATATAAATATAGCTATCAATTGAAAATAGAACATGAGCCAGATTCTAAATAGAAATCAAATAAGGAAACATCAAAATATAGTAATAATGAATTCACCAAGGAAATACCACAGAGAGAGATTAAAAGTTATGGAAAGCACTTAAAATAGTTGAGTGGAAAATACTTGAACATATTTTAATGAGCTCTCCAAAAGAATAGACTAGAAGGAAAAAAACAAAGCAACAATTTTCAAAAATACAGTTCTGAGAATGTTCCACAAGAATATGAATATTCACAATTTACTGCATATTAGAAAACCACAAAGGCTATCAAGTAAGAAGATAACTTACAAAGAAATGACTCTAGTTCAGAGCAAACATGTCACCACCAACAAAAGAATTTAGAAGTAAATTTTGTTATTATTGTTTACTCGCTAAGTCATGTCTGATTCTGCTGCAGCCCCATGGACTGTAGCCCACTAGGTTGCTCTGTCCGTGGGGTTTCCTAGGCAAGAGTACTAGAGTGGGTTGCCATGCCCTTCTCTCCAGGGGATCTTCCCGACCCAGGAGTCAAACATGCATCTCCTGCATTAGCAGGAGGATTCTTTACCACTGAGCCACCAGAGAAACCCAGAAGGAAATTGCTGTTCAGTCGCTCAGTCATGTCCAGTTCTTTGCGACCCCATGGACTACAGTATGCCATCCTTCCCTGTCCATCACCAACTCCTGGAACTTGCTCAAACTTATATCCATCGAGTCAGTGATGCCATCCAACCATCTCATCCTCTGTTGTCCCCTTCTCCTCCAATCTCTCCTTCAATCTTTCCCAACATCAGGGTCTTTTCAAATGAGTCAGATCTTCACATCAGGTGGCCAAAGTATTGGAGTTTCAGCTTCAGCATCAGTCCTTCCAATGAACACCCAGGACTGATATCCTTTAGGAGGGACTGGTTGGACCTCCTTGTAGTCCAAGGGACTCTCAAGAGTCTTCCCCAACACCACAGTTCAAAAGCATCAATTCTTTGGTGCTCAGCTTTCTTTATAGTCCAACTCTCACATCCATACATGACTACTGGAAAAGCCACAGCTTTGACTAGACAGACCTTTGCTCACAAAGCAAGAGAGGCCCCCGCAATGAGTGAGCCAAGCACTGAGAGGGAGAGTGGCCCCTGCTCCCTGCAATGAGAGGAGCACCCAGGAAGCAAGAAGATCCAGCACAGCCAGAAATAATAAAGAACTAAAGAAATAATGAAACCAGCAATTTTCCAAAAAGAAGGAAAGAAAGAAAGTGAAGTTGCTCAGTCATGACTGACTCTTTGCGACTCCATGCACTGTAGCCTACCAGGTTCCTCCGTCCATGGGATTTTCCAGGAAAAAGTACTGGAGTGGGTTGCCATTTCCTTCTCCAGGAGATCTTCCAAACCCAGGGATTGAACCTGGGTCTCCCACGTTGTAGGCAGACGTCTCTGCTACAAGACACCTTTCTCCCTGTTTTCTGACCATGTCCCCATTCCTTCCTTTCTCTTCCCTGCTTTCCACACTCTCCCAGCCTACCCTTTAGATCTACCATTTTTAACCAATGCTTCAGACATTCTAGAAAAAAAAAATCAGAAAATGGAGTTTGTTATCCTTATTCCAGGACTGGCAAATTCAGGCCGATGTTCTTGGTTTAGACTTGCCTACTTAGATTTGTGCTAACTAGGTCTGAACTGATGACCACTTTGGCTATCTCAGGATTTGGTAAGCATGTGAAGAGTTAAAAAAACATGATAATTGGTGGCGTGCATCCTGCAGAAGATGATTATTTTAAAGTTTCAAAAGCACCTGCTACAACATTTTTATTTGCTGAATTATTTATTATCCAGCCCTTATTCACTGTAGTCAAAATGCCAAAATAGTCTTCTAGAAATTTAGCCTTGCATAAATTCAGATTGGCACTTCTTTTCCACCGTTTCAACATTTGCCGTTCTGGTTGTTACGAGTTACACTGCTACTGTAGGTCTTGACCAGACTGGAGAGCTGGTGGGTAAGATTGAGTCTGTGGTCAGATAAGTTTAGAGATTCTAGTGTAAACAAACATTAAAGAGGTTTTCCTAATTGCAAAATTTCTCAGACATTTAAATGTTAAAGTGTATCATAAATCTTCAAAGGGGAGACACTGCTGGTCTTGCAAACTTCATTGACCACAAAGAGGAAAGCCGAGTATCCCGACAGACTGATATTCCACAGAACGTGCTTACGAAACACTGTTTCGAGTTTATCACTGGTGATGATACAGATAGTGATCATATGAGTCTCAAAAGCTCTCCCTGGATCTCCTGCCAGAGAACTTGCATCCCAGGAGGTTTTCTTCCGTCGAGCGTCCTGCCCGTGACTTCCGCTGCTCTCCGCTCTGCCTCCCCAGGCAAACTCCACATTTTCTTCATATCAAGAGTCAGAAGAGGTCTTAAGCAGCCCTGCAGTTTTCCTTGTAGGGGACTGAATATTTCCTCAGGGCCCAGGGACTAGGAGAGGCCGAGGATTCTGGTCAATGGTGGGGGATTAAAGGATAAGAGGACACTCTGGGGAGCAGGCAGGGGCGACAAGGGGACGTGCGAGGCGGTGTCTGATGCTTGTGCATCATTTAAATGCAATGATTTCTGAACAGGTTTATACTTGCAAACAGTACAAGACTCAAAATACACATAGGGATATACAGTGGAAAGTCAGTCTCTTCTCTTCTCCACTTCCTCCAGTTGCCCGATTTCCTGTCCCCCTTGCAGGAGTCGCTACGATCGCTAGTTTGTTGTGTTCTTTCACAGACACTCTGTATTTTAGCCAATGAATACTACACAGGTAAAGAATCCAGAAAATTTTATAATTTAAATTGTGTTAATGTTATGGCTAAGAAAATCTAGAAAATAATGATCATTGAATATATCACAGAGGTGGCATTTAAAATTTATAGGAGTAAACAAACTCTTAAATAAAGGGTATAAAAGTCAGTTGGATAGCAAACTGGAAAAATAAACTGATGCCAATGCCCCAAAATTTAAACTGAAACTACAAAAGTGTTAGAAAATAATGAATGTAGATTGTGTGTTTATGTATATGTGTGTGTGTGTGTGTGTGTGCATATATACAATCTTAGCTAAGCAAGACTTCTAGCTTTTCTAAGTCATGGAATAAAAGATTATTAAATTTGAGTATAAAAATTTTTTTAATAGAATAAATTCAATTAACAAATATCAAAGACATATAGCAAGTGAAAACTATTTAACTTATAACCAGAAGAAAAGGCCAGTTCAACTCAACAAGAAAACACAAATTATTAACAGAAAAATAGGCAAAGGACATATATAGGCAGTTCACAGAAAAATAAATATAAATAGCCAATGTGCACACCAAAACCTCACTTAACAGTTAGAGAAGATGGGATTTTTAAAGTGAAATAGTATATTAAGGATAACAATCAACGAGTGAAAAGTCAAACCAAACTATGGGCAAAAATATTTGCAAATCATTTATCTGATAAAGTGTTAATATCCAAAATATGCAATAAACTTCTACAACTCAACAACAAGTAGTTAGGGGATGAGGAAAATAGGTGAGAGTTTGGTTGTTGTTGCTCAGTCCCTCATGTCCGACTCTTCTTGACCCCATTGGTTACAGCAATTCAGGCTTCCCTGTCCTTCACCATCTCCCAGAGTTTGCTCAAACTCACATCCATTGAGTTTGTGATGCCATCCAACCATCTCATCCTCTGTCGTCCCCTTCTCCTCCTGCTCTCAATCTTTCCCAGCATCAGGGTCTTTTCCAATGAGTCAGCTCTTCGCATCAGGTGACCAAAGTATTGGAGCTTCAGCTTTAGCATCAGTCCTTCCAATGAATATTCAGGACTGATTTCCTTTAGGATGGACTGGATTGATCTCCTTGCAGTCCAAGGGACTCTCAAGAGTCTTCTCCAACACCACAGTTCAAAAGCATCAATTCTTTAGGGCTCAGCCTTCTTTATGGCCCAACTCTCACATCTGTACATGACTCCTGGAAAAACCATAGCTCTGACTATACGACATTTGTCAGCAAAGTAATGTCTCTGTTTTTTATATGCTGTCTAGGTTTGGCATAGCTTTTCTTCCAGGGAGCAAGTTTCTTTCAATTTCATGGCTTGCAGCCATCATCCACAGCGATTCTGGAGCCCAAGAAAACAAAGTCTGTCACTGTTTCCACTGTTTCCCCATCTATTTGGCATAAAGTGATGGGACTGGAGAAGGCAATGGCACCCCACTCCAGTACTCTTGCCTGGAAAATCCCATGGATGGAGGAGCCTGGTGGGCTGCAGTCCATGGGATCACTGAGGGTCGGACACGACTGAGCAACTTCACTTTCACTTTTCACTTTCATGCATTGGAGAAGGAAATGGCAACCCACTCCAGGGTTCTTGCCTGGAGAATCCCAGGGACGGGGTGACCCTGGTGGGCTGCCATCTATGGGGTCACAGAGTCGGACACGACTGAAGTGACTTAGCAGCAGATGGGACCAGATGCCATGATCTTAGCTTTTTGAATGTTGAGTTTTAAACCAGCTTTTTCACTCTCCTCTCTCACTTTCATCAAGAGACTCTTTAGTTCTTCACTTTCTGCCATAAGGGTGATGTCGTCTACATATCTGAGGTTATTGATATTTCTTCCAGCAATCTTGATTCTAGCTTTTGCTTCATCTAGCCCAGCATTTCACATGACGTACTCTGCATGTAAGTTAAATAAACAGGGTGACAATATACAGCCTTGACAGACTCCTTTCCTGATTTGGAACCAGTCTGTTTTTCCATGTCAATATCTAACTGCTGCTTCTTGACCTGCATACAGGTTTCTCAGGAGGTAGGTCAGGTGGACTGATATTCCCATCTCTTTAAGAATTTTCCAGTTTGTTGTGCTCCACAGAGTCAAAGGCTTTGGTGTAGTCAATAAAGCAGAAGTAGATGTTTTTCTGGAACTCTCTTGCTTTTACTGTGATCCAACAGATATTGGCAATTTGATCTCTGGATCCTCTGCCTTTTCTAAATCCAACTTGAACATCTGAAAGTTCTCAGTTCACATACTGTTGAAGCCTAGGTTGGAGGATTTGGAGCGTGACCTTGCCAGCATGAGAAATGAGTGCAGTCATGCAGTAGCGTGGGCATTCTCTGGCACTGTCCTTCTTTGGTATTGGAGTGAAAACTGACCTTCCCAGTCCCTCTTCTCAGCCCCTCTGGCAGATGCCCAGGCTGGGAAATCCGTTGTGGGCCCTAAAACTTCCGCACTAGTGCAAGAACTTCTGTGGCAAAACTGTTCTCCAGTTTGTGGGTCACCTGCCTGGAGGCGCTAAGGTGGGGCTAATGGTGACCTCCTCCAAGAGGACTCAGGCCCCATGCCGGGCCCCCCAGGATGGCTGCTGCCAGAGCCCCTGTGCCTGCAGATGGCCAAACCCACAGGCAGGTCTGGCCAGTCCCTGCAGGCGGTCACGGCTCCTTTCCCCGGGTCCTGGCGCCACAGGGTTTCGTTTGCACCCCCACGTCGCTGGCGGGATGAGGCTTGATTTTAAATGCAGTTGCGCGCCTCCTACCGTCTTGTTGCAGCTTCTCCTTTGCCCTTGGACGCGGGGTATCTGTTTTTGGTGGGATCCCACATTCTCCTGCCAACAGTTGTTCAGCAGCTGATTGTGATTTTGGTGTTCTCACAGGAAATGAGCACACATCCCTCTAGTCCACTATCTTATTCTCTTTCGAGAGACTGTTAAAAGGTATAAACTTTCAGCTATAAGATAAATAAGGTCGGAGAATCTAATGTAAAACATGGTGATATAATTGATAACACTGTATTATATAACTGAAACTTGCTAAGAGAGTAGAATTTAACTTTTCTTGCCAAAAAAGTGGGGGATATGTGAGGTGATGTATGCATTAATTAATTATATGGGAGAAACCCCTTCACAATGTATATATGGATCAAATCACCATGATGTATACTTAAATATCTCATAATTTCATATGTCAATTATATCTCAATAAAGCTGGGGGAAAACACACACACACACACACACACACACAAAGCAACTAGACCTTGGGATAGGAAAAAAAAATGCCAAGGGCTTGAGTAAACATTTCAGCAAAGAAGACATACAAATGGTCAACAGCATATGAAAAGATGCTCAGTATCATTAATCATTAAGGAAACAGAAATCAGAATCACAATGAGATAACAGCTATGACTCCTAGGACGGCTACTATCAAAAAATAAAAAAGGAAGGAAAGGAGGGAGGGAGTGAGGGAGAGACTATTATTTAAGAAAAAAGGATGAAAATAACAAGTGTTGGCAAGGATGTATGCCCCTGCTTATCCCATAAAGCATACGGTCCACAGAAAAGGTGCTCCTGTGTTTCTCTGTTCCTTCCTCCTCCTTCTAAGAAGTTTCTCAGATGCTTATTTACTGAGAAAGTAAAGATGACAGTGTCTTTTCAACTACAGAATCTTATGAATGCGTTATCGAAGCAGCTTAGCTTCATCACTCAGTGGTCCTGGCCCTCCTTACCACGCCGCAGCTCCCTCTCACAGGCGCTGCAGCGTGACAGTAACTGGCGTGATGGTTACTATGCTAACATGTCCCACTAAAATGACCACACTGTGTAACATTCTAGGCCGCTCTCCGCGCTGTCTCTTCACCGCCTGCCTCCCTCGCCCACATACAGAAGAATCAGTGCACCGGGAGGGCGACTGTAACGGCACATGCCCTGTCAGAATTCCTGACAGTGACTGTCTTGCAAAATCAAGGCATTGTGAAGCTTATAAATGCCAAACAGAAACTCAGGATGAGAAGAACTCCTAGAAGCTCAGCTATCTTTTCCCTCTTGACTTCCCAATAAGACTGCATTGAACTATCCCAAGAAAAATGTAAAGGTGTTCTTCAAAGTGCTTCCAAGTGTATTAATCTGGATAGACCATGAAATACCAATGGGACCAGTAGCACCCAAAGTGGGGCAAAAATTGGTCCTTGGTGAGTAGATGAGGAGCAAAACAAACCTACTCTTTTTACTAAAAATGCACAGATGTACCTATATTACATAAACAGAAATACACCATCCATTCAGTTCAGTTCAGTTCAGTTGCTCAGTCGTGTCCAACTCTTTGTGACCCCATGGACTGCAACATACCAGGCCTCTCTGTCCGTCACCAACTCCTGGAGTTCACTCAAACGCATGTCCATTGACTTGGTGATGCCATCCAACTGTCTCATCCTCTGTTTTCTCCTTCTCTGCCCACCTTCAATCTTACCCAGCATCAGGGTCCTTTCCAATGAGTCAGTTCTTCGCATCAGGTGACCCAAGTATTGGAGTTTCAGCTTCAGCATCAGCCCTTCCAATGAATAGTCAGGACTGTCACCTTAAGGATGGACCGATTGGAACTTCTTGCAGTCCAAGGGACTCTCAAGAGTCTTCTCCAACACCACAGTTCAAAAGCATCAATTCTACAGTGCTCAGCTTTCTTTATAGTCCAACTCTCACATCCATACATGACTACTGGAAAAAACATAGCTTTGACTAGATGGACCTTTGTTAGCAAAGTAATGTCTCTGCTTTTTAATAAGTTGTCTAGGTTGGTCATAATTTTTCTTCCAAGGAGCAAGCATCTGTTAATTTCATGGCTGTAGTCACCATCTGCAGTCATTTTAGAGCCCAAAAATATAATGTCTGTCACTGTTTCCCTTGTTTCCCCATCTATTTGCTATGAAGTGATGGGACCAGATGCCATGATCTTAGTTTTCTGAATGTTGAGTTTCAAGCCAACTTTTTCACTCTCCTCTTTCACTTTCATCAAGAGGCTCTTTAGTTCTTCACTTTCTGCCATAAGGGTGGTGTCATCTGCATACCTGAGGTTATTGATATTTCTCCTGGGAATCTTGATTCCAGCTTGTGTTTCATCCAGCCCAGCATTTCTCATGATGTACTCTGCATATAAGTTGAATAAGCATGGTGACAATATACAGCCTTGACGTACTCCTTTGTCTATGTGGAACAAGTCTGTTGTTCCATGTCCAGTTCTAAATGTTGCTTCTTGACCTGCATACAGATTTCACAGGAGGCAGGTCAGGTGGCCTGGTATTCCAATCTGTTGAAACATTTTCCACAGTTTGTTCCAATCCACACAGTCAAAGGCTTTTGCATAGTCAATAAAGCAGAAATAGATGTTTTTCTGGAACTCTCTTGCTTTTTCGATAGTCCAGCTGATGTTGGCAATTTGATCTCTGGTTCCTCTGCCTTTTCTAAATCCAGCTGAACATCTGGAAGTTCACAGTTCATGTACTGTTGAAGCCTGGCTTGGAGAATTTTGAGCATTACTTTGCTAGCGTGTGAGATGAGTGCAATTGTGCAATAGTTTAAACATTCTTTGGCATTGCCTTTCTTTGGGATTTGAATGAAAATCAACCTTTTTCAGTCCTGCGGGCATTGCTGAGTTTTCCCAATTTGCTGGCATGTTGAGTGCAGCATTTTCACAGCATCTTTCAGGATTTGAAATAGCTCAGCTGGAATTCCATCACCTCCACTAGCTTTGTTTGTAGTGATTCTTCCTAAGGCCTGCTTGACTTCACATTCCATGATGTTTGGCTCTAGGTGAGTGATCACACCATCGTGGTAATCTGGGTCATGGAGATCTTTTTTGTATAGTTCTTCTGTGTATTCTTGCCACCTCTTCTTAATATCTTCTGCTTTTGTTAGGTCCATACCATTTCTATCCTTTATTGTGCCCATCTTTGCATGAAATGTTCCCCTAGTATCTCTAATTTTCTTGAAGAGATCTCTAGTCTTTCCCAGTCTGTTGTTTTCCTGTATTTCTTTGTAGTGGTAACTGAGGAAGGCTCTCTTATCTCTCCTTGCTATTCTTTGGAACTCTGCATTCAAATGGGAATATCTTTCCTTTTCTCCTTTGCTTTTCACTTCTCTTCATTTCACAGCTATTTGTAAGGCCTACTCAGACAACCATTTTGCCTATTTGCATTTCTTTTCTTGGTGATGGTCTTAATCCTTGCCTTCTGTACAATGTCCCAAACCTCCATCCATAGTTCATCAGGCACTCTGTCTATCAGATCTAATCCCTTGAATCTATTTTTCACTTCCACTGTATAATCGTGTGAGATTTGATTTAGATCATACCTGAATGGTCTAGAGGTTTTCCCTACTTTCTTCAGTTTAAGTCTGAATTTGGCAAGAAGGAGTTCATGATCTGAGCCACAGTCAGCTCCCCGTCCTGTTTTTGCTGACTGTATATAGCTTCTCCATCTTTGGCTGCAAAGAATATAATCAGTCTGGTTATGGTATTGACCATCTGGTAGTCTCCATGTGTAGAATCTTCTCCTGTGTAGTTGGAAGAGGATGTTTCTATGACCAGTGCGTTCTCTTGGCAAAATTCTATTAGCCTTTGCCCTGCTTCATTCTGTACTCCAAGGCCATATTTGCCTGTACAAATACTCCATACCTGTAGTATTAAAATTTCATGAAGGGGGAAATTATGAAAAAGTCTAATAATTTTACTTTGAGAGGCCATAATAAACACAATGTCATGAAACACTGCCATAGGCTAAATAGCTAAAGCAAATATCTCCCAAATGGTGGCTTTACAGAACCCATTTTTTTCCCTCACTAATATCACAGTCTCACGCTAGTCAGTGGGGGTTCTGGAGTGTTCTCTCCTCCACACAGTCACACAGGAACCCAAGCCCCTTCCAAATGGTGGTGCCACCATTCCTTGGGGCCTTTGAGAACTGCTGGGATCCTCTGCCTCTCACTGACCAATGAGCAGAGAAAGGGCAAATAGAAGAATAATGCAAGGAACTTTATGGGCTAGGCTTGGCAGTAGGTGCAGCTTTTTCATACTTTGTATTGCCACAGACTAGTAACATGGACTCTCCTATATACAGGACAACCGGGAAACACAGTCAAGTATGCGAGTAAAGAGAGAAGAGAAACAGAGCAGAACAAGCTGGTTTGCCTCCTCCAACTCGGATTTTGAAGCTTTCCTGGAGTTTTATAGTGTTAGCCTGATGAAAACTAAATTATATTTAACTCCTTCTGCAATGATAGAATATACCCTAGAGAAAAATAGAAAATAGTTTATTTTAATCCTATTCATCAACTTTGGGTTCTCTTTCCATTTTCTTCAAGCTTTATTAGTGGTTAGCATTTTAACTGGTTAATAAACAGAAGAAAAAAATTAAAGGTTTGGTTCCCAACATACTCAATATACTCAGTGTTGGAGAGAATATGGAAGAAAAGGTACAATTATTCTTTAAGTTGTAAACAGCTAGGCAGAGCACCTTGACAAGGTCTATCACAATTCTGAATGCACACACCCAAAGACATATAGATTTCACTTCTGGAAACTAATCCTACAGACACATTAAGTCAAAAAACACTAGCTCCCTCTTGCATACTTCTTGCTTTCTGTCAGAAGACTGTTGGTGGAAATGCAAACTAGTACAGCCACTGTGGAGAACAGTGTGGAGATTCCTTAAAAAACTGGAAATAGAACTGCCTTATGATCCAGCAATCCCACTGCTGGGCATACACACTGAGGAAACCAGAAGGGAAAGAGACACGTGTACCCCAGTGTTCATCGCAGCACTGTTTATAATAGCCAGGACATGGAAGCAACCTAGATGTCCATCAGCAGATGAATGGCTAAGAAAGCTGTGGTACATATACACAATGGAGTATTACTCAGCCATTAAAAAGAATACATTTGAATCAGTTCTAATGAGGTGGATGAAACTGGAGCCTATTATACAGAGTGAAGTAAGCCAGAAAGAAAAACACCAATACAGTATACTAACGCATATATATGGAATGTAGAAAGATGGTAGCAATAACCCTGTGTACGAGACAGCAAAAGAGACACTGATGTATAGAACAGTCTTATGGACTCTGAGAGAGAGGGAGAAGGTGGGAAGATTTGGGAGAATGGCATTGAAACATGTAAAATATCATGTATGAAACGAGTTGCCAGTCCAGGTTCGATGCACGATACTGGATGCTTGGGGCTGGTGCACTGGGACGACCCAGAGGGATGGAATGGGGAGGGAGGAGGGAGGAGGGTTCAGGATGGGGAACACATGTATACCTGTGGTGGATTCATTTGGATATTTGGCAAAACTAATACAATTATGTAAAGTTTAAAAATAAAATTTAAAAAAATAATAATAATAATAAAAAAAAGAAGACTGTGTGTAGTCACTTCCCCAGTAAGCAAATTGACAGAGCTGGCACATGAGCCCAAGAAGCTCGTCTCCAGAGTCTTGGCCCTTAACTGCTATCTTTCTCATTTACTCAGACATGTTAAAGTAAAGTTTGAAAACAACTTAAATGTCCACCAATACAGAATTTGTTAAGGAAATTATAATAAGGTCCAAACATCCAATAGATCACTACAAAGCCACTAAAAATCATGAGGCAGTTTGGCACGCACTAATGTGGAACAAACCTCAGGATTTGCTGTTTAGCAAAAAGATTAGAGCGTAAAACAACACAGTAGGCTACCATTGCATAAAATATTTTGAAATGAATCTCTTTGGGGAAACGATCATAAGGAAAGGGTAATATTGATAGTCCCTTAAGAGAAAAATCCAAATTTTGGTGGGGAACTTTCTCTTAATACCATTTTGTACCGTTGGGATTTTGAAATAGGTGCTGACAATCCATTTGAAACAATTATTATTTTCACTAACGTGAATATATACAAAGCTAATCAAAACTAGGACAGTTAAATATGCATGGCTTTAATGTTTTCTCACTTAGGACTTCCTTTGCCTGATACAGCCGGAAGCAGAGTTGCTTAACTGCTATTCATGACCCTCTCTTTCCTCCTCTCACCTGGGAAGCAGCAATTCAGCTTTATTAAACTAGGGGGTGGGGGGATTTGATTATATGAATACATTACACATGTATGACCTATTGCCTCAGCATATTTCTCATCACCTCAGCCATTTTCATTATCCATGGTCCCTACTCAGATTAAAATCCTAGCTGGCTCCTCTCAGAGCACTTGATTCTAGCTCCTGGGATTTCCCAAGGCCTGATTCATGTTCTACCTAATTAAAAAAGTTCTTCCTGTGAGTTCTCTATCAGCTTGGATGAAGGCTTTCCCTCGTGTTTATAGGATATGAATCAGAGCTGGGTAAATCCCCCTGGATTAGAGTAATCTCTTTATTTACACACTTTTCAGCATGTTATTTTTTAAACCCCCAAAAGATGAAACTTTTGCCAGCATTTTCAGGAATGAAGCTGTTCTCATAAGGTGGGGACAGAGCAAACAGAAGGTCAACATGAGGGACAGAGGAATTAAGAAATGCAAAAGGATTGGCCAATTGTATAAGACCTTATGATCTCATTTTTCTCTGTCCACAAGGATCTCAATGTCTGAATGTTCTGACATGTTGCAAAATTTCTCCTGTTAATCTCATCTATCTGAATGCATAAGAATCATCTATATTAAATACCTGGAGATCCCATCCCCATTTTTTCCATTTAAGGAATGTTATACAGTCCTTACTCACCAGGTAGGAGCTGCCGGACAGCTTTTCAGCATGTGCTAACCACATTTATCTAACTTTTATGTACATTTATGGAGACTTTGCTCAAGTGGGGTTTCTGAATCAGAAGGCCTGGTTTGGGCCTGAGATTCTGCATTTCTATCCATGGTGCCAATGCTACTGAGCCACAGGATGTACTCTGAGCAGAAAGGCCCTAGAGTGGTCTTAATGTTAAGAGACCACAGCAAGCAGTACCCTTCTGAGTCTGCACAAACACGTGTTGAATGCAAGGAACAAAAGAGTGGGATACACAGGCACACAGAGAAAGGTTGTACAGAACAGCGTATGTGGAAGGGGGGTAGCATTCGGTTAAGAGCGTGAGGCCTAGACTCTCACAAGCTCCATTTAGAGCTACCAGTACCATTACTCACAGTTTGTGCAACCTTGGGAAAGTAGCAGAACCATTCTAAGCTTCTTTCTTTCAGTAGCTAAAGGGTAACAATACTAGGTTGAACCTTATGATGTTGTCATTTTTGCAATTCAGAAAAAGTCAAAGGTGGGCAATTTTGTACAGTTCACTCTAACAGCACCACCTCCCAGAGCAGCTGTGAAGATGAAAAGGGACAGCATATGTGACTTATAACACTGGCACAGAGAACGAGCACAGTAACGCCCAGTGTGCGCTGCCCTATTCTGGACCATGCTTGTGTGCATGTGTGCACTTTAAAGGATGAGGATGGGGAGCAACTAGATATTTCGGTCCCTTGTCCTTTATCAAAAGGAGGCTTCTTGGATTTTCTTTCCTCTTTTTCCTTCATCAGTTCAGTCACTCAGTTTTGTCCAGCTCTTCGCAACCGCGTGGACTGTGGCATGCCAGCCTTCCCTGTCCTTCACCAACTCCCAGAACTTGGTCAAATTCATGTCCATTCAGTCGGTGATGCCATCCAAACATCTCATCCTGTCATCCCCTTCTCCCCCCACCTTCAATCCTTCCCAGCATCAGGGTCTTTTCCAATGAGTCAGTTCTTCACATCAGGTGGCCAAAGTACTGCAGCTTCAGCTTCAGCATCAGTCCTTCCAATGAATATTCAGAACTGATCTCCTTTAGGATGGACTGGTTGGATCTCCTTGCAGTCCAAGGGACTCTCAAGAGTCTTCTCCAACACCACAGTTCAAAAGCATCAATTCTTTGGTGCTCAGATTTCTTTATAGTCCAACTCTCACATCAATACATGACTATTGGGAAAACCATAGCTTTGACTAGACAGAACTTTGTCGGCAGAGTAATGTCTCTGCTTTTCAATATGCTGTCTATTTTGGTCATAGCTTTTCTTCCAAGGAGAAAGCATCTTTTAATTTCATGGCTGCAGTCACCACTAGAACCAGTCTATTGTTCCATGTCCAGTTCTAACTTGCTTCTTGACCTGCACAGATTTCTCAGGAGGCAGGTCAGGTGGTCTGGTATTCCCATCTCTTGAAGAATTTTCCACAGTTTGCTGTGATCCATACAGTCAAAGGCTTTGGCATAGTCAATAAGGCAGAAGTAGATGTTTTTCTGGAATTCTCTTGCTTTTTCTATCATCCATTGGATGTTGACAATTTGACCTCTGGTTCCTCTGCCTTTTCTAAATTCAACTTGAACATCTGGAAGTTCTCAGTTCACATGCTGTTGAAGCCTCGCTTGGAGAATTTTGAGCATTACTTTGCTAGAGTTTGAGACAACTGCAATTGTGTGGTAGTTTGAACATTCTTTGGCATTGCCTTTCTTTGGGATTGGAATGGAAACTGACCTTTTCCAGTCCTGTGGCCACTGCTGAGTTTTCCAAATTTGCTGGCATATTGAGTGCAGCACTTTCACAGTATCATCTTTTAGGACTTGAAGTAGCTCAACTGGAATTCCATCACTTTCACTAGCTTTGTTCGTAGTGATGCTTCCTAAGGCCCACTTGACTTCACATTCGAGGATGTCTGGCTCTAGGTGAGTGATCACACCATCATGGTTATCTGGGTCATTAAGACCTTTCTTGTATAGTTGTTCTGTATAGTCTTGCCACTTCTTCTTAATATTTTCTGCTTCTGTTTGGTTCACAGCATTTCTCTGCTTTATTGTGCCCATCTTTGCATGAAATGTTCCCTTGGCATCTCTAATTTTCTTGAAGAGATCTCTGATCTTTCCTATTCTATTGTTTTCCTCTATTTTTTTTTTTTTTTCACACTGATCACTGAGGAAGCCTTTCTTATCTCTCCTTGGTATTCTTTGGAACCCTGGATTCAGTTGGGTATATCTTTCCTTTTCTCCTTTGCCCTTCGCTTCTCTTGTTTTCTCAACTATTTGTAAGGCCCCCTCAGACAACCATTTTGCCTTTTTGCATTTCTTTTTCTTGGGGATGGTCTTGATCCCTGCTTCCTGTACAATGTTACAAACCTCCATCCATAGTTCTTCGGGCACTCTGTCTATCAGATCTAATCCCTTGACTCTATTTCTCACTTCCACTCTATAATCATAAGGGATTTGATTTAGGTCATACCTGAATGGGCCAGTGGTTTTCCCTGCTTTCTTCAGTTTTAGCCTGACTGACAATATGGCAGAGTAGAAGGATGTGTGCTGCTCATCTTCTCCTGAGAGAATGTCAAAAGTAAAGCTCGCTTCTGAGCAACCATCAACAGGAGAATGTTGGATCCTACCCAAAAAAAGATATCCCATGTCCAAGGGCAAAGGAGAAGCCCCAGCAAGATGGTAGGAGGGGTGAAATCGCCTTTAGAATCTAACCGCATTCCCACCAGAGATGCTTGGAGGGCTCAAACAAAACCTTTTGTGCACCAGAACCCAGAGACCCCAGAGAGACTGAGCCAGACCTGCCTTTGAGTGGTTGAGTGTCTCCTGTGGAGGTATGGGTCAGCAGAGGCCTGCTTCAGGGGCAGGGGCTCTGGGTGCAGCAGACCTGGTCACACAGAGTGTGACATAAACCCTTTAGAAGGAGGTCACCATTAACCCCACCATAGAGCTGCTGAGCAGACAACCAGCTGCAGAACAATTATACCAGATAAATTTTTGCACTGTTAAGAAAATTCTAGGACCCATAACAGGTTTCCCAAGCTGGGGATCTGGCAAAGGGACTGAGAACCCCCAGGGAGTTTGACTTTGGCGGCCAGTGGGATTTGATTACAGAACTTACACAGGACTGGGGAAACAGACTCTCAGAGGGCACAAACAGAACCTTGTGCCCATTAGGACCCAGGAGAAAGGAGTCCCACAAGAGACTGACTCAGACTTTTTCGTTTATACCAATATAATATTGTATTAAAATCTGTGACTCTGGAGCCTGACTGCTTGAATTCCAATCTACCCAGCACTAGCTGTGTGACTTTTGGAAAATGACTTTATCTCCCTATGGCCTAGTTTTCTCATCTATAACATGGGGAAATAATAGCATCTACTTGATAGGACTGTATAAAGCAATTACAGCAGTATCTAGTACATACTAAATTGATATAAGTAAATATGTTGATAGACACTCTACCTCTATCTGACTACTCTTCCCAAAATTATCAGTTGACAATCGGTTAATTCTAATAAAATTATTATTACTAATCAATAAAATAACTGGTTAGTAGCCATATAAACAAAGTAGTAAAAGTTTAATGATTTTTCCCTTTTCTCTGGTGCATTTGAACACTTGTGTAGAAAAAAAGACTACAGAAACATAGAATCTGGAAGATATCTTAGATACAACCTATTATATTTAAGTACAGTTAAGAAATTTGAAACATAGGAAAATGAGCTCTTCAAAAATGTACCTTAGTATCTCAGGGATGGGAAATGCCCACAAAAACACCCTAAAGATTCTCATGTCTCCTAAGTTATCACTGTCAACCTCCTTTCACAGTAAACCTTTGCCTTGCTGTTGTTTAGTTGCTAAGTTGTACCTGACTTTCTTGCAACTCCATGGACTGTAGCCACAAGGCTCCCCTTTCCATGAGATTTTCCATGCAAGAATACTGGAATAGGTTGCATTTCCTATTCCGGGGGTCTTCTTGGCCTGGAGCTCCCAGCCATGCCCCCTGCACTGGCAGGAGGGCTCTTCACCACTAAGAAGTAGCCACAAGGCTCCCCTTTCCATGAGATTTTCCAGGCAAGAATACTGGAATAGGATGCATTTCCTATTCCGGGGGTCTTCTTGGCCTGGAGCTCACAGCCATGTCCCCTGCACTGGCAGGAGGGCTCTTCACCACTAAGAAGTAGCCACAAGGCTCCCCTTTCCATGAGATTTTCCAGGCAAGAATACTGGAATAGGTTGCATTTCCTATTCCGGGGGTCTTCTTGGCCTGGAGCTCACAGCCATGTCCCCTGCACTGGCAGGAGGGCTCTTCACCACTAAGAAGTAGCCACAAGGCTCCCCTTTCCATGAGATTTTCCAGGCAAGAATACTGGAATAGGTTGCATTTCCTATTCCGGGGGTCTTCTTGGCCTGGAGCTCACAGCCGTGTCCCCTGCACTGGCAGGAGGGCTCTTCACCACTAAGAAGCAGCCACAAGGCTCCCCTTTCCATGAGATTTTCCAGGCAAGAATACTGGAATAGGTTGCATTTCCTATTCCGGGGGTCTTCTTGGCCTGGAGCTCACAGCCGTGTCCCCTGCACTGGCAGGAGGGCTCTTCACCACTAAGAAGTAGCCACAAGGCTCCCCTTTCCATGAGATTTTCCAGGCAAGAATACTGGAATAGGTTGCATTTCCTATTCCGGGGGTCTTCTTGGCCTGGAGCTCACAGCCGTGTCCCCTGCACTGGCAGGAGGGCTCTTCACCACTAAGAAGTAGCCACAAGGCTCCCCTTTCCATGAGATTTTCCAGGCAAGAATACTGGAATAGGTTGCATTTCCTATTCCGGGGGTCTTCTTGGCCTGGAGCTCACAGCCATGTCCCCTGCACTGGCAGGAGGGCTCTTCACCACTAAGAAGTAGCCACAAGGCTCCCCTTTCCATGAGATTTTCCAGGCAAGAATACTGGAATAGGTTGCATTTCTTATTCCGGGGGTCTTCTTGGCCTGGAGCTCACAGCCATGTCCCCTGCACTGGCAGGAGGGCTCTTCACCATTAAGAAGTAGCCACAAGGCTCCCCTTTCCATGAGATTTTCCAGGCAAGAATACTGGAATAGGTTGCATTTCCTATTCCGGGGGTCTTCTTGGCCTGGAGCTCACAGCCATGTCCCCTGCACTGGCAGGAGGGCTCTTCACCACTAAGAAGTAGCCACAAGGCTCCCCTTTCCATGAGATTTTCCAGGCAAGAATACTGGAATAGGTTGCATTTCCTATTCCGGGGGTCTTCTTGGCCTGGAGCTCACAGCCGTGTCCCCTGCACTGGCAGGAGGGCTCTTCACCACTAAGAAGTAGCCACAAGGCTCCCCTTTCCATGAGATTTTCCAGGCAAGAATACTGGAATAGGTTGCATTTCCTATTCCGGGGGTCTTCTTGGCCTGGAGCTCACAGCCATGTCCCCTGCACTGGCAGGAGGGCTCTTCACCACTAAGAAGTAGCCACAAGGCTCCCCTTTCCATGAGATTTTCCAGGCAAGAATACTGGAATAGGTTGCATTTCCTATTCCGGGGGTCTTCTTGGCCTGGAGCTCACAGCCGTGTCCCCTGCACTGGCAGGAGGGCTCTTCACCACTAAGAAGTAGCCACAAGGCTCCCCTTTCCATGAGATTTTCCAGGCAAGAATACTGGAATAGGTTGCATTTCCTATTCCGGGCGTCTTCTTGGCCTGGAGCTCACAGCCATGTCCCCTGCACTGGCAGGAGGGCTCTTCACCACTAAGAAGCAGCCACAAGGCTCCCCTTTCCATGAGATTTTCCAGGCAAGAATACTGGAATAGGTTGCATTTCCTATTCCGGGGGTCTTCTTGGCCTGGAGCTCACAGCCGTGTCCCCTGCACTGGCAGGAGGGCTCTTCACCACTAAGAAGCAGCCACAAGGCTCCCCTTTCCATGAGATTTTCCAGGCAAGAATACTGGAATAGGTTGCATTTCCTATTCCGGGGGTCTTCTTGGCCTGGAGCTCCCAGCCATGCCCCCTGCACTGGCAGGAGGGCTCTTCACCACTAAGAAGTAGCCACAAGGCTCCCCTTTCCATGAGATTTTCCAGGCAAGAATACTGGAATAGGTTGCATTTCCTATTCCGGGGGTCTTCTTGGCCTGGAGCTCACAGCCATGTCCCCTGCACTGGCAGGAGGGCTCTTCACCACTAAGAAGTAGCCACAAGGCTCCCCTTTCCATGAGATTTTCCAGGCAAGAATACTGGAATAGGTTGCATTTCCTATTCCGGGGGTCTTCTTGGCCTGGAGCTCACAGCCATGTCCCCTGCACTGGCAGGAGGGCTCTTCACCACTAAGAAGTAGCCACAAGGCTCCCCTTTCCATGAGATTTTCCAGGCAAGAATACTGGAATAGGTTGCATTTCCTATTCCGGGGGTCTTCTTGGCCTGGAGCTCACAGCCATGTCCCCTGCACTGGCAGGAGGGCTCTTCACCACTAAGAAGTAGCCACAAGGCTCCCCTTTCCATGAGATTTTCCACTAAAAGCCTCCGAGGAAGTGTAGGTGCTGTCAAGTGACAAAGCTTATGAGTTTTTCCATTTTACCTTTTTCCTCTACTTTTACTAATAATCCTCTGTGAAAACAGCGGAATACCCAGTTAGATCCTTTGAAATAAATCTCCTACAGGTATATTTCAGCTGACCATACAATTTATATTGAAGGACTCACAAGTGCTCCTGGGGTCCTACAGAACTGTTCCGGGACCTCAGGAATGAAGCAGTGCTGATGTGACTGTCTGCAACTTCTCCAAAGAAAGCCTGTACTGGAGCCAACGTTGAAATGATAACAAAGAAACTCAGTCATTCAGTTCAAGCACCGTTTAGGCTATTGGTCAGAACGACTACTGCTTCTTAAATATTTTATTATGGGCAATGTGACTTAGAGAAAAGTAATGCAAAGCAAAACTGATAGGAAGCAAGAATTGAAGCCGAGGAGGAAACTTACAGTGACTTCCTTGAACGTCCTGAGTCAACTGTGCTGTAGATAGTAGCCATAAGACTTTAAAGAAACAAGAAAAATTGTAGTTGACAATTCTTCAAATAGAATACATCTCAACAAATGACATCAACACATATGTCAGTCTTACTTGCTAGAGGATTTAGTCTATGTTTTTACTCTGTTTTGGTTGAATACTACATCAATTAGGATAGACCAAATGCTGGACCAGAGATCAGTCACTTAAAAAGCAAGGAATTTATTTTCTTCTCATGTACCAGAGCATAACATGCTCAGTTACCAGGAAAGCTAGGAAATGCAGCCTCTAGCCAGATAATCACTTTCTAGTCCCAAGTTAAATGATTCCTAAGAAAAGGAGTACGTCAAGGCTGTATATTGTCACCCTGCTTATTTAACTTATATGCAGAGTACATCATGAGAAACGCTGGGCTGGAAGAAGCACAAGCTGGAAACAAGATTGCCGGGAGAAATATCAACAACCTCAGATATGCAGATGACACCACCCTTATGGGAGAAAGTGAAGAGGAACTAAAAAGCCTCTTGATGAAGGTGAAAGAGGAGAGTGAAAAAGTTGGCTTAAAACATCATTCAGAAAACGAAGATCATGCTATCTGGTCCCATCACTTCATGGGAAATAGATAGGGAAACAGTGAAAATGGTGTCAGACTTTTTGTTGTTGTTGTTGGGCTCCAAAATCACTGCAGATGGTGACTGCAGCCATGAAATTAAAAGACGCTTACTCCTTGGAAGAAAAGTTATGACCAACCTAGATGGCATATTGAAAAGCAGAGACATTACTTTGCCAACAAAGGTCCATCTAGTCAAGGCTATGGTTTTTCCAGTAGTCATGTATGGATGTGAGAGTTGGACTGTGGAGAAAGCTGAGTGCTGAAGAATTGATGCTTTTGAACTGTGGTGTTGGAGAAGACTCTTGTGAGTCCCTTGGACTGCAAGGAGATCCAACCACTCCATTCTGAAGGAGATCAGCCCTGGGATTTCTTTGGAAGGAATGATGCTAAAGCTCAAACTCCAGTACTTTGGCCACCTCATACAAAGTGTTGACTCATTGGAAAAGACTCTGATGCTGGGACGGATTGGGGGCAGGAGGAAAAGGGGACAACAGAGGATGAGATGGCTGGATGGCATCACTGACTAGATGGATGTGAGTTTGAGTAAACTCCAGGAGTTGGTAATGGACAGGAAGGCCTGGTGTGCTGCAATTCATGGGGTCACAAAGAGTCAGACACGACTGAGCGACTGAACAGAACTGAACTGAAGTGAATCATAGTGAGAACTTAAAAACCATGTGAAAGATAACTACCATTTTTCTTTAGTTGAAGTATGGTTGATTTACAGTGTTGTGCCAATTTCGGCTATACAGCAAAGCAATTCAGTTTTACACAGATATACATTCTTTTTAAATAGTGTTTTCCAATAGATAGATATCTTTTAAGCTCGATATCTTCTAAGTTTTTGTGAACTAGACATATTCCAGTACAGTGATCTTGCATCCAGTAAAACTAATTCCTCCAATCCCACTATTTCATTACTATCAGAATTGGTTTTCTCATGAATAACTCCAACCCACACTGTTCACTTTTTCTATCTTATAATATTAACTCATATTAGTCTCTCTAGTGCTTCATTATATTGCTGTCTCATGCACATTTATGAAAGACTTCAAACTTCTTAAAGATACCTTAATATTGTAGTACTTAGTAAAATAAAAAACTTGTAGGTACTAAATAAAAATCATTGATTTGAAGCAAATGCATCTGAGCCAGAAAATGTCCATTCATGAAATAAATGGAATAACTGCTAACATTCCAATAGATGGTAGCTTAGTAATTCATTGATAATACTGTACAATTCCATACTACTAAACAGGAGTGAAAATAAAATGAAGATTAACACCAAGCTGGACTAGAGAGCAAAAGCTGGTCTAGGAAAATAGTAAAAGCAAAAAAGAGAAATGGTAGCAAAAGCAAAGGACAGAAGAAAGTAGATGTGGAAATTAAACAGTAAAAAGCACATGGCCAAGGAATATGGTTCAACCCAATGTGAGTTTTGTAAAATACAAAATTAGTGTTGGCCACGTCAGTCTTCAGGTTAAAACCACTGCAGAAAGACAAAGCACATTTCAAGAAAGGAATAGCAGATTTTGGAAAGATAGTCAATTTTACAGCACTTTGGCATAGCCACTCCCTTTCCATTTACCTCTGACTTCTTGGCAGCAGAGAGCCATTGGAATCCTACAAGAGGAGAAGGGGAGATGGGAAAGGATGCCTGCGGTGACGTGACCAGAGGGGCAGGAAGATAAGGTGGATGAGGCAGAAGAAGGGCGGTAAGGGGGTAGAGCAGAAAAGCCAGAGCAACAACCAAACCAACAGAGCCTCTTCAAACAGGGGCTGCTCTTCTGCTATTCTCTACACGACACTGAAGCAGTCCTTGTCCACAGCGAAAACAAGTGACACCAACAAACATTTGAACTGAAGTGAAACAAAATAAAGCAAAGCAAGAGAAGAACAGAAACATGAAAGCAAAGCAAACAACAACGGTTTAACAGTCAATGTTAGAATGAAAGACAAACTGAATTGAGAGATGAAACTTTTATAATCAAATACAACAAGAGAAGAAAGCAACAATAGATCAAATTTCTGATTCCAAATATGCCAAGGTAACCAAGAAAAATTGCAGGGCCCAAGGCAACATAAAACCAAGCTAATCCTTTTGGAAAATTAAGATATTAAGATGTTTATGATTTAAGAAAAAAATATTATTGTTAACTTTAAACAAAAAATATTCCTACTTCCCCCAGTAAGGCTGCCGGGAGATGCAGAAAAATGCCTGAATTCTAGTTTTAGTTCTGCTGTTGACAACTTGCGGCCAACAGAAGGTCATTTTTACATATGGGTGGGCCAAAAGGTGTGTTCTTTTCTGTCAGATGGCTCTAGTAGGGCTTAACTGTCTTTAACTTCATTTGAAACAGTTTTGTTAGACTCAACTGTGACAGCTGTCCTATCAGCATGCATATTTTTTAGAAACATCAAAATTGGTGAAATTCTGTGTATCCATTTTATTATTGAAGATGGGAGAAAGGAGCAACGTTTTCATCATATTATGCTTTATTTTTCAAAAAAGGTAAAAACGTAACAGAAGCACCTAAAGAGATTGTTGCAGTGTATGGAGAAGATGCTGTGACTGATCAAATGTGTCAAAAGTGATTTGTGAAGTTTCATGCTAGAGATTTCTCTCTGGAAGATGCTCCACTGTCAGGTAGACCAGTTGAAGTTGATAGTGATCAAATCAAGACATTAACTGAGTTCATGTGAATGTATGGCAAAAACGTCCACAATATTGTAAAGTAATTAGCCTCCAATTAAATTTTTAAAAAATAACATTTCAGAAAAAAAAGAAAGCTGAGCATTGAAGAATTGATGCTTTTGAGCTGTAGTGTTGGAGAAGACTCTTGAGAGTCCCTTAGACTGCAAGAAGATCCAACCAGTCCATCCTAGAGGAAATCCATCCTGAATAGTCATTGGAAGGACTGATGCTGAAGCTGAAGCTCCAATACTTTGGCCACCTGATGGGAAAAACTGACTCATAGGAGAAAACCCTGATGCTGGGAAAGACTGAAGGCAGGAGGAGAAGGGGACGACAGAGGATGAGATGGTTGGATGGCATCACCTACTCGATGGACATGAGTTTGAGCAAACTCTGGAAATTGGTGATGGATAGGGAAGGCTGGCATGCTGAAATCCATGGGGTTGCAAAGAGTTGGACACAACTGAGTAACTGAAGTGAACTGACTGAACTGAACGAGTGACTAGAATATTTTCCAGGCTGAACATTAATTCCTTCAACAGTTTTTTTAAATACCTTTATTTGTGCACAGATTTAAATTTGTATGTAGCCAAGCTGATCTTTTTCTTTATTATTTTCTCTTTTGCCTTTGAACATAGAAAGTGATTTTCCATAGAGAGTTTAAATAAATATTCATATATGTTTTCTTCTAAAACAAAAACAAACAAAAAAAATTATCTATTTTCAATTTTTTTTAAAAAAAGACATTAACTGAGAATAATCAATATCATACCACACATAGCCAACATACTCATAATATCCAAATCAAGTGTTGAAAATCATTTGCACCAGGTTGGTTATGTTAATCAGTTTGATATTTGGGTTCTACATAAGCGAAAAAACACCTTCTTGACCATATTTCTGCAAGTGATCTTCTATTTAAACATGAGAAAAACATTCTGGTTTTAAAGCAAATTGTGTCAGGTGATAAAAAGTGGATACTGTACAATAATGTGAAACAGAAGAGATCATGGGGCAAGTGAAATAAACCACCACTCGTCTTCAAACAAAGAAAGTGATGTCGTGCAAATGCTGAGGTTGGAAGGGAGTTCTCTATTATGAGCATCTTCTGGAAAATAAAACAATTAATTCCAACAAGTACCACTCCCAATTAGACCAACTGACTTGATGAAAAGCATCTGGAATTCAGTTCAGTTCAGTTCAGTTCAGTCACTCAGTCGTATCCGACTCTTTTCCACCCCATGAATCACAGCACACCAGGCCTCCCTGTCCATCACCAACCCCTGGAATTCACTCAGACTCATGTCCATCGAGTCAGTGATGCCATCCAGCCATCTCATCCTCTGTTGTCCCCTTCTCCTGCTGCCCTCAATCCCTCCCAGCATCAGAGTCTTTTCCAATGAGTCAACTCTTCTCATGAGGTGGCCAAAGTATTGGAGTTTGAGCTTTAGTATCATTCCTTCCAAAGAACACCCAGGACCGATCTCCTTTAGAATGGACTGGTTGGATCTCCTTGCAGTCCAAGGGACTCTCAATAGTCTTCTCCAACACCACAGTTCAAAAGCATCAATTCTTTGGCACTCAGCTTTCTTCACAGTCCAAATCTCACATCCATACATGACCACAGGAAAAACCATAGCCTTGACTAGACAGAACTTTGTTGGCAAAGTAATGTCTCTGCTTTTGAATATGCTGTCTATGTTGGTCATAACTTTCCTTTCAAGGAGTAAGCATCTTTTAATTTCATGGGTGCAGTCACCATCTGGAATTAGTCAACAGAAAAAGCACAATTTTCCATCAGGATAGCAGAAGACCACGTGTTTCTTTGATAATCAGGCAAAAACTGTTACAACTTGGCTAGGAAGTTCTGATATTTACTGTATCCACCAGCTATTGCACCATCAAAGTTTAATTTATTTCAGTCTTTACAAAATTATCTTAATGAAAAAAGTTCATTTCCCTGGAAGACTGTAAAGGGCACTTAGAACAGTTTTGGGAAGATGGAATTCTGAAGTTGCCTAGAAAATGGCAGAAAGTAGTAGAGCAAAGAATCAGACTCTTGTGAGCAACTGAGCACAAGTAAAATAAAACAGTGAATATGTTGTTCAATAAAGTTCTGAGTGAAAATGAAAAATGTGTCTCTTAGAACACAGAAGAAACTTTTTGGCATCCAAATGTATAAATATATATAATATTAAATTTGTTGAAAAAATAGAAAAGAAAAAAATTATATCTACTCAAGGTTAAATGAGAATTTGCACCCAGATTCACTAAATCTTCAAAGTGAAAAAGTTTTTTCTTTTACTTTTATCTCCTTGGCACATCTTTAGCAAGAAGTTGAATTGGAAAACTATAGCCACCCTGCTTATCGAATTACTATTTCAGACAGATCTTGTTTCCAAGTTTTGAACTGTGCTTTACTTTAACTACATTCTATTAACACCACTCACTACCCCCTTTACCTTTTCTAAATTTACTTATTTATTTTTGGTTGCACTTGGTCTTCATTGACGCATGCAGGCTTTCTCTAGTTGCAGCAAGCAGGAGCTCCTCTGGGTTGCAGTGTGTGGGCTCTTCTTGTTCCAGGGCACAGGCTTTACGTGCACAGGCTTCAGCAGTCGCAGCTCGTGGGCTTAGATGCTCCGTGGCACATGGACTCTTCCCGGGCCAGGAATCTAACCCATGTCCCCTGCATTGGCAGGCAGATTCTTAACCAGTGCACCACCAGGGAATTCCCCTTCATTTACTTTCACAGTGGCATTTAAAACTTACCATGTGCCAGGAACTGTGCTAAACCCAAGCAACACTTATTCTCTAAGCTAATCTGCAGTCATTATTACTGTGACTGTTCCCATTGTTCACATTATTATTATCCTCATCTTAAAAATGAGAACATGAGAAAAGAAATTTTAAGTAAGTTTATCAAAATTACACAGACAGCACCTGGAGAGCTAGAATCAGAATGCAAGGCTGTCTACCTCCAAGCATGTTTTCTTTATATGACACTACATGAGTCTCTCTGGAGTCTGGCAACTGCATGGAAGGATAATACTGGACATCTGGAAAAGAATCAATGAAAGGAGCAGTGAGAATGGTCACACAGGGCCAAGAATAATATGTGACCAAATTGGAAAAACTCATAATTCATAGATCATCAAGGAGAGTACTCAGAAAGTTGCAGTCATTGTCCTGGGGGGAAAAAAGTAGCCCTAGACAGCTCTGATTCTGCTTAACAAAGCTGAAATTCGAGACTCAAAGTAAAACTTATCTATTAACTATGTCACAAAGAAAATCACAAAATACTAATTTTTAAAAATCTGACTTTTAACAAAGTAGAGTCCACAATATCATTGATACAATCAAAATTACTAGGAGTGCAAGAAAGAAGTAAATGCCACTAGGAAAAAAAAAATCAATCAGCAGAAACAGATTCAGAAATAACAGAGCTAAAAGAGTTATCAGAAAGGACATTAAATAGTTAATATAACTGTATTCTAACATACAGAAAATTTGAACTTGCTAAAAGGAAGCATGAAAGATATTTCTTAAAAAGCTATAATTTAGACACATTTTATATCTTTTTCTTGCCTAACCAACCTGGATAGAACTTTCAGTATTGTGTTGAGTAAAAGTAGTGATAATGAACATCTTTGCTATGTTCTTGATCATAGAGAAAAAGCTTTAAGCTTTTAATTGTTGAGTATATTAGCTGTATATGACCAAGCTAGACAGCATATTAAAAAGTAGAGACATTATTTTGCCAACAAAGGTCTGTCTAGTCAAGGCTATAGTTTTTCCAGTAGTCATGTATGGATATGAGAGTTGGATTATAAAGAAACCTGAGTGCCAGAGAATTGATGCTTTTGAACTGTGGTGTTGGAGAAGACTCTTGAGAGTCCCTTGGACTGTAAGGAGATCCAAACAATCCATCCTAAAGGAAATCAGTCCTGAATATTCATTGGAAGGACTGATGCTAAAGCTGAAACTCCAATACTTTGGCCACCTCATGCAAAGAGTTGACTCATTGGAAAAGACCCTGATGCTGGGAGGGATTGGGGGCAGGAGGAGAAGGGGATGACAGAGGATGAGATGGTTGGATGGCATCACCAAATCAATGGACATGAGTTTGGGTAAACTCCAGGAGTTGGTGATGGACAAGGAGGCCTGGCGTGCTGCAGTCCATGGGGTCGCAAAGAGTCAGACACAACTGAGGGACTGAACAGAACTGTCATATATGGCCTTTATTATGTTCCCATTATACCTACTTTGTTGAGAGTTTTTGTCATGAAAGGATGTTGAGTTTTGTCAAATGACTTTTCTGCACCTATTGAGATGATATGTACATTATTCATACATATTTAACTCCACAATACATTATTATTATTTTGTTGAAACACCCAATTATCTTTTTTTTTTATATATACAAATAAAAGACTTATTTTTATTTTTATTAAAGCAACCTTCTTAGCTGCACTTTGATGGGGTTACATAAATGTCACAGCATCAACCTCAAGGGGTGGGAAGGGCAGCGATGGGAGGGAGGTTCCAGAGGGAAGGGATATATGTATACTTAGGGCTGATTCATGTTGTTACATGGCAGAAACCAACACAAGGTTCTAAAGCAATTATCCTCCAATTAAAAATAAATGTTAAAAAAAGTCACAGCATTAATCCCATCAACAGCAATGTTACTGCAATCAAATTATTTATACACATTAATTAAATCTGTTATCACCATCACATGATTGCAATGTCAAAGAGACTGAGTCATTTCACTTCTCCATGAAAAATTACATTGATATGGTTACTGAAAGCTTTCGGTAATAAGGAGAAAAAAAATTTTTTTAACAACTTCAACACAGAATAGAACGTTCAGAATCTTATATTTAATAAAAATATCAACAATCAGGGTACCATCTTGGTCTATAAATGATATTCTCCACAAAGAACTTACATGAGTTTTTTAAAACACCATTAAGGGGACACTGGTTGAAGTTTCTCTCGGACACCAATTATCTTTTAAAAAGATTTTTAAAATAAGAAAATCTTACCATATATATTTACCCATAAAAATCTTTCCTTCTTCTAAATGTGACACATCACATTGATTGATTTGAGATGTTGAACCATCCTTGCATCCTTGGAATAAATTCCATTTGATCATAGTATATGAGCATGTTAATGCACTGATGAACTCAGTCTGCTATTTTTTTGATGATTTCCACACCCATATTCATCAAAGATACCATCCTGTAGTTTTCTTTATTTGTAGTGCCCTTGTAAGATGAGCTTGAAAGTATTCCCTCTTCTTCTTCTATTTGGAAGAGTTTGAGAAGAATTGGTCTTAATTCTTCTTACAAGTTTGATAGAACTCATCAATGAAACCAGCTGGTCCTTTTCTTGAGAGATTATTAATCTGATTAAATTTCATTAGTAGCTGGTCTGATTATATTTTCTATTTCTTTATGATTCAGTCTTGGATAGTTGTATGTTTCTAAGAATTTATCCACTTATTCTAGATTGTCAAATTCATTGGCATAGAATTATTCACAGTCATTCTTATGATCTGTTGTGTATTTGTGTAGTTATCAGCCATAATGTCTCCCCTTCTTTTATAACTATATTTATTTGAGTGGTCTCTCTTTTTTCTTGGTGAGTCTAGCTAACAGTTGTCTAACTTTGTTTATCCTTTCAACAAATCAAGTCTTAGTTTCATTGTTCTTTTTTTTTTTTTTTACTGTCCTTTAATTCCTATTTCTATTCTAATCTTTATTATATCCACCCTTCTACTAGCTTTGTATGCGTGCTAAGTTGCTTCAGCCATGTCCAGCTCTTTGCAACCTTCTGGATCATAGACCTCCAGGCTCCTCTGTCCATGGGATTCTCCAGGCAAGAACAGTGGAGCTGTGCCTTCCTTCAGAGGATCTTCCCAACCTGTGGTTCCTGCATTGCAGGTGGACTTTTTACTGCTGAGCCACAGGGAAGCCCTCTGCTAACTGTGGGCTTAGTTTACTTTTTTTCTCACTTTGAGGTGTGAAAGTTAGGCTATTTGAAGTCTTTCTTTTTTCCTTAATGTAGGCATTTATTACTATAAACTTCTCTCTTTGATTACTTTCAATACTTTGCACATCTTAAATGCATACAATGTGTTAATTTTACCTCAACAAACAGGAGATAAAAAGAACCAGAGGTGAAGAGAAAATATTAAAAGCAGATAGAGGAAAAGACATTTTATGATTATCTTGCACTGTGCCACCAGGGAAGCCCATAAAGATAACAGCAGGTTTATTTTTAGAAATAATAGAAGCCATTAGAGCAAATCTTTAAAATAATGAAGAAAAAATATTCAGCGGAGTATCTTTGAAAATTAAAGGCAAAGAAGGCTGGGGAGGTTGCAGGGATGTGAGGGTGGTCATACAAAGATTGAAAGAATTCCTTACCAGCATATCTGAACTACAAAAGTGCTAAAGAGAGTCAGGAAGATCCCCTGGAGGAGGATATGGAAACCTACTCCACTATTCTTGCCTGGAAAATCCCACAGACAGAGGAGCCTGGCAGACTACAGTCCGTGGGGTCACAAAGAGTCAGACACCACTGAGGGACTGAGTATGCCATGTCCCTCAAGCAGAAGGAAAATGACTGCTGGAAGGAAGTATGGGTCTACACAACATAAGAAAATCACAAGAAATAACAACTATATGGATAAATATATATGGTAAAATTTTAAGAATTCTTATTTTAAGAATCTCTTTAAAAGTTAATTGGCTATGTCAACAAAATAATAATGTATTGTGGGGTTTTAAATATATATAAATAAAGTATATAACAATTGAACAGAAGCCAAGAGGGGAGAAAAACAAACACATTTTTATAACATATTTATTCTACACATGAAATGATATATTACTTGAAGGTAAACTGATAATCTACAGATATGTACTACAAATTTTAAAGCAGCCACATACACACACATGCAAAAAGAACCATAACAAATGAGCAAATACAGTGATAAAATAGAATCTTAAAAAAATGCTGAATTAATTCAAAAGAAGACAGAAAAAAGGAAAAGGAAACAAAGAAAATATGGTAGAATAGAAAAATAGCAGAATAATAGATTCAAACCCAACATTATCAATAAGTATATTAAATATAAATGATCTGAACAGGTATTCAGATTAAAAGGCAAATGTTGTCATATTGTATGAAAAGAACAAGAGCTGCTACAAGAAAAACCAACTTTAAAGGTAAGATATAAATAGGTTAAAAATAAAATGTGGATAAAAATATACCATGCTTTAATTAATCAAAATCTGAGATGGCTCTATGAATATTAAACAAAGTAGATTTCAGAGCAAAAAATTTTATCAGGAGTAAATTTTAACATAAAACTATGGTTTTATACTGACACAGATGTATCCAGATACATGACCAGTATACTTAACAATCAATAGAAGAAAATGAATTATTCAAAAGCTAATGTTCAGATGTTGTCCAGTTGCTCAGTCATGCTGGCTCTTTGTGACCCCGTGGACTGCACCATGCCAGGTTTCCCTGTCCTTCACCGTCTCCCAGAGTTTGCTCAAACTCATGTCCACTGAGTTGGTGATGCCACCAGATGTAATATTCAAATAACTACTTGGTATTTTTGTTTGTTTGTTTTTGCTTTAAAAAAAAAAAAAAAAAAGGTAGATACCTGTCTCACACCCATGTGTGTGTTTGTGCTCAGTCATGTCTGACTCTTTTTGACTTCCTGGACTGTAGACCGCCAGACTCCCCTGTCCACCATCCACCAGATTTTCCAGGAAAAAATGCTGGAATGAATTACCATTTCCTACCCCAGGGATCTTCCTGACCCAGGAATCAAACCCGTGTCTCTTGTGTCTTACTCTTTATCCCAGGGTAAGTCCAGAGATATCAAGGATTTCAATGTAAAAAGTGAAACCATGATAGCATTAATGTGAACAAAAATTGTTTCCTTGTTTTAAACCTAGAATGGGTAAAGGTTTTCCAGCTATGACACAAAAGAAGACATGAGAAAAAAAAATACTGATTAATTCAGCTAGATTTTTAAAAATAAATCTGCCCAGCAGAGTCAAAAACAAATCACAAACCTAAAGATAATTGTTGCAGTTTGTATGACAAACAAAGGGATAATCTCTCAATTTATAAAGAACTCTCTCAAATTAATAAGAAAGGTATCAACATTTAGAAAATCAGATAAAGCATTTAACCACACAGCTCCCATAAAAGGAAATACAAATGATCCCTAAGTCTACATAAACTAAAGAGGCTTACAATAAACTTGAAAACAACCACAAAAAGAAAACTAAGTTTTCACCCATTAACTTGGCAAAAGAGGCAATTTTGACAACACCCTATGTTGACGCGGAACCCGAGTTCTCATACGATACTGAGGCGACACTATCCTGTTGGCAGCTCTGTAAACAGACGCTGGATGATACAGCCAGTTAGATAATACCTACCAAATTACAGAAGGGTGTGCCTTTTGGCACAGCAATTTACTTGTAGAAATTTATCTTACGGATAATTCACACATGGGCAAAATGTGCTAAGTAATGAACACACCAAATTATTCACTGAAGCATTATTTCAAATAGCAGATTGGAAATAATTTCATAAAACAGGAGACTTTAAATAAATTTTGATGTTTTCATACAAATAGAATACTGTGAAACAACAAACATTCTAGAAAAACTGTGAAATAACAGGGAACAGTATCAGTCTTATTATTATTTGAAGAAAAAAGTGCTCATAATAGTGTACAGCAATGTTACCATTTGTGTGAAAATAGATATAAACAGATATGTGTAATATTTTGCCAGTGTGTATAAACATATATACATATATTATAGATGCACATAATGTCTAAGAACACATAGAGAATAGTAGTATTTATATAAGCTTTTTAGAAACTAAAAACATATATATTGTTTTTAAACATACATAGTTGTTTTTAAAAATTACAAAGCCATTGAGAAAGGGACAATAATTACAGAATTATGGAATGATACACTGAGGCTTGACTGCATCTGTGATTATTCTGCAGTTTTTCATTTTGATATAATTTGAAATTTAGGAAATAATACAAGACTAGAAGAAAGAACAGAGCAAGCCCCATGTCACGGACTTTATTGGCTTTCTGCATAAACCAAGGAATATCAGCCTCTTTCTCTCTCCTTTACTTTCTTATCAGTCGACTCCGGACCACCAGGTTCCAGTCCATTAAAGGACCTCAACAGAATTTGTCAACAGAAGACGTATAATCTTCCATCAGGATAATGTAAGACCACGTGTTTCTGTGATGACCAGGCTAAAACTGTTGCAGTTTGGCTGGTAAGATCTGATTCTGCTGTAGTCACCAGATCTTGCACCTTCGAATTTTCATTTATTTCAGTCTTTACAAAATTCTCTTAATGGAAAAATTTTCAATTACCTGGAAGAAAGACTGTAAAAGGCACCTGGAACAGTTCTTTGTTCAAAAATATAAAAAGTTTTGGAAAGATGAAATAATAAAGTTGTCTAGAAAATGGCAGATGGTAGTAGAACGAAATGATGACTATGTTGTTCAATAAAGTTCTTGGTGAAAATGAAAAATGTGCCTTTTTACTTATAAAAAAACTGAAGGAACTTTTTGGCCAACCAAATATAAGTGGAAAGTATTCAATTCCAGAAGAGTTTGGGGAAGGGTTTAAAGAAAATCAAGTACCCTTCATTGAATTAGATTATAATGGAGTTGCACACTGGCACATTCTTCTAATAGGAATAACAGTGACAAAATAACTCTATGAATCTCTCATTTCAAACAGGTGAGAGTAGTCTGTATTCTCTGAGGTATGAAGTTCTCCAGGTTCTTTCCTGGTTTTGTAAAATAACAAAGTGTGAGGTACTTACTGCATATCTTTGTTTATCAACTCCGTATCTTTCCTAATGCACTTTTGAAACAACTGTTTTCTAAAAGAGATTTGAACGTTTAAAACCGTTAGGAATACATGAGAAAGGACTTGGGAACTTGGGAGTATAATCAATATTCCCAGGTACTTATTGTGAATTAAAAGTTCACAGTACAAATTTTGAGGAACAAGCATAAGAAGAACAAAAGGGAGAAAATTCCCTTGATTAAAATGTTATTTGTTGTTGTTCAATTCAGTTCAGTTCAGTTCAGTCGCTCATTTGTGTCTGACTCTTTGTGACCCCATGGACTGCAGCACACCAGGCCTCCCTGTCTATCACCAACTCCTGGAGTTTACCCAAACTCATGTCCATTGAGTCAGTGATGCCATCCAATCATCTAATCTTCTGTCGTCCCCTTCTCCTTCTGCCCTCGATCTTCCCCAGCATCGGGGTCTTTTCAAATGAGTCAGCTTTTCCCATCAGGTGGCCAAAGTATTGGAGCTTCAGCTTCAGCATCAGTCCTTCCAATGAATATTCAGGACTGATCTCCTTTAGGAGAGACTGGCTGGATCTCCTTGCAGTCCAAGGGACTCTCAAGAGTCTTCTCCAACACCACAGTTCAAAAGCATCAATTCTTTGGCGCTCAGCTTTCTTTATGGTCCAACTCTCACATCCATACATGACCACTGGAAAAACCATAGCCTTGACTAGACAGAGCTTTGTTGACAAAGTAATGTCTTTGCTTTTTAATATGCTATCTAGATTGGCCATAACTTTCCTTCCAAGGAGCAAGTCTTTTAATTTCATGGCTGCATTCACCATCTGCAGTGATTCAGTTGCAAATAAAATGTTATTTGTTGTTGTTCAGTTGAGAAGTCATGTCCAGCTCTTTGTGATCGCATGGGCTGCAGCAGGCCAGGCCTCCCTGTCCCTCACCATCTCCAGAGTTTGCTCAAGTTCATGTCCATTGAGTTGGTGATGCCATGCAACCACCTCACCCTCTGCCACCCTCATGTAGAAATTACTGGTTTGGGGCCACAGGACACTTACACACTGTTGATGGTTATCTTTTTTTATAAAAGGATGGTAAGCACCAGAGAAAGTCAACAACCAAAACTATTATAGGGCTAAGTGGACTGATTCTCAAAACCAGAGGTCTATAAACTTTTTCTGTAAAAGGCCAGACACCAAATATTAAGCTTTGCAGGCCAAATGGTTTCCGTCTCAACCACTCAACTGTTTTGCTGAGCAGAAACAGCCAGAAACAATGCAATACACAAATGGGCATAGCTCTGTTCCAATAAACTTGCTTTACATATATAAGCGGCTGGATAGGATTCAGCCTACAGGCTGTAATTTGCTGACCACCTGCTCTAAACTCTCAGCACCTTTTCTAGGTGACAGTCCCACCTGAGGACTGGCTCCAGGTCAGATTCTTAGACGCCACGTTTCCTTGCTGTCCATTCATCACCTTCAACTTTCCAGTCTCCTCTTTCTTTCTTCTTCCTCCATCCTCACCATGAGTCTGAAATTCTAGAATTTTGAGGTAGCCCTTTCTCAGAAACTCTGACTGGCTCTCTGAAAAGAAAAGACTATAATGAACCACAATCATAAATAGTTGTTTAAGAGAGAAAATATTTAGGGTGACTGCTTACCCCAGATATCATTACTGAGAATAGTGGGATTCACTGTAGGGGAGATCTTTGGAGAGCCTCCAACATACCAGTTAAGCTATTGGCTACCACCTGACTCACAAACCACTTGACTCATATAATTGTCATTTACCCTTTTATATGTAAACAATAAGGGCTCAACTTACTAAGCAAATTACACAATAGAATCAAGTAGGTGGATAGCTTCTTACAAATCTTGGCTGGTTATATTACTAGGAATACATGTTATTTGAAAGAAAGAAAAATAAAATTGAAGAATTTCTTATAACTCATCTTTCACACTTAAGAGCAGGTAAACTTTTTTCCAAAAATTAGAATGTAATTATAATCAAGAGCCACCATTTCCTGGGCAAAAGTTATAAAGCCAGTATAATGCCACAAGTTAGACACAGAATGTGAGGAAAGGGATTTTAGATGAAGTCTTCCTGAAGATGACTGTAGGTTACGGTACCAGTCAGACGCCCCACAGGAAACAAAGGGCACGTTTAAACTGGGTAACTGCAGGAGAGTTTGACAGAAGAACTATAGGGAAATTGATAATCATATAATTTATTATTCAAGTAGTGCCACTTAAGGGTAGGAGGAAGCTTTATTAATTGATTATGCCAAGACAATGGGTATAAACTGGGTCTGGTGCAGGCACACTGTAATACAAGAATCAGTGCCATTAACACCCCTAGACCTAAAGGAACAGAGAGAAGGAGCGGTTACCAGAGCCGGGAAGGCAGCAAGATGAAAAAGCCCACCAATGAGATCTAGAGAAGAAAGCATCCGATCTAAGAATGTCAACAAGGAGAAAGCAAGTGAATTAAAAACCTACCTTCACTGTCCTCCGACCCTCTGATCTCTTGTCAACATCTCCTATGGCTGAACCCACCCATAAGCCAGAGGTCCAGGGAGCCTGTTGATACAATTCTATGGATCAATTTCCCTGATGTACAAAGCAAGATAGGGAAGGGTGGAGAATGTATCTGGGGCAGGGGGCATAGAAAATATCCAGCCTAGTAAATAGCCCCACAAAGATACCTAGCATGGAACTATCCTTCAGCTCTGACGTCTCTGACAGCATTCTAACAAAGCTCAACTACTTGCTTCTTGAACAGCCTTCTCCTTGTTCATCTCCTATTTGATTGTAGAAAACAGTAAAGTAAGCAAGAGCTTTTTGCTTTACTCCAAAGGGATGAGGGTTATACTGTTTCTTTCCAGAGGAATGAGTACAAGTACTAGGTTTTCACACATATATTTAGCCTCTTTCACTCCCTAATTTAAAAATACCTGGCAACATTATGCAGGTAAAACCAACCTGGGAATAAAATGAGATAAAAGGATGTTTTTTGCATTTGTCACAGGAAACTCCCTCATGCCACTCTCTGGTCTATATATGTCCCCAGGTGTTCTGGTATTCCCATCTCTTTCCGAATTTTCCACAGCTTATTGTGATCCACACAGTCAAAGGCTTTGGCATAGTCAATAAAGCAGAAATTGATGTTTTTCTGGAACTCTCTTGCTTTTTCGACGATCCAGCGAATGCTGGCAATTTGATCTCTGGTTCCTCTGCCTTTTCTAAAACCAGCTTGAAAAACCCCAAAACCAGTAGTCAAAGATCCTTTGAGCATTTCTCAAAGGATCTTAGAGAAAGTTTGGTGAAATCAATCAATGGATCAGACCAACAGGAAGGCTGCTTGAGAACAAGTATACAATGCAAAATTAATGGTCAAAATGGGTATGGGCTGCAATCATCTCAAAGCATACACTGACTACTTCAGATCACGCACATACTGTATTATGCCTGTCGATAATGAAGGGAGAATATCAAGAAAGAATGTTCACTGTTGCAAAGTGTGACCCTTCCTTTCTGCATGAAAATATAAACACCAAAAGAAGGACTAATTATATGACTAGTATTCTGAAGGATCTAGAATAATTCACTTCTCCTGGGGGAAGTTCGTTATCACACATCCTAATACATTACCAAGCTTGGTGTCTTCCACTTTTCTCACTCTCTAGAGGGAAATCTCTCCCATTTCATCAATAAGCTCTCTCTTCCATTTTTTAAAGTCCAATGATTTAATAGACATAAAAGACACTATGATTTAATAGGGTAAAAAAATATCCTTTTTTGCTGACAACTTGGATCTACTTCTCCAGACACAAACTGAATTTCCCATGAGAACTAGCTACTCTAAGTATTCTGTATAGTTAAAAGAAGAGGAGAAAAGAAGTAAATTTAAAAGATGAGAGGGAAAGAATAAGGCAATGAAAAAGAAAAGAATGAATCAAATAAGGAATTAAAATATTAAGGGGATAAATAAGTGACACCTTTTTAGTGAGGGTAGGAGAAGACAGAGCTGGGTTCTGGGTCATTCTCTGGCCCAGTCATGGGTGAGAGTATCACCTAAGATCTGAATAATCACAGAGCACAAAAAATTGATCTTACTTTCCTGCCACGTGGGAGACCCCATTCTTGCCCTAACCTAGGATTTTCCAAACTATACGTGTAGTCACTGCTCACAGCGTTAGCATTTGAACAAATGGAAGAAAGAAAAACAAGAAACTCTTGAGCTCACCAGGAACTTTCAGAGATGCCCTTACCTGAAATGGTTGCCATTTGAAATATATATACTATTTCACTAATGGTTTTCAACCATATATTTTTAATAGATTGTGAGTTCCCTGGAAACAGGGAATGTTTTATAATAATTGATTTGTCCCATATTAGTTTTCTTTTCCAAAACCTTTGAAGTGGATTGCTATAAATGCATTCAGTTCAGTTCAGTTCAGTTGCTCAGTCGTGTCCGACTCTTTGCGACCCCATGAATCGCAGCACGCCAGGCCTCCCTGTCCATCACCAGCTCCTGGAGTTCACTCAAACTCACGTCCATCGAGTCAGTGATGCCATCCAGACATCTCATCCCCTGTCATCTCCTCTTCCTCCTGCCCCTAATCCCTCCCAGCATCAGAATCTTTTCCAATAAGTCAACTCTTCACATGAGGTGGCCAAAGTACTGGAGTTTCGGCTTTAGCATCATTCCTCCCAAAGAACACCCAGGGCTGATCTCCTTTAGGATGGACTGGTTGGATCTCCTTGCAGTCCAAGGGACTCTCAAGAGTCTTCTCCACAGTTCAAAAGCATCAATTCTTCGGCACTCAGCTTTCTTCACAGTCCAACTCTCACATCCATACATGACCACAGGAAAAACCATAGCCTTGACTAGATGGACCTTTCCTGGCAAAGTAATGTCTCTGCTTTTGAATATGCTATCTAAGTTGATTATAACTTTTCTTCCAAGGAGTAAGCATCTTTTAATTTCATGGCTGCAGTCACCATCTGCAGTGATTTTGGAGCCCCCCAAAATAAAGTCTGACACTGTTTCCACTGTTTCCCCATCTATTTCCCATGAAGTGGTGGGACCAGATGCCATGATCTTTGTTTTCTGAATGTTGAGCTTTAAGCCAACTTTTTCACTCTCCTCTTTCACGCTTTTGCATATCTGAGGTTATTGATATTTCTCCCGGCAATCTTGGTTCCAGCTTGTGCTTCTTCCAGCCCAGCGTTTCTCATGATGTACTCTGCACATAAGTTAAATAAGCAGGGTGACAATATACAGCCTTGACGTACTCCTTTTCCTATTTGGAACCAGTCTGTTGTTCCATGTCCAGTTCTAACTGTTGCTTCCTCACCTGCATATAGGTTTCCCAAGAAGCAGGTCAGGTGGTCTGGTATTCCCATCTCTTTTAGAATTTTCCACAGTTTCTTGTGATCCACACAGTCAAAGGCTTTGGCATCATCAGTAAAGCAGAAACAGATGTTTTTCTGGAACTCTCTTGTTTTTTCCATGATCCAGCGGATGTTGGCAATTTGATCTCTGGTTCCTCTGACTTTTCTAAAACCAGCTTGAACATCTGGAAGTTCACAGTTCACGTATTGCTGAAGCCTGGCTTGGAGAATTTTGAGCATTACTTTACTAGTGTGTGAGATGAGTGCAATTGTGCTGTAGTTTGAGCATTCTTTGGCATTGCCTTTCTTTGGGATTGGAATGAAAAGTCACTTTTTCCAGCCCTGTGGCCACTGCTGCATTGGTACTAAATAAAAGGTAAGAAAAAAAAAAAAAAAAAAGAGTCCAGACAAAAGAAAGGTACCAAGGAATAAAAAAAATGTGGGAATCGGGTATAGGGAGGGTCATCTGCTGTGCTGTGCTTAGTTGCTCAGTCGTGTCCGACTCTTTGTGACACCATGGACTGTAGAACATTATTAAGAAATGAAGAATTAAGACGAGTTCAAAAATGACTTCTGATCTTCCAAACCATCATTGCAAAGGAGAGAATATAGTGGACTCTACAAGTTCATTAGGGGAAGCCAGTGTTTCTTCTGCCTACGATCATCATCATTAGCACTATGGGGCTCAGCTTCATGTGCTGCATAGAAAGAAAAAGAAGAAAGAAACATAATATATACTCAAGTCCTCAGTAAGCTGCAGTACAGATCAGCCCCAGTATCCGGGCCTGGAGAACTACAGTCCACGGGGTCACGAAGAGTCGGACGCGACTGAGCCACTGTCACTTCACAGATCTTTTAAGATCATTGTCAGAAAGCGAATCTTTTCCTGTTGAAAGAACTTCTCCTTAAAGCTTTCTTTTTCTAACTTTTTGATGCTATACTCCTGGAATCCACTTGAACCATTTATACATATACATTATGTAAAGTAAATGGCGGTCATAAAAGGGAAGCCCAAAATAAATATGGCTCAAAGGAAAGGGAGACCACATCCAGGTAAGGGAGCACTTATGAAGGAGCCGTCTGAGTGAGTACTGAGCGCTAGGAGAATACCTGCCCCCAGGACGCGAGGCTGGGAAGAACGCGACCTTGCGCCTGCTCAGTTGCTCAGCTGTGGCTGACTCTTTGTGACCCCATGGACTGTAAGCGCCCCAGTCCGTGGAATTTTCCAGACGAGAACACTGGAGTGGGTTTCCATTTCCTACTCTCGCGGATGGAACCCGTGTCTCTTACATCTCCCGCACTGGCAAGCAGGTTCTTTACCACTGGCCACCTGGCAAGCCCCAAGGACACCTTAAGAGCATATTAACTTCAGCTGCTATTTGGCAGACGTCTAGGAGAATAAAGGAGATAAGGCTGGAAAGACAGCTTGGATTCAGGTGGGGACGTATGACTGTAAATGTCAAGGCAACTGGGATCGGTTAAGCAAGAGGTGCTGAGCATCAGACCGAAGGGGCCTACGAGGCCACTCAGTAACAGGGAAGGAGATCGAGTCCTCCGGGCCAGTGTTCCGCGCAGTGCAGACTACAGAGAAGTCTTCCAGGATGCTCAGGAGGAGGCAGCTCCCTCTCTGCCCTGCGCCCACGAAACCCGACGGAGACGCAGTTCTCAAGGCAGACACAAAGGAAGGGAGTCGGTTCGCTTACACCCTAGAGGAACGCAAGTGGACCTAGGCAGAAGCTGCTTTTCCCCGTCTCTGCCCCGTCAGCATGTCCCAACTCAGAGAAGAGACCTGTGTCTGAAACTCATGTCTGCCTACCCGGTCTCCAGAGACACCTCTGACTGCACAGCGGATGAATCAGGCTTTGGCATCATCCCACGAGACCCTGAGGAGCTGCTGGTGGACGGAGAGCGGGGCGGAGGACTTCTCTTCCAAAGGATCCTGGCATGACACTAAACCCCAGACTTGGAAGGTTCCAGAAAAGCCCATCTTTTCAGTCAGCGGTGAATCATCCGCTGCCCCGCACCCCTGTTAGCACCACAACCCGGGCTTCAAACAGCGAACCGAGCACCGCTGCGGGGGTAGAGCCGCGGCGCGCCTTCCACCGAAAGGCTCCCCTTGGCTCGCGTCGCCGCCGCAGCCCGGCCCGTACCTTTCCCGCCGCGCTCGCCAGCCCGGCCTCGTTCCCAGGCTCGGCGGGGCCTGCGAGCTTTGCTGGGGCTCACGCGCGGCGATCCGGGGATGACCCCCAGGGACTCCCCAAGGACCGGGGCTCTGCAGACCCCGAAACGCAAGGCAGGGCGCTGGGGAGGGGAAAGCCGGAGTCGGGTGTCAGGAGAGCCCGGACTGGGTGCTCAGCCCTCAACAGCCCGTCGGTTCGGGTCTTCCTTCCCTTAAAGTCCCCTTTGGCGCTGTCGGAGCCCAGAAGGCGGAGGCGCAACCTCTAGGGCGCTGTCCCGCTCACATCACTGCTTCTAAACTCCCTTTTCTGGATTAACAAGAGTCCGCCGCCTCGCTGTTCCTCCCGTCCCCGGAGCCCGCGGCGCCCGCGCTCAGCCCCGGCTGACCCAGATCTTCGAGGCCGCGCGGCCGGCGTGCGCCCGGGGCTGCGCGCGGGGCGCCGGGCGCACGAGGCGCGCCTGGGGCGGGCGCTCTGGACGGCACCTGGCTCCGCCGGGCTGCGGCTGGACCGTGAGCTTCCAAAGTGCTCGACACCCAGAGAACTTGCTAAGCACCCCGGAGGTGCCCCCAGTCACCCTGAGTACCACTTATAAGTTTTCTGAGGGTGAGGACCATTACGTCTTCTCCCGTTCGTTTCCATTTCTCATCCTCCCTGCCCTCATGGTTCCGGTCACTACTGTAGAGTCCATGCCTTTCCCTAGAAGCGCAGTCCAAGCCTAAGGCTGCACCCACCCTCCAGAGTATCCCCGGAAGTAAGTCCTTGAGTTTTCTCAGCAGCCACAGAGAAGGGAAAGCACTAGTTGAAAGTGGCCAAAGGTGTACATCATGAAGGGTGTACATCATGAAGGGGCAGTGGTGCCTGTCTTTACAGTGGCTACTTTTGGGGTGTTTTTCCCAAGATAGGGGTTTGGTCATGGAAACAGTCCCGTAAAGGAAAGATGTGATGGTCTCCTTCTAAAGGCACACTCAGGCACATAGCAAAGGGCAATGACAAAAGAAGGAAGGTGAGGGAAATTCCTGATGATTTTACTGTTAAAATTCCATAGATTTGGATAGTGCTATTTTTTTCTTTCAGGTCATCAATTTAGAATTCTATAAAGGAAGAGAATGACATCAAGGAAAATCATTGGCCTAGGAGAAAAGAGCCCGTAGGCGTTTAGGTGCTATATATGTGGAGCCAGAAAGCTCTGGAGCATCAGGGAGACTCCAGCTTAAGGCAACAATGGGTGAATATGCGCCTCAAGGGCACGGGGAATGAGAGGCAGACTGCTGCCTGCCACCTGCCCCTAGGACAGCCCCTGCCGCTACTCTAGAAGCAGGCCGTTGCTGCTGCAAACAGCTTAGTGTGAAACGGGTGGGAGTGGGGTTCCAAGTACAATGCCTAATACTTCATTATTCGTTCAGTTCTTTTTAGGAAGATCTTCATCTTGCAACTGGTAGGGCTCGTGCTAACCTACAATTTTACTGACTGTGATTTTAAGAAGATTAAAGAGAGCTACCGGAACATCATTTATCAAGAACTGAATAACTATACAAAAGGGGTAAGTGAAGAAACGTTTTAAAAATGCATTTTTATAGTAAGAGTAGGCACACACACTACAATTTAACTTTTAAAGAAAGAAAAATGATTTGGAAAAAATCAAGGCCCAGCATTTTGTCAAAAAAAAAAATTACAAGTGATATTGAAATATATGACCTTCTAAAATGACCACCCAGAAATTGGCATACTAATTAAATCAAATATGCAGATGCTGGTGAGGAGCAGATATTGATAAGGAACTCATGGTATCCATCAAGCTTTTCTGTTCTCTGCCAGATCCTGTTCACTGGTGCAAGTAAAAAATAAAACAAAAAGACAGTGACTAAGGTCTCGAAAAAGAAAAACAGAGGGGATTCTGGTGAGCGAGGCCCTATCCAGTGAGGACAGCCTGGGAGAATGTGCTCCTCGAATCTTTCTAGTATTCTAGATGCTTTAGGATGCCCTTGCGGGATAAGGGCACTTTAGATTTTTTTAATATACAGTGGATCATTTTCCTGATCATTCTAATTTCTGGACAGAGCATGTATGTGTGCAGCGGATGAACGGCTACAGGGCAGATGTGGGCATTGGAAAAACAGCATTATTGTCGCAGGAGTGGCCCCGCGTACAATGTCCACTTCGGCGGGGAAGGAGGATGTCGCTCTAGGGCAGGATCATTTGATACCCAGGCTCCAACGCTAGCAGGCAGTGTCTGAGAACTCAAGTGATTCACTACGTGGTCAAAGGCAGAAACTGGCACAGGAAACAGTGCCTCGGGGGAAGCTGCTCTCCGAGCATCCCAGAGCCTGGGAGCCGCGGAGAGAGGGAGGGCGGCGCTGGCTTCGCTCTTGTGAATTTGATCCCCATCTTCGTCGTCTCCTTCCTTTCTCTCTTCCAGACGAAAGCCATCGACTTTGACCATTTCGTCTACTGTGAAGACCAGGTGAGAGGCAGCGGCTGAAGCTGGGGGGCGCGGGGACCCTGCGGGGCGCGGGGCGCGGGCGGCGGCGGGTCCCCAGGAGACGCTGGCCCGGCGTGGGGACAGGCGCACCGCGCCCAGCCCGGGAAGCCGCCCCTGTCCCGTCAGGGCGGCAGCGCGTCCTATTTGAGCGGGACTCCGGGAGCGGCTCCGCCCGCGGCCCGCGGGAGGCGGGTCCGAGACGGGCCGGGGCGCCGTCAGGGCGCCCGGGGCGGGCGCCGCTCCGTCAGTACCGCACCTCGGGCCGCGGGCCGCGGGGACCCCCGGAGCGCTCCCCGCACCAGGAGAGTCCCCTCCCCGCCTTTCCCCGGCCCCTCCGCCCGGCCCTCAGGAGGCGGGTCCGAGACGGGCCGGGGGCCGACGGCAGGGCGTCCCGGGGCCGTCGTCAGGGCCGCCCCTTGGGCCGCGCGGACCTCCCCCGAGCGCCCCCCGCGACCCGGGCCGGCCTTCAGGCGGAGCGCCCCTCGGCGCCCGGCCTCGTCAGCTCACTCTCTCTCCCCCGCCCCTCCCTGTCTCTCCCCTCCTCCTCCCTCTCACTCTCTCTCCCGGCGTCTTCTCCTCCCGTGACCGGGGCCGCCTGCGCGCAGCCCGACTGCCTCCGCAAAATCCAGAGCCTGACCTTCGAGCGGCGCCCTGGCTGCGCCGCGCCCGCCCGCGAGGCCTTCGCCGTGAGAACCCACGCCGCGCTCGCCGCCGCCTGCCCGGGCTACCGCGGGGCGCAGGTGAGCCGGGCAACCCAGTCAGCCCGCAGGGCCCCCCGGGCGAGTGAGCGCGGGGCTGGGCCCGGCGAGCCCCGACCCCCGGTGGCCCGGCGCAGAGCCTGTACCCGGGCTCTGACCTCGGAGGGAGGGAGCGGCGGAAGCCTGCGGGCCGCCGAGTCCGCCCTTGGGCCCGGCCTCTGCTGGGGCTCTGACGCTTTGGGCAGGAGTGCGTGCTAGACCTTAGGTCCCCTTCACAGTGTGGTCGGTGAGGGTCCTGGCTTCTGGAGCATGCGGAGGAGGGTGCTTAAAAGCTAATCTCCGGGGACCCTGAAGCCTGCTCCTTCAAAATTAAAATCCCTATCTGTGGGCTCCTTATGAGATGCGTATCCTTTGCGAAGGGTGAGCAGCGAGGCTTGGGTTTATCGTTTAATAATTGTATACGTCTTTCCTTAAATGTTACATTATCCGTTAAATCTCCACCCCATATTTGTGTAATTGCTTGCATAGTTGCTGTCTCTTTTGACCCTTTTGCATATGCAGTTACATTTGAATGAATGTGTAACTTTAAATATGGAAACGGTGCAGAGCTAGGGGCAGGAGGTCTGGGGACAGTCTTGCCTGACTTTGAATCCTAGCCCCATAACTTCTGTGAAAACTCAGATAAATTACCTGGTCTCTGTGTGCTTAGTTTCATCTGAAAAATGAGGATTGTAGAATCAAGTTCCATACAGAATGTTTGCAAGGATAAAATGAGTCAATATATGTAAAAGCACTTGGAACAGTGCGTAGTATGTGCCAAGTTCTCAGTATTTATTTCAGCGGTCAAGTAAAGCAGGCAATTTATCTTCCTAATGACAAACTAAAAAGACAAAAAGAAGCAGTGCAGATTTGTATGATTTTGGCCTGTTCACCAATGGACTTTATCAGTCTGTACACTGAATGGATGACTAAGGCTGTCAGTTTTTAGGGATTGAAGCCATAGGGTTCTGGAATGAACTTTAGTTGGATATTCAGTACCAGGCAGCCATATGAAAAACCTGTTTGGCTGTGTATCTCCTGTTAAGGAGACTCTGGCAAATCTACAGATGACCACAATGATATTCATCGTTGTAAGAGCATAGGGGACATTCTAGATAAGTTTAGACAGCATGTGAAAAAGGGAAAGTTTGGAGTGATTTATTTTAGCCCTCTCTCAAGCCCAAAGGCAGCCTAAAATCAGTAATTTAGCAGATGGTAGATTGTAAGCTTTTTGCTTAATAACCTGGTGACCTATATTGATTTGAATACTGTGTGTTTAGGAGGCCCAGTCTCTACTCAAGAGTAATTCAGGTGAAGGAATACGCCGGAAGATGATTGCAATCGTTTTTTTTCTTTTTGACAGACTCCTCTTGAGAATAAGCCTTCAGGTGTCTGTGGTACATCTTAGAGATTGGGAGGGACAGAGGCTGGGAGCACTCTGGGTACAAGTAATAGGTCTGTTGAATTATATCTATAAAGAAGCATAAGATAACTCTTTCTTGAAGAACTTAGGATCTTGCCAGGGAGATTATGAGATTTTCAGCTCTTCATCTATTTAATAAATATTCAGTTTCTCATGTATAAAGCTTAGTGCTCAGTGCTATGGGGAATACCCATGATGTAATAATAAAAACAGCTATAAGTGAGAACCAGTTAAGTGATAAACACTCTGAAGTGCTAGAAGAATTTCCAAAAGAGATGTCTGAGCAATTAGCAGAGACCTTGCGAAGGAGGCGGGGCTTGCCCTTGAAGTCTGTGGGTGGAGAGATGGGAGGGCATTCCTCTGGAGAAAGCAGGTAGGAGCTGTGTGGGTGTCTTGGGGGACACATTGAGAGGTAGGTTTGCATAAAGAAGACAAAATGTATCAGCCAAAGATAGTGGTGATTAATTTTGACTATTGCTTCTCCTATTCCACAGATAAATAATACCCAGACAATGAGGAAAATAAGGAAAAGACAAATCAAAACAAATGAGTGCCTGGAACAAGTCACATACTTGAAAGAACTGTGGCAGCGTCTCAGTCGCATTTCATAAAAACAAAATAAACCTTCAATAAAGTCACATTTCACAGCAAGAAAGCAAATCATTTTTATTAGGTAGATGGAATGTTAACTCTAACTGTGGCATTTAAGAGACCACCAATGTTTTCTTTGTTTGTTTTAATTTCAGAGGGTTTCTTAGCTTATTTTTGTAAGTATCTGTTGTTTAATGTAAGTGTATAATGTGGGGAAAGTATTAGCCCTCAAATGTCACGGGAGGCTTTTTTTTTTTAAGCATTAATGCCTGAGCCACTGGCTTTGTGGCAGTAATTCTCAGCTGGAGCTATATAAACCCTACTCAAGGAAAGAATCTAAAAGTAGAGTGGAAGGAGAATTTTTCTCTTGGGAGATAAAAATGTTGAACTTGATAGCATGTAAACCTCTGTTTAAAAGGCAAACATTCACAAAGGAAATGAAAACAAAAGGAGTGCTCAAAGTTGTACCTATAATGAAGCAACATGAAATAATTTCCAAGCAAAGTGTTGTGAAAATATTCTAAGCCAAATTAAAAAAATTATCTAACAGACAAGAGTGGAATATGCCTATCCTGAAGAAGTGCCTTTGTTAGAGCTAAAATATATTTTGAAATTTATGGAATATATCTTTAATTTATTTTGTAAGCAGTTTTTAAAATGTACATATTGCTTTGTTATCAACACTATTTTTTCTTAATAAAAAATTCTCAAATTCGTTTCTTAGGAGTGATCTTTTTAATGTAGTAGACAGTTTGCACATGCGTACCTTTCGGAGGGGCGTCGCTTTTCCTCAGTTCTTTCCCCTCCCTTTCTGTACTGTGCCTGTAGTCTGCCTATAGAGAGAATACTGGGAATAGGTGAATTCAGGATGCTTTCCCATCGTCCTTTCTCTTAAATTATGTCTCTAGTCCTCCTTTCTTTCCCTTGTTGAACTTCCCCACACCTGAGAGAAACCAAGGAGGCCAAGGTGAACAAGGGCTGTCCAACCCATCCTCCTGTTTGATGCTTGCTGCACGCTAGAGCTGAAGGCACCCTTTGAGTCACCTCAGAATGCTCTGGACATCAGTGGAAGGGGCCGCCCGAGCCATGCAGTCCAGGTGACGGAGCAGGACAGGGAAAAAAACATCAGTTTTTCCTGTGAGTAGAAATGATCCCCTGGCCACTGCCCAGGAGGCTAGTGCTGAGGAATGATAGAAGAGGGGAAGGTCAGGGTTCCTAAATCTACCTTACCTGCCAAGAGGTAAAAAGCTTATATTATGCATCCAGTGGGCATTTACAAAGCAACTACTATGTGCCAGGCCCTCAGTCAAGTATTGGGGATACGAAAGTAAACAAGACACAGCTCTCCCCAGAGAAGCTCAGATATAGCTGGAGAGGCAGTTTCCTTTGCCCTGAGGGAAATCAGGACATAACTTCTTTCCCAAAACTTTCCTCTAAAGACCTGGCCCAGGACCTTAAGGGCCATTATAAGAGGAACTATGTATCCTTCTTCTGTGTATCCCATTGGAGTTTTAATATAAAAATAATCATTTATATTACTATCAAGGAAAAGCAATGAGCAAGATTTTCTCATAAGAATCTATAACTTTTAGATTAAATCTATTAACCATATAATGCTAGTAACTTTTCCAAATTAAAAGAATAGGATTATACATTCCTACTTTTTGAAATGCATTGCAGTTTCCTGGTGGGCTAATACACGGTCAGCTTTATAAATGTCCTGTTGTGCTCATGCGTAGTCGCTCAGTTCAGTTCAGTCGCTCAGTCGTGCACAACTCTTGGCAACCCCAAGGACTGCAGCACGCCAGGCCTCTCTGTCATCACCAACTCCTGGAGTTTACTCAACTCATGTCCATTGAGTTGGTGATGCCATCCAACCATCTCATCCTCTGTCGTCCCCTTCTCCTCCTGCCTTCAATCTTTCCCAGCATCAGGGTCTTTTCCAATGAGTCAATTCTTCGCATCAGGTGGCCAAAGTACTGGAGTTTCAGGTTCAGCATCAGCCCTTCCAATGAATATTCAGGACTGATTTCCTTTAGGATGGACTGGCTGGATCTCCTCGCAGTCCAAGGGACTCTCAAGAGTCTTCTCCAACACCACAGTTCAAAACCATCAATTCTTTGGCATTCAACTTTCTTTATAGTCCAACTCTCACATCCATACATGACTACTGGGGAAACCATAGCTTTGACTAGATGGACTGCTGTTGGCAAAGTAATGCCTCTGCTTTTTAATATGCTGTCTAGGCTGGTCATAGCTTTTCTTCCAAGGAGCAAGTGTCTTTTAATTTCATGGGTGCAGTCACCATCTGCAGTGATTTTGGAGCCCCCCCCCCCAAAAAAAATAAAGTCTGCCACTGTTTCCCCATCTATTTGCCATGAAGTGATGGGACCAGATGCCATAATCTTAGTTTTCTGAATGTTTCTTAGTTTTTTTCACTCTCCTCTTTCACTTTCATCAAGAGGCTCTTTAGTTCTTTTTTGCTTTCTGCCATAAAGGTGATGTCATCTGCATATCTGAGGTTATTGATATTTCTCTCAGCAATCTTGATTTCAGCTTCTGCTTCATCCAGCCCAGCATTTCTCATGATGTACTCTGCATATAAGTTAAATAAACAGGGTGACAATATACAGCTTTGACATACTCCTTTCCTGATTTAGAACCAGTCTATTGTTCCATGTCCAGTTCTAACTGTTGCTTCCTCACCTGCATATAGGTTTCCCAAGAAGCAGGTCAGGTGGTCTGGTATTCTCATCTCTTGAAGAATTTTCCACAGTTTGTTGTGATCCACACAGTCAAAGGCTTTGGCATAGTCAATAAAGCAGAAGTAGATATTTTTCTGGAACTCTCTTGCTTTTTCAATGGTCCAGCAGATGTTGGCAATTTGATCTCTAGTTCCTCTGCCTTTTCTAAATCCAACTTGAACATCTGCAAGTTCACGGTTCACATACTGTCCAACTCTTTGAGAACCCATGAAATGTTGCCCTCCAGGCTCCTCTGTCCATGGAATTCTCCAGACAAGAATACTGGAGTGGACTGCCATTCCCTTCTCCAGGGGATCTTCCTGACTGAGGGATCGAACTCAGGTCTCCTGCATTGCAGGTGGATTCTTTACCATCTAAACCATGAGAGAAGCCCTAAATATTCTATAATCAATGGGGGGAAAGTGGCAAATTCTGGTTTAAGCATATAGTTGGATATACACCCTTTGAGGCTACCTATGTTAATTACCAATATTCTTAGTTTTCTCTTCCTCTGTCAGAGGCTGAAAAAGCTAAATTAAAGTCTACTCCTGTTATAGTTCCTTATTATCCTCTATCCTTAAAGTTTTGCTTTCTAATTGTTAATACTCTATGTAACACCTAAAAATTCATATGAGATATTTATTGATTACCGTAGCCTTTATCATATGATTTATTTTGCTTGCTGAGTTACACACGCCGCTGCTGCACTCCCGATCTTGTTTCAGGCATCTCGTATGTCACTGCGTGTGGCAGGGAAACACTTGGGGAGAGAGAACGTGCTTTTCCTGCTGCTGCCACCGTAGTCTTACGTTTTCTGTTTTTATGTTTCTGCATTATTGCATAATTTTAACCTGAAAAAGTATTTATATTTATTTCTTTCAAGCATTTGTTGACTTTTTGGTCACATCCAGTATACTGAGATCTTGAGACTCTGAATCTTGATTCTATTATTTATTTTAACTCTCCCTCTTAGGATTTCTATGGCTTAATTCAAGTTATTGAAAAAGATTATCAAGACAGGAAGAAGATTTGTTGATCTTCAAAACAGGCATCTCAATAGGCAGAAAAGTCATTTGTCCATGTTCTTTGTTTTAAAGAAATTCCTTTAATCTCGCAGAACTAAATCTCCATTTTTCTCATTATGTCCATATCAAAGTAAAGATCAGGGGAAATTTCTCAAATGCTCTATTGAGGTCAAAGCATATTAAGTCTATATCTTCCTCCAATCTGAAAATCAAATACACTTATCAAGAAAATTTTTTAAAGTTTTTTAATGTCTCAATTGTATTCCTTTCTAAACCTTACAAACCAACTATTTTTAAAAATAATTATATTGAGCTGATCTGAGTTTTTTACTGTTCCTTTCCATTATTCAAAACTTATGGCTTGGCCAAAAGTTCATTTGGGTTTTTCCATAAGATCTTACAGAAAAACCTGAACAAACCTTTGAGCCAACCCAATATTTGTTGTTGTTGTTTAAACACTAGGTCATGTCCAACTCTTTGCAAACCCATGGACAATAGCCACCAGAAGATCTTTTTTGTACAGTTCTGTGTATTCTTAAGTCTGAATTTGGCAATAAGGAGTTCATGGTCTGAGCCATAGTCAGCTCCTGGTCTTGTTTTTGCTGACTGTATAGAGCTTCTCCATCTTTGGCTGCAAAGAATATAATCAATCTGATTTCGGTGTTGACCATCTGGTGATGTCCATGTATAGAGTCTTCTCTTGTGTTGTTGGAAGAGGGTGTTTGTTATGACCAGTGCATTTTCTTGGCAAAACTCTATTAGTCTTTGTCCTGCTTCATTCTGTATTCCAAGGCCAAATTTGCTTAAATTGAAGAAAGTAAGGAAAACTACTAGACCATTCAGGTATGACCTAAATCAAATCCCTTATGATTATACAGTGGAAGTGAGAAATAGATTTAAGGGCCTAGATCTGATAGATAGACTACCTGATGAACTATGGAATGAGGTTCGTGATATTGTACAGGAGACAGGGATCAAGACCATTCCCATAGAAAAGAAATGCAACAAAACAAAATGGCTGTCTGGGGAGGCCTTACAAATAGCTGTGAAAAGAAGAGAAGTGAAAAGCAAAGGAGAAAAGGAAAGATATAAACATCTGAATGCAGAGTTCCAAAGAATAGCAAGAAGAGATAAGAAAGCCTTCCTCAGTGATCAATGCAAAGAAATAGAGGAAAACAACAGAATGGGAAAGACTAGGGCTCTCTTCAAGAAAATCAGAGATACCAAGGGCAAGAGATACAAGATGGCAAGAATACACAGAAGAACTGTACAAAAAAGATCTTCACGACCCAGATAATCACAATGGTGTGATCACTGACCTAGAGCCAGACATCCTGGAATGTTAAGTCAAGTGGGCCTTAGAAAGCATCACTACGAACAAAGCTAGTGGAGGTGATGGAATTCCAGTTGAGCTATTTCAAATCCTGAAAGATGATGCTGTGAAAGTGCCGCACTCAATATGCCAGCAAATTTGGAAAACTCAGCAGTGGCCACAGGACTGGAAATGGTCAGTTTTTATTCCAATCCCCAAGAAAGGCAATGCCAAAGAATGCTCAAACTACCGCACAATTGCACTCATCTCACACGCTAGTAAAGTAATGCTCAAAATTCTCCAAGCCGGGCTTTAGCAATATGTGAACCGTGAACTTCCTGATGTTCAAGCTGGTTTTAGAAAAGGCAGAGGAACCAGAGATCAAATTGCCAACATCCACTGGATCATGGAAAAAGCAAGAGAGTTCCAGAAAAACATCTATTTCTGCTTTATTGACTATGCCAAAGCCTTTGACTGTGTGGATCACAATAAACTGTGGAAAATTCTGTAAGAGATGGGAATACCAGACCACCTGATCTGCCTCTTGAGAAATTTGTATGCAGGCCAGGAAGCAACAGTTAGAACTGGACATGGAACAACAGACTGGTTCCAAATAGGAGAAGGGGTACGTCAAGGCTGTATATTGTCACCCTGTTTATTTAACTTCTATGCAGAGTACATCATGAGAAACGCTGGACTGGAAGAAACACAAGCTGGAATCAAGATTGCCCAGAGAAATATCAATAACCTCAGATATGCAGATGACACCACCTTTATGGCAGAAAGTGAAGAGGAACTAAAAAGCCTCTTGATGAAAGTGAACGTGGAGAGTGAAAAAGTTGGCTTAAAGCTCAACATTCAGAAAACGAAGATCATGGCATCCGGTCCCACCACTTCATGGGAAATAGATGGGGAAACAGTGGAAACAGTGGCAGACTTTATTTTTCTGGGCTCCAAAATCACTACAGATGGTGACTGCAGCCATGAAATTAAAAGGCGCTTACTCCTTGGAAGGAAAATTATGACCAACCTAGATAGCATATTCAAAAGCAGAGACATTACTTTGCCAAGAAAGGTTCATCTAGTCAAGGCTATGGTTTTTCCTGTGGTCATGTATGGATGTGAGAATTGGACTGTGAAGAAGGCTGAGCACCGAAGAATTGATGCTTTTGAACTGTGGTGTTGCAGAAGACTCTTGAGAGTCCCTGGGACTGCAAGGAGATTCAACCAGTCCATTCTGAAGGAGATCAGCCCTGGGATTTCTTTGGAAGGAATGATGCTAAAGCTGAAACTCCAGTACTTTGGCCTCCTCATGCAAAGAGTTGACTCATTGGAAAAGACTCTGATGCTGGGAGGGATTGGGGGCAGGAGGAAAAGGGGATGACAGAGGATGAGATGGCTGGATGGCATCACCAAATCAATGGACATGAGTTTGGGTAAACTCCAGGAGTTGGTGATGGACAAGGAGGCCTGGCGTGCTGCAGTCCATGGGGTCACAAAGAGTCGGACACGACTGAGCGACTGATCTGATCTGATCTGTGTATTCTTGCCACCTCTTCTCAATATCTTCTGCTTCTGTTAGGTCCATACCATTTCTCTCCTTTATCGAGCCCATCTTTGCATGAAATGTTCCCTTGGTATCTCTAATTTTCTTGAAGAGATCTCTAGTCTTTCCCAGTCTGTTGTTTTCCTCTATTTCTTTGCATTGATCACTGAGGAAGGCTTTCTTATCTCTTCTTACTATTCTTTGGAACTCTGCATTCAGATGTTTATATCTTTCCTTTTCTCTTTTGCTTTTAACTTCTCTTCTTTTCACAGCTATTTGTAAGGCCTCCCCAGACAGCCATTTTGCTTTTTTGCATTTCTTTTCCATGGGGATGGTCTTGATACCTGTCTCCTGTACAATGCCACGAACCTCAGTCCATAGTTCATCAGGCACTCTATCTATCAGATCTATTCCCTTAAATCTATTTCTCACTTCCACTGTATAATCATAAGGGATTTGATTTAGGTCATACCTGCATGGTCACAGGAGGGCCTAGATGAGCTATTCCACGTTCAAGGTCAGAAGTGATGGCAGTGAGGAGATACCCCTCGTCCAAGGTAAGGAGCACCGGCTGTGCTTTGCTGGAGCAGCCGTGAAGAAATACCCCACGTCCAAGGTAAGAGAAACCCAAGTAAGACGGTAGGTGTTGCAAGAGGGCATCAGAGGGCAGACACACTGAAACCATACTCACAGAAAACTAGTCAATTTAATCACACTAGGACCACAGCCTTATCTAACTCAATGAAACTAAGCCATGCCCTTGGGGCCACCCAAAACGGGCGGGTCATGGTGGAAAGGTCTGACAGAATGTGGTCCACTGGAGAAGGGAATGGGAAACCACTTCAGGATTCTTGCCTTGAGAATCCCATGAACAGTATGAAAAGGCAAAATGATAGGATACTGAAAGAGAAACTCCCCAGGTCAGTAGGTGCCCAATATGCTACTGGAGACCAGTGGAGAAATAACTCCAGAAAGAATGACGGGATGGAGCCAAAGCAAAAACAATACCCAGTTGTGGATGTGACTGGTGATAGAAGCAAGGTCCAATGCTGTAAAGAGCAATATTTCATAGGAACCTGGAATGTCAGGTCCATGAATCAAGGCAAATTGGAAGTGGTCAAACAAGAGATGGCAAGAGTGAACGTCGACATTCTAGGAATCAGCGAACTAAAATGGACTGGAATGGGTGAATTTAACTCAGATGACCATTATATCTACTACCGCGGGCAGGAATCCCTCAGAAGAAATGGAGTAGCCATCATGGTCAACAAAAGAGTTCGAAATGCAGTACTTGGATGCAATCTCAAAAACGACAGAATGATCTCTGTTCATTTCCAAGGCAAACCATTCAATATCACAGTAATCCAAGTCTATGCCCCAACCAGTAACGCTGAATAAGCTGAAGTTGAACGGTTCTGTGAAGAACCTACAAGACCTTTTAGAACCGACAGCCACAAAAGATGTCCTTTTCGTTATAGGGGACTGGAATGCAAATGTAGGAAGTCAAGAAACACCTGGAGTAACAGGCAAAGTTGGCCTTGGAGTACAGAATGAAGCAGGGCAAACGTTAACAGAGTGTTGCCAAGAGAATGCACTGGTCATAGCAAACACCCACTTCCAACAACACAAGAGAAGACTCTACACATGGACATCACCAGATGGCCAACACCAAAGTCAGATTGATTATATTCTTTGCAGCCAAAGATGGAGAAGCTCTATACAGTCAACAAAAACAAGACTGGGACCTGACTTTGGCTCACATCATGAACTCCTTATTGCCAAATTAGACTTAAATTGAAGAAAGTAGGGAAAACTGCTGGACCATTCAAGTATGACCTAAATCAAATCCCTTATGATTATACAGTGGAAGTGAGAAATAGATTTAAGGAACTAGATCTGATAGACAGATGCCTGAAGAATTATGGATCCAGGTTCATGACATTGTACAGGAGACAGGGATCAAGACCATCTGCAAGAAAAAGAAATGCAAAAAAGCAAAGTGGCTGTCTGAGGAGGCCTTACAAATAGCTGTGAAAAGAAGAGAAGCAAAAAGCAAAGGAGAAAAGGATAGACATATCCATTTGAATCAGAGTTCCAAAGAATAGCAAGGAGAGATAAGAAAGCCTTCCTCAGTGATCAGTGCAAAGAAATAGAGGAAAACAACAGAATGGGAAAGACTAGACATATCTTCAAGAAAATCAGAGATATCAAGGGAAAATTTCATGCAAGGATGGGCTCAATAAAAGACAGAAATGGTATGGACCTAATAGAAGCAGAAGATATTAAAAAGAGGTGGCAAGAATACACAGAAGAACTGTACAAAAAAGATCTTCATGACCCAGAAAATCACAATGGTGTGATCACTCACCTAGAGCCAGACATCCTGGAATATGAAGTCAAGTGGGCCTTAGGAAGCATCACTATGAACAAAGCTAGTGGAGGTGACGGAATTCCAGTCGAGCAATTCAAATCGTAAAAGATGATGCTGTGAAAGTGCTGCACTCAATATGCTAGCAAATTTGGAAAACTCAGCAGTGGCCACAGGACTGGAAAAGGTCAGTTTTCATTCCAATCCCAAAGAAAGGCAATGCCAAAGAATGCTCAAACTACCACACAATTGCACTCATCTCACATGCTAGTAAAGTAATGCTCAAATTTCTCCAAGACAGGCTACAGCAATACATGAACTGTGAACTTCCAGATGTTCAGGCTGGTTTTAGAAAAGGCAGAGGAACCAGAGATCAAACTGCGAACATCCACTGGATCATCAAAAAAGCAAGAGAGTTCTAGAAAAACATCTGCTTCTGTTTTATTGACTATGCAAAAGCCTTTGACTGTGTGGATCACAATAAACTGTGAAAAATTCTGAAAGAGATGAGAATACCAGGCCACCTGACCTGCCTCTTGAAAAATCTATATGCAGGTCAGGAAGCAACAGTTAGAACTGGACATGGAACAACAGACTAGTTCCAAATCGGGAAACGAGTATGTCAAGTCTGTATATTGTAACCCTGCTTATTTAACTTATATGCAGAGTATATCATAAGAAACGCTGGGCTGGATGAAGCATAAGATGAAATAAAGATTGCTGGAAGAAATATCAATAACCTCAGATATACAGATGACACCACCCTTATGGCAGAAAGTGAAGAAGAACTAAAGAGCCTCTTGATGAAAGTGAAAAAGGAGAGTGAAAAAGTTGGCTTAAAACTCAACATTCAGAAAACTAAGATCATGGCATGTGGTCCCATCATTTCATGTCAAATAGATGGGGAAACAATGGAAACAGTGGATGACTTTATTTTTTGAGCTCCCAAATCACTGCAGATGGTGATTACAGCCATGAAATTAAAAGACACTTACTCCTTGGAAGCAAAGTTATGACCAACCTAGACAGCATATTAAAAAGTGGAGGCATTAATTTGCCAACAGAGGTCCTTCTAGTCAAGGCTATGGTTTTTCCAGTGGTCATGTATGGATGTGAGAGTTGGAGTATAAAGGAAGCTGAGCACCGAAGAATTGATGCTTTTTAACTTTGGTGTTGGAGAAGACTCTTGAGAGTCCCTTGGACTGCAAGGAGATCCAACCCGTCCATTCTAAAGGAGATCAGTCCTGAGTGTTCATTGGAAGGACTTATGCTGAACCTGAAACTCCAATACTTGGCCACCTGATGTGAAGAGCTGACTCGTTTGAAAAGAGCCTGATGCTGGGAAAGATTGAAGGTTGGAGGAGAATGGGTTGACAGAGGATGAGATGATTGGATGGCATCACCTACTTGATGGACATGAGTTTGGGTAAACTCCAGGAGTTGGTGATGGACAGGGAGGCCTGGCATCTTGTGGTCCATGGTGTCACAAAGAGTTGGACTGAGTGAGTCAACCGAACTGAACTGTAAGCTAATTGACACACCCAGAGGTGGCAGGACAGCTCCAAGGCACTGTCCAAATAGGAGGAGTGGGTGGTTTCCCAATGGCTGGGATGATCCTCCCAGTCCTTAGCATATGAATTCACCCAGCTGTCAAAAGGTAGCCAGACTGCATTCCATGGCCTAAGTCCATGGCCTAAACCCTTGCCCTGTGCAATGGCCCACACCCTGCAGAGTGTGCTTCTCTCTGACAAATCCACCTCTTACTTGTCGCTGTATCTCTCACTGAAGCTTTGAAATAAAACATCATAGCCTGAGCTTCATTAGCTCCTGAAGCCAGGCATCCTGGGTTTTGGCCAGGCTCAGGTCCCGGGAGAGAAGAGATGAAGGATGGGAGGAAAAAGCAGTGGGGAAAACGTGCCAAGGAATCCCCTTCAAAGCCTGCCGGAAAATCTGCTAAATACCTGATGTGTGCTTACAGTTTTCATTGGCCTGATCCTTGGCACAGAGAAGATTAAGGACAGAAGAACCCCTACCAGCTTGGGCAACAGCTACTGGAGCTCAGCAGAGAGTGCCTTTGGGACATACTGAGGAGTAGCCTCTCCAGAGTCCCTCAGCTGCACCCACTGCCGTTCGCCTGTTCACAGGGGGTTCCAGGAAACAAGAAATGAGAGATTGTAAAGGAATTAAGATTTCATTAGACATATGTCCCTCCAGCCATTGGAGTGAGGACTTCCTACCTTAACCAGAGGTCTTCACAAATCTGAGACTGAGCCTCGTGAGCTTTCTGCTGAGTTCGTTTTTTGCTGTCCCGGTTTCCAGCACGATGGGCTTCTTGTCACTTCCCCTGCGCTGGGTTTTCTTCACGTTCCGCTTCCACTGCGGGAGCTTTCGCAAATTGGGCTTCTGCTCTGCTTGGCCTCCTCCTTGCCTAGACCGCGCAGAGGTTGTTTCAGCCAGGTTATATTCGGGTCAGGGCACCATAGATGTCAGGGGAGTGTATTCTCGGTTCTGTCTCGTCACAACAAAGATTTGAAGCGATGGACGTTAAAGCCCTTGGCGTGTCACACCTCTCGGACAGATCAGTGTTACAGCTTCATGTTACACTCAGTTTTATTTAGAAAATAAAGGAAAATACATCTTTGAGGCATGAGGGCATGCCAACCAAAAAGATGCAAAGAGAAGAGAGAAAGAGGGAGAAAGAGAGAAAGAGAGCACGCACGGGCAGGAGAGAGACTCCCAGGCCTTTGGCTCCTCTTCTTATATGATTTTTTCCCTCCCCCTGGGCCTGCCCTATGTATATTGGGCTAGCCAGGAGTGCTGTTTGTTCTACCTGAGGTCCTCACTCCAGTCTGGACTTTCCTTTGTTCTATTTTTGCAGGCTTTTCTCTTCCTTGTCTTTTAGCCACCGCTATTCTGGACCCCTTTTTCCTATTCTAGCTATCTAACACAACCTTATGTTGTTGTAGCCACACGTTCCAGGAAACAAACTCACTCAGAAGGACAATGCAGATAGTGGAGTGCAGTTTATTACACCAGCGGGCCCAAGGCAGAGTCTCCTCTTAGCCAAGGACTGCGACCAGTTTTCATGAAAACCTTAAATGCCCTAAGTGTACGTGCCCAAACCCACCTCCCCAAATTCCCTGAAACTAGTCTGAACAAAGGAAAAGAAAGATACAATCAGAGTTAATCCGTGATTCATATGCCTTAAGCCTAGGTAGTTAACAGTGGACAATTATCAATAGGCCTGTGGTCATAACCCAATAAACATAATAGAATTTATGATTCTGTTTGGCTACACAGATTATTAGGGTATTCTTTTAGGCACTGGAGAGTCTAAGTATGAGCCCCGGGGCTCTTCCTTCTGGGCACCTGGTTTTCCAGTTGGTTGTGTTTCCACTGATACTGGGCGTAGAGCTCAAAGCCCACAGTCTGGCCCAAGATGGAGTCCTGCTTTCAAGATGGAGCCTGTTCTGTCTGTTTCCTCCTTCATTCCCCCCTCATGATGCTCTTAACTCAGTATGAGCATCACTCATAGCGATATATTGAGTGGCTCTCTTATTGCCAGTTTGGGAGAACGACACCAACCTTTGGGTTACAAAGTTCATAATACATTGTAAAATGCAGGATCCACAAAGCAGAACTATCAAGGTAACCGTAACAGTGGTAAATATAGCTTTCCACCAATCACCCTTCACCCAACATAGGACCGAAGTCCAAAAAGAAAGATCATCATCAGACATAGCTTTTACCTGACCTTTCATGTCACCTAGGGTGGCTGATGTATTGCCAGATAAATTAGGAATATATACACAACATTCAACTTTAACTATAGCACATAGCTGCAACTATGGTTAGTCTCAAGATGATACTGGCAAGTTCTTGTAGCAGCAGCTGATTATACAGCTTCATCTCTTTTTCTCCTTTAAGATGATCTTGGTTTCACGAGGATCAGTGGGGGCCTTTTGTATATAGTCCACTCGGCGTCCTCTGGGTCTGTGTGGTATGCTGTCTTCACCCTCATGTGGTGGATCCAGGGAGTGACACCTGAAACTTTAACTGCCGTAGGGGTGGTTAGGACAACAGTACATGAACCCTTCCAGTGTGGGGCCAAGGAGTCATATTTCCAGTCCTTGACCCACACCTGATCCCCGGGGAACAAATTCGTGAGTCTTTTCCCCAAGGAGGAACGGCACCCTTTCTTGTACAAACTTAGTTACCTGATTTATTACCTTTCCCAGTTGTTCCATCTGCTGTGAAATCTCATCTCCCCTTACATGAGGCAAATTTGTTGACACCTGTTTTATTATGGGAGGGGGCCTCCCATACACAATTTCATACGGAAAATAGCCATGGGACCATGAGTCTGAGCAGAACCATTGGAAGTAAGTCCACCCAGGAGGAGTCAGTCTCTATGATCCACTTGCAGAGTGTCTCTTTAAGTGTCTGGTTGGTTCGTTCCACCATCCCAGAACTCTGGGGCCTATATGCCGTATGTAATTTCCACTGGATATTTATAGCTTTACATACCTGTTGAATTAAGTCGGCTACAAAGGCAGGGCCATTGTCTGATCCTATACTGGTTGGGAACCCAAATCTGGGGGTTACTTCTCAAAGCAGACAGCGAGCCACTTCATTTGCTTTTTCAGTTCGGGTGGGGAAGCCTCCACCCATCCTGAGAAGGTACATACCATGAGTGTTGGCAGGGTTAAAAGTCCACTTAGAGTGCCTTTTAACTGTATTCCTGGAGGTTTTTGTTATGTCCAGGGGCAGCATTGGCCTTTTTCATTTTTGGTGGCCTTTTCTGCTTCAGCCAGCTGGTCTTGGGCCGGGGTATACTGTGGGACAAAGTTAACTCAGGCATTTTTGAGAGTACAAAGGTTCTGATAGACCCCCCACCAGCAGCCCCAAATTTCTCAGCCGCATGTTTTGCAGCTTTATCTGCTAGTCGGTTTCCCCGTGTTTGTGGCGTGTCTTCCTTTTCATGACCCCAACAGTGCATCACTGCTACCTTTTCAGGTTCCCATGCAGCACCTAAGAGAGTCCAGATTTCTTCCTTGTTTTTAATGTCCTCTCCGTTGGTTGTCAGAGGACCTCGCTCTTTATGTAAAGCCCGTGTACATGTAAAGTAGCAAAAGCATACCTGGAGTCTCTGTAAATGTGTGTCTTCTTACCTTTTGACAGCTGGAGGGCCCGAATTAGAGCATATAGTTCGGCCCATTGAGCGGACCAGCGTGATGGCAGAGAGCTAGCCTCAGTGGTGGTTTCTTCCATGACTACTCTACATCCCGACAGTCGTCGTCCTTGTTTCACCAGGCTGGTGCCATTGGTGTTCAGGACCCAATCTGGGTCTGGGATATGCTGGTCTCTCATGTCAGGTCTGCTGGCTAAACTTCTTCTAGGATTTCCTTGCAATCATGTAAGGGCCCACCTTCTCCCACAGGAAAGAGAGTGGCCAGATTCAGGGCCTGACAAGGCTCAATAGTAACATGGGGGTTCTCACATAACAGTCCCTGGTATTGAGTAATCTGGGATCTCAACAGCTGTTTATGGGGGTCCCCTCACAGGAGAGTGTTGACCTCATGCAGGACTTTTATGATCAAATATTGGCTCAAAGTCAGCTTGGTTGCTTCCCAGACCAGTAAGGCAACCACAGCAACTGCCCATAAGCACCCCGCCCACCCAGTGGCAACATTGTGCAGCCGTTTTGAGAGAAGCCACGGGTCTGTCCCATGTCCCCATAGTCTAGGAAAACACTCCCATAGCCACCTTGTCCTTTTCAGTCACGTAAAGAGTAAATGGCTTAGCAAGGTCTGGCAGGCCCAAGGCAGGCCTGACGTAATTGTACTGGGTTTGAGTTCTCTTACCAGTGGGCCTTGTTTTGCAAGCCTGGCAGGTGGGGAGGGGTGGGGGCTGTCTTCTGCCTAGACCTCAGGGAATTGTTGAATTAACTCTCTCTCTCTCTTTCTCTCAACTGTTTAGCCCGTCCAGTTTTCCTTCAGGGAGATCATGCAACCTCCATTCATCTTGAGGGGTTACTGAGAGGAAGAGTAAAAGGGTGGTTGAGCCCACTCAAAGAGTGGGTCTTTCATGGGGGGAAAGGTCACTTGTGCCCCCAATTTAGACAGCAAGTCTCTTCCCAACAAGGGTACTGGGCATTCAGGGATGTATAAAAATTCATAAGTCACTTGGTGTCCCCCCATCTGACATTTTCGGGGTAAGCTTGAGACACAAATGCTGCATTTATCACCATTTGAGACCCAGCAGCCTCTGGATCTATTGGCATATAAAGTCTACAGGCCTCTCACAGTCTTTCATAGAACTCAGAGGGTGATTTGCTTTCCCTTTGAATCACTTCGTAGGGTTTTGCCATCCTCAGAGGTTTTCAGGCCCCCCTCTTGAGGCCTTGTAAAATAGCTGCCTGATATCTCTCCAGGTGGCCCCCCCTTCCTCTGTGTTACAGTTCCAGTTGGGCCTCTTATCAGGAGTGGCTGGTTCTGCCCACCGCTGCGGGTTTGCAGTACCCTCAGGTGCCATTTCTCTTAACCATTTTCTGGCCTCAGTTAGGATCCTGTGTCTTTCCTCAGTGCTGAAAAGGGAGACTAGCAGTTGGATTATGTTATCCCATGTAGGGCGGTGGGTTCGAACAATAGTCTCCATTAGCCTAATCATGGCTTGTGGCTCCCCTGAATATGGTGGAGTGTGTCTCTGCCAGTTTATTATATCCGTGGAGGAAAATGGCTGGTAATAATAGGCTATGGGGGGTGATGGTAGTGCCCACATGCGTCCTGAACTGGAGGCTGTTGTAGCTCTCTGAGGGGCATCTGTAGTGGGGTTCTTTCCCCCGTTCCTTGGCAGCACGCAGCCTCTAATTTCTGTGTTTCTTCCCCTTCCCCATCAATACTCACCGGGAGAGGTGGATACAGTCTAGGAGGTCCTGCCCAGGTGGAATTCTGGGGTTTTTGACCAGAGGTCTCCATCGCCGGGATCGGAGCCTGCCGAAATGGCAGCTCTACGATCTCCAGGAGAGCTGGGGGAGGGGCAGCAGGTGCTGCAAGAACTTCACCCGGCCCTAGATCAGGCCTTAAGGTGGCCTCCGGTCCTGGTGGGGCACTGGGAGGCAGGCACGTCATCATCCAGTATGGGGGAAGGGGCAGGTCCTCCACGTCCAAATCCTGTAGAAGTTCTTTTTTTTATCATCAGTCAATTTTTGTGCCATTAATATTTTTCCATTTCCCTTCTGGATACAGAACCTTGTCCAAATAGGAGGGTCTTGAGCTAACCCTAGCCATGAGTCAATATATGGCTATTGATCCAGGTGTCCTGGCTCTCCTGTAACTACTGTATAGACTGCTTCCACTATTTTTAAGTTCATGGTGTCATTGGTGGCCATCCTACTCCCATAGGGGGCCGTTGGACCTCACAGAGTATGTGGAGGCAGTTAGGTGTCGTCTTCACCCCGTAGTCTCCTCCAAATCCCTTCTTTAAATTTTAATCATGCGCTCCAATACAGTTGCCTTATATTCACTTCCCCCCATCTTGCCTACCTTCTTGGACTGTCTTCTACTTTTCTTTTCCATTCTGTCTACAAAGTTCTCAGTACCCTATGTACTTCTGATATTTCCACTCAATGAAACACATTGCCATTCCACCTCCTTCCTAATTGGGCTGAGAAGAGCCTTACCTGCCAGATCCCAGAGGGAGATGGGGCATCGGCGTATCTTCACCTGCTGGTCAGCATGGCCAAACCAGAACACCATGTGGTCCAAGACTGTTTCTCCCTTAACTTTTAAAGTCCATTCTGGCGTGGTGGGGTTGATCAGGTGAGGATGAAAACACAGATGGGTTAAATATCCCATGTCCCAGGCCGTCTGGAAAAGCCAATTCGTACTCACTTATGTATCCCCCGCCTTCTAGCCTGACAATTCCAAAGGGGTCAAGAATTTCACAGCAGATAGAACACCTCCTGGGGGAGGGCAGAATACGAGGATACAAGGACCAAGTCTCTTCTCCTAACAATTCCATAGCGATTGCTTGGTAATAATTTTCCCCAAGACGGCATGGATACCATCTCCTAAATGGCATTCACAAGTTTCCTTCCTAAGCCCTCACATGTTCATCGACCTGTGTACCAAGCAATCGCCGCCTGTCTATTCCAGGCTCCTGTGGGCCCCCGCTCCTTCTAGTCCCTCCCAGGGGGGTGATCAGGCCCCGTCTTCCACCCTGCTGGGTGGGTTCCTCCTCACCTGAGCGCTCAGTTCCCCTGCTGCCATCCACTACCTGCTAACGTGAAAGGTCTGGGTGTTGAGAAGCAGAATCCTTCCAGAAGGGCGAGGCGCCTTCCCCCCTCTAGAAGATTCAAGCCACAAGTCCTCACAGTAGTCCCAAATGGGACTTGTCTCCTCAAAGTGAGGAGTTTCCTGGCCAATGCATCAAATGTTGTAGCCACAAATTCCGGGAAACAAATGCAGATAGTGGAGTGCAGTTATTACACCAGCGGGCCTAAGGCAGAGTCTCCTCTTAGCCGAGGACCCTGACTAGATTTTGTGAAAACCTTATATACCCTAAGTGTACATGTCCAAACCCACCTCCCCAAATTCCCTGACAATCAAAGTTAACCTGTGATTCATATGCCTTAAGCCCAGGTAGTTAACAGTGGACAATTATCAATAGGTCTGTGGTCATACCCCAATAAGCATAATAGAAATTATGATTCTATTCGGTGACACAGATAATTAGGGTATTCTTTTAGGTGATGGAGAGTCTAGGTATGAGCCCTGGGGCTCTTCCATCCGGGGGCCTGGTTTTCCACTTGGTATGTCATTTCCATAGATACTGGGCATAGAGCTCAAAGTCCACAGTCTGGCCCAAGATGGAGTCCTGCTTTCAAGATGGAGCCTGTTCTGTTTCCTTCTTCAATATTGCTGACATACCTGTCAATCTATGGGGTCGTGATCTCTTGGAACAATGGCATGCTGAGACACATATTCTTCCAAATTAATAGAGTGAGGCAAGTCACCAAATTATGTTCAATCAAGGTTATATACCAGGATTGGGACTGGGAAAAATCAACAAGGAAGAATTTATTCTTTGACTACTCAAGATTTCAAAGCGCCCGCTTTGCACAGTGGCCACGGCTCGTATAAACCTTCCTCCACCCACACCCGCGCCTCTGAATGGGAACACTCATCCACCTCTGTGGGTAGAGCAGTGCCTCTAAAGCAAGAAAAGCTGGAGGCTTTACATGAATTAGTTAATGAGCAACTTAACAAGAGACATATTGTTGAGTCCTTTAGCCCTTGGAATTCTCCAGTGTTCTTTGTACAAAAGAAATCTGGTAAATGGAGAATGCTTACTGATCTAAGAGCTGTTAATGCTGCTATTGTTCCAATGGGTGCTTTACAACCTGGCCTACCTAATCCTAGTATGATTCTAAGCACTTGGCATTTGTTTGTTATTGATCTCAAAGACTGTTTTTTCACTATTCCTTTACATCCTAATGATCAACCTAGATTTGCCTTTTCAGTTCCTTCCATTAACTTAAAGGAGCCACATAAAAGATTTCAATAGACTGTATTACCTCAAAGTATGCTTAACAGTCCCACTATTTGTCAAAATTTTGTAGCCAAGGCTGTTAACCCAGTGAGACAGCAATTCGCTCATGCATTTATCATTCATGATATGGATGATATACTATGTGCCTTACCTGAAATTGATAGCTTACAGGGATTGTTTTTAAAGCTAAAGGATTCTGATTGCTAGAATTTTGTTAAGGATTCATATACACTGAGGAAACCAGAATTGAAAGAGACACGTGTACCCCAATGCTCATCACAACCCTGTTTATAATATCCAGGACATGGAAGCAACCTAGATGTCCATGAATGGATAAGAAAGCTGAATGGATGAATGGACAATGAATAGATAAGAAAGCTGTGGTACATATACACAATGGAGTATTACTCAGCTATTAAAAAGAATACATCTGAATCAGTTCTAATGAGGTGGATGAAACTGGAGCCTATTATACAGAGTGAAGTAAGCCAGAAAGAAAAACACCAATACAGTATACTAACGCATATATGGAATTTAGAAAGATGATAACAATAACCCTGTATGCGAGACAGCAGAAGAGACATAGATGTATAGAACAGTCTTTTGGACTCTGTGGGAGAGGGCGAGGGTGGGACGATTTGGGAGAATGGCATTGAAACATGTATAATATCATATGTGAAACAAATCACCAGTCCAGGTTCGATGCATAATACAGGATGCCTGGGGCTGGTGCACTGGGATGACCCAGAGGGATGGTATGGGGAGGGAAGTGGGGGGGGGGGGTCCAGGATGGGGAGCATGTGTATACCTGTGGCAGATTTATGTTGATGTATGGAAAAACCAATACAATATTGTAAAGTAATTAGCCTCCAATTAAAATAAATAAATTTAAATAAAAAAATAATAAAATAAAACTAAAGGAATACTTGCAATGTGCTGGCTTGTATATAGCTCCTGATAAATTACAATACACTGAACTTTTCAGTACTTAGGAAATATAGTCACCCGTACTACAATCAAACCACAAAAGGTACAAATACGCAGAGACTCAATTAAAACTTTAAATGACTTACAAAAATTACTAGGAGATAGTAAAACTGGATTCGGCCTAAGTTAGGGATTCCAACTTATTCTTTATCCCATTTATTCTCTCTATTAAGAGGAAATCCAGAGCTTAATAGCTCCCGACAACTAACTCCTGAGGCTGAGAAAAAACTAGCAGTTATAGAACAAGCTGTACAAAACTGCCAAACAGAATAAACCCTCTAGAGCCTCTTCAGTTTGTCTTCCCTACCCCTCACTCCCCTACTGGGTTGATTGTGCAAACTCGTCTTTAATAGTTGAATAGATATTCTTAGCTAATTCACAAACAAAATCTGTTAGCCCTTACTTAGATATGATAGCCACTCCATCTATGGGGTCGCACAGAGTCGGACACGACTGAAGCGACTTAGCAGCAGCAGCAGCATAATTCTAAAAGGAAGAGAGCATGTTCAACAGCTTACTGGACAGGATCTCTGCCTTATTTGCACTACACTAACCTTCAAAGAATTAAAACATTCTTTTCAAAATTCATTATCTTGGCAACTAGCTTTAGCTGACTATGTTGGGCAAATTGACAATCACTATCCTGATTTGCCTGTCTTGGAGTTTTAAAAACAAACAAGATGGATTTTGCCTAAAATTACTAGTCTCAACCCCATTCCTCTGCTCCTTTCATTTTTACAGGTGGCGCTGGCCGAGGAAAAGCGGGATATACAGGCGCATTTACGTTAGTTACTGAAACACCTGGATATTCTGCACAACAAGCAAAAATTCTAGCTATTACACAGGCATTACAAAATATTCCCCAAGCATTAGTATCTTACCTGATTCTCAACATTCTGTACATGTCACTAAACATATCAGTTCAGTTCAGTTCGTCTCCGACTCTGCGACCCCATGAATCACAGCACGCCAGGCCTCCCTGTCCATCACCAACTCCCAGAGTTCACCCAGACTCATGTCCATCGAGTCAGTGATGCCATCCAGCCATCTCATCCTCTGTCGTCCCGTTCTCCTCCTGCCCCCAGTCCCTCCCAGCATCAGAGTCTTTTCCAATGAGTCAACTCTTCACATGCGGTGGCCAAAGTATGGGAGTTTCAGCTTCAACATCAGTCCTTTCAATGAACACCCAGGACTGATCTCCTTTAGAATGGACTGGTTGGATCTCCTTGCAGTCCAAGGGACTCTCAAGAGTCTTCTCCAACACCACAGTTCAAAAGCATCAATTCGGCGCTCAGCTTTCTTCACAGTCCAGCTCTCACATCTATACATGACCACTGGAAAAACCATAGCCTTTGACTAGACAGACTTTTGTTGGCAAAGTAATGTCTCTGCTTTTTAATATGCCATCTAGGTTGGTCATAACTTTCCTTCCAAGGAGTAAGCGTCTTTTAATTTCATGACTGCAATCACCATCTGCAGTGGTTTTGGAGCCCCCAAAAATAAAGTCTGACACTGTTTCCACTGTTTCCCCATCTATTTCCCATGAAGTGATGGGACCAGATGCCATGATCTTCATTTTCTGAATGTTGAGCTTTAAGCCAACTTTTTCACTCTCCACTTTCACTTTCATCAAGAGGCTTTTTAGTTCCTCTTCACTTTCTGCCATAAGGGTGGTGTCATCTGCATATCTGAGTTTATTGAGATTTCTCCCGGGAATCTTGATTCCAGCTTCTGCTTCATCCAGCCCAGCCTTTCTCATGATGTACTCTGCATAGAAGTTAAAGAAGCAGGGTGACAATATACAGCCCTGATGTACTCCTTGTCCTATTTGGAACCAGTCTGTTGTTCCATGTCCAGTTCTAACCGTTGCTTCCTCACCTGCATACAAATTTCTCAAGAGGCAGGTCAAGTGGTCTAGTATTCCCATCTCTTTCAGAATTTTCCACAGTTTATTGTGATCCACACAGTCAAAGGCTTTGGCATAGTCAATAAAGCAGAAATAGATGTTTTTCTGGAACTCTCTTGCTTTTTCCATGATCCAGCGGATGTTGGCAATTTGATCTCTGGTTCCTCTGCCTTTTCTAAAACCAGCTTGAACATCTGAAATTTCACAGTTCATGTATTGGTGAAGCCTGGCTTGGAGAATTTTGAGCATTACTTTACTAGTGTGTGAGATGAGTGCAATTGTGCAGTAGTTTGAGGATTCTTTGGCATTGCCTTTCTTTGGGATTGGAATGAAAACTGACCTTTTCCAGTCCGGTGGCCACTGCTGAGTTTTCCAAATTTGCTGGCATATTGAGTGCAGCACTTTCACAGCATCATCTTTCAGGATTTGGAATAGCTCAACTGGAATTCCATCACCTCCACTAGCTTTGTAGTGATGCTTTCTAAGGCCCACTTGACTTCACATTCCAGGATTTCTGGCTCTAGGTGAGTGGTCACACCATCGTGATTATCTGGGTCATGAAGATCTTTTTTGTACAGTTCTTCTGTGTATTCTTGCCACCTCTTCTTAATATCTTCTGCTTCTGTTAGATCCATACCATTTCTGTCCTTTATTGAGCCCATCTTTGCATGAAATATTCCCTTGGCATCTCTAATTTTCTTGAAAAGATCTCTAGTCTTTCCCATTCTATTGTTTTCCTCTATTTCTTTGCACTGATTGCTGAGGAAGGCTTTCTTGTCTCTCCTTGCTATTCTTTGGAACTCTGCATTCAGATGCTTATATCTTTCCTTTTCCTCTTTGCTTTTCTCTTCTATTCTTTTCACAGCTATTTGTAAGGCCTCCTCAGACAGCCACTTTGCTTTTTTGCATTTCTTTTTCTTGAAGATGGTCTTGATCCCTGTCTCCTTTGCCCTTTTATTTCCAGCCTTTACAGAGGCATCAACCTTTCATGACCTGACACACTGTAACTCTTAATGTTTAAAAACCAAGTTTCACATCACTTGGGCTCAAACTAAACAGATTGTGAGGACTTGTCCTACATGTCAGATGGTTGTGATAACCATGTCTCCAACAGAAACGGGGAAATTAATCCCCGTGGCCTGAAGCCAAATCAGATCTGGCAGATGGCCATAACTCACGTTCCATCCTTTGGAAAGTCTGCTTATGTACAAGTCAAGGTTGATACTAACTCTAAATTTATCTGGGCAACTGCTTGCTCTGGAGAATCTACAAGACATGTCATTTCACATTTGCATAGTTGTTTTGCTACTATGGGCCTCCCACAAAATATAAAAACAGACGATGGCCCGGCTTACACTAGTTCTGCTTTTAGGGATTTTTTAAAAGCTTGGTCTATAAAATATCATACAGGAATCCCCTATAATCCCCAAGGACAAGGACAAGCTATTGTAGAATGAGCTAACAGATCTCTAAAAGAATGTTACAAAAACAAAAAGGGGGAGATGGAATGTCACTTCCCCCACAGCAAAAATTACATAAAGCATTATTTACTTTAAATTTTTTGCATCAACATAATGATTTTACTGCAGCAGAATGACATTTTATACAGGAACAAAAAGAAATTCACCCCAAACCACCTGTTGGTGGTATGATCCAGCAGCACACTCATGGCCTAGGGGGGATCTGATAACCTGGGGGAGGGGTTTTGCTTGTGTTTCTCCAGGTGATTCAGAAACTCCTGTTTGGATTCCCTCGAGCCATCTGAAACCCTATCATGAACCAACTCCCACAGAAGAGACGCTTCGCATGGGACGCAGAGCCCCCAGTAATGAGTTTCAAAGGCCTGAGTCTGAAACAAAGATGATGATTCCCCTCCCGTTGGAACAAGAGGAACAAGATCCCTACTCGGGGACAAATTAAAAGATTAACAGAAATCAGAGGAGACCTTAGGAAATGAAGGGAAAGTTGTCACTCCTAGCAGTCTGGCTGTTGCCCTGTTTGCTCTCATCACCACCGCAGTGAACATACCCCTAGCAACAGCTGAATCTAGAAATATACTAACTGGGCATATTGATCTAACTCCCCATTACTAAAACCCGTTGACGGGGGGCATTCTATGATCCCAGTTTATGTTAATGATTCTTCCGGGATACCAGGACATGAAGATACATGGCTTCCTCTTTTTAAACAAGAAAAAGGGACTCCCTTCAGTGTTAATGGGTATGAATCCTGGCCAGTTTGTGTAGGACCAGCTACAGGATGTCTTCAATTATTTATGCCAGCCTGGCTGTCCACTAATTCTTTAAATAGTAACTATACTAAGGTTCAGTTACATCTCTCTGGTTTGAGTTTTGCTTATAATGGCTCAGAACCCAATAATGACAGCAAATCAGACGGACATTTCTGCGAGCATCACAAGCAGTGGACTGAAAAACAAGATTGGATTCAGGGGGATAATTGCCACAGGACCAAGGGAGTAATCTTGATTAATGGTTCCTATGGAATGTAGGGGACTGGTCCCCGAAGGGGCATGCAGTCTCTAATTGCTCTCATCAAAATCAGTCCTGCAGTCCTCACAAAAGGCTTCATTGGCAGGTGCATAAAGTCTTTGACCATACTAACATTACCACTCATACAGATCATCCAATTATATGGCATGGTAGTGGCACGTCACCCCCTTCGCACAACTGGATCAAGGAAGAGGGCAAGGAGAGATTTGGAAATTGGTTTTAAGTCTTAAAAAATTCCAAAGTTGGGATGGACATTATTCTGATAAAACTAATTATTCATTGACATTTAATACCAGTACAAACTGGACATTTTATATTCAGGCTTACATGAGAGATCTTTATGTACTCTTGAAAGAAACAATTTCTATCAATGAAAGTATACAAGAACTTTCTTGCCAGGATTGCAAATTATATACTTGCTTAAATTCTTTACTTTATAATTCTAATCACTCATTTGTTATATTAAGAAGGATATTGGGGATATGGCTTCCAGGAAATCAAACCAGACCTTGGGAAGGCTCTTCTGAAACACATGCTCTTTTAAAAGTTATCAAGAAAGAACCACAACATTCCAAAAGGCTTATTGGACTCCTTAGAGCAGCTGTTGCGGGAATTTTTGCCGCAGCGCTGACCGCAGCAGTGGCCGGCGCGGCGCTGCGTCCAACCGCGCGGACAACCACACTTGAGCAGCAGGGGCGCCAAAATGCAGGTTCTGCCTGGAAGTCAGACCCACACAGACCAAGAGATGAAGGAAACATTGGCTGATTTAGAAAATGCAGCTTTCCTACTAGAGGACAAAGTACAAAATTTACAATTACAAATTCACCTTAAGTGTGACTGGAGTTCTCTCTTCGTTTTGTGTCACACCTCATAAGTATAATCAAAGTGCATACGCTGCTGCTGCTGCCAAGTCGCTTCAGTCGTGTCCGACTCTGTGCGACCCCAGAGACGGCAGCCCGCCAGGCTCCCCCGTCCCTGGGATTCTCCAGGCAAGAACACTGGAGTGGGTTGCCGTTCCCTTCTCCAATGCATGAAAGCAAAAAGTGAAAGTGAAGTTGTTCAGTCGTGTCTGACCCTCAGTACATATACTTGGGATCAATTATCTAAACATTTGAGAGGACACGTTCATAATAATTGACCCTTAGATATTTCCCAATTACAGGCTACTGTTTCTAATATACAGAAGGCTCACTTACAATAACTCCCAGAAACTGATTTATTTGAAGAAATTGAGGAAAGCTTACATACAGTTAACCCCATGTTGTGGATTAAAACTTTAGGAGGAGGATTGCTTGGTACTATAATATCAGGATGTGTATTTTTAACTGTCTAGTCCTCAGATACACCAAAAAAAAACTATCTGAGAATTGATGAAGAAGTTTCTCAGACAGCGTGTCTACTGTGAAAACAGAAAGGGGGAGATGCAGTGGGGATTCCTCACAATGTGCTGCCACAGCTTGAGAAATCCCACAGAAATAGCACCCGGAAAAACAGCACATGGCAAGAAGTCATGTTAATGATCATCTTTCATGTTTTTCTTAAGAATAATCTCCTTGTTACAGACCCCCAGGCCAGGCACAGAAGGGAGTATGACTGGGGTCAGGAAGCATGGACCTTGCAGCACCATTGGGCGCCAGGCATGAGGGCTGCCTGCACGCCCGCTGATTGCTCCCCAGACCAGCCCAGAAGGGACGGCCTGGACGAACACAAGGAGATAGGGACCCATTGCCCCAGACTTCCTGCTCTGTCTTCATTCTCATTGCTCACTCCCAGACCACTAGGGAAACATGTGTATAGTCAGATTCTCTAAAGGAGTGAAGTGTACAGGCGCAAAAGAAAAAAAATACAGAAAGAAATAATGGAAATTTCCAAATTTAACAAAAAGCATAAACCTACAGTTTCAAAAAGTTCAATAAAGTACAAAAAAACCCCACAAAACTACTTTAAAACTCACCATAATCAAATTGCTTAAAATCAGAAAGTTTTAAAAACTGCCAAAGGAGTTGTGAAGGTCTTCAGAATGTCCTTTTAGAACTTCCTCTTTCTTTCTTAGCACTTTGGTTTTCTCTCTTCAACTACTTCCCCTGTACTACTTATACATTCTTTCATTTTAAAATCATGATATTGTCTATTAAGCAGAAATAAATTTAACATTGGAAAGCCTTAATTGCTGATTTCTACCTATTAACTCTGTTTAAACAGTTTAAGAGTTGGAAGATCCTTTGTGCGCATTTTATGCCATTATTAAAGGCAAGGATTCCCATAAATGAAGTCAACTGTTATTGAATAGCTTTATCACTTACTTTCCTCTTGTGATTTTATTAAATCTTTGCTAAATCCTGTTGCTGCTGCTGCTGCTGCTAAGTCGCTTCAGTCGTGTCCGACCCTGTGCGACCCCATAGACGGCAGCCCACCAGGCTCCCCCATCCCTTGGATTCTCCAGGCAAGAACACTGGAGTGGGTTGCCATTTCCTTCTCCAATGCATGAAAGTGAAAAGTGAAAGTGAAGTCGCTCAGTTGTGTCCGACTCTTCGTGACCCCATGGACTGCAGCCCACCCGGTTCCTCCATCCATGGGATTTTCCAGGCAAGAGTACTGGAGTGGGGTGCCATTGCCTTCTCTGTAAATCCTATTAGCTAGCCACTATTCCCATCTTACTGATGCAAGAAAAGGTTTAGTAAGTAAAATACCAAATGTAGCAAAACTAGTAAGTGCAGTTTCTAGCAGGTTCCAAAATGTGTATTTTCCATTACTTGAGACTGCAGCTTGAGATTCCTAAATAAGAAATATCTTCTACCAAATGGAAATTGTGCCCCTTACCTAATAGATGTTGTAATTGTCTTCTCAACATGTATTATACCACTTCTCAGTTAGGATCCATTTTCCCCATCCAACAGAAAGTTTAGGGATTGATCCCAGCTTTTGGGGTGAATCTCAATTAAACCAAGCCAGTAGGTGGCCCCCAATATCCTTGTTGAGTTTTAAGCCAACTTTTTCAGTTTCCAAGAGGCTGTTTAATTCTTCTTCATTTTCTGCCATAAGGGTGGTGTCACCTGCATATCTGAGGTTATTGATATTTATCCCAGCAATCTTGATTCCAGTTTGTGCTTCATCCAGCCCAGCATTTTCCATGATATACTCTGCATGTAAGTTAAATAAGCAGGGTGACAATATACAGCCTTGACATACTCCTTTCCTGATTTAGAACCAGTCTGTTGTTCCATGTCCAGTTCTAACTGTTGCTTCTTGACCTGCATATAGATTTCTCAGGAAGCAGGTCAGGTGGTCTGGTATTCCCATCTCTTTAATAATTGTCCACAGTTTGTTGTGATCCACACAGTCAAAGCCTTTGGCACAGTCAATAAAGCAGAAGTAGATGTTTTTCTGGAACTCTCTTGCTTTTTTGACGATCCAGCAGATGTTCACAATTTGATCTCTGTGTACAACTTTCCTGTCAGCATCTTAGAGTCTTGGCAATTACAGCTAAGATGCTCCTTTCTAAGCATGTGCTCATGGATGCCCAGTTTTTACGAGCTTGCTCCCTCCTCTTCCTCTCTCACTCTCTCTAATATGCTTCTGTGCTGGACCCGGTCGGGTGGGAGGAACTGCAAAGTGTATTTGCATCAAGGGTGATTTAGACTGTGTTTGGAGCAGATGTCTTCGATATGAAAATTGACAGGATAGCTTGAGGTAAAGAGATCACATGGCTGTGGAGTTTGAGGAAGACCTGGTGCAATCTTACAAGTACAGCTCCTGTTTTATCCTGGTACAATGTCTAACACATAGTGCGTTCTCAGTAAGTGTGCTCAGTAAATCAACTAAAAGGAAATTAAAAGTTAAATCCATGTGTTAAAAGTTAAATCCATGTTTCTGAAGAATAAGCTGTTCTTTTAAGACCATCATGAGTCAGAAATTGGCAGCAGCAGCTATCAGATAAGCTACCTGATGTCTGCCACCTGCTTTCTCTCCTGCATTCCATCCATACTTATAGAAAGAAAACAATTATCACTCCCCAGATTAATCAGTGTTGTTGCAGTCTGCTATTATTCACCATAGGCTTCTCTCTTAACAACACTCCTCTGTCCACTCTGCCCCTCAAATGCAAAATAAAAATTAAACTTGCATCAATTCAAGCATCAAACACCCATTGAGCCTTTATTCTATGTCATTTCTGGGTACACAGCTGAAAACATGAATAATTTGAAAATCTCAAAATCATACCAGAGGATATTTATCATTTGTGAACCTTGTGTCATTCACCTTCTGCAATGTAGCTTTAATACTTCTACAAAGAAAAGATAATATACTTAAAAAAACTTTAATTTTATATGCTAACATTCACACATTTCTCCAGAATTCATATAGCTCTTACAGTAAAATTTAAAATAAAATTAAATAAACCTAGTAAATAAGCTGATAGTATAAGAAGAAGCTGTTCTCTTTTTAAATTTGAATAAATATTTAAAGATAATTAGCATCTTGGTCACCATCAAGGCAAACCTCAAACATGAGTAGAAATGAGCACTGCTGTTGAGGAATCCTGGGTAAAATGAAAGTTCAAGTAAGTACAACATGTTTGAGAACCATATAACAGCTATCAATCTGTTAGCATCTGCTGTTTAATTATCCAAATATTCCAAGTGTTTTGTGCCAAGTACTATAAATCAAGACTTTCTTGTTCAAGGATGTTTGAGTCAGATGTTCAAATTAGCTGACAAATTATTCTCATCTTCATAATAAAACAGTAGTATTCTAGAACTGGAAGAAACCTAAGAGCTTCCCTACTCAGAGTCATGTTAATTGGCTGTAACTGGTAGGATCTCTTCGCCACTGTTAAGCACAAATATAGCCATGTGTGTTCTTACTTGTTACATTAGTCTCTTGATCCAAATCTTATTGGAGTGTCAACACCTTTTTCCATAAATGAAATGCATATGGAAATAAAACCATAAGAACAAGAGGTTCTTGTGTGTGTTGAACTCTGAACTTGGGACCCTGTTTTGGTTCATTTTTACCTGCTCAGCGCTTGTTCCCCAAACCTGTGTCTTGTTAGGGCAGCTGATTTCTGCTAGGAGAAGCCTCTGCAGCTCTCCATGCCGTAACCCCGCCTCCAGCCTCTCAGGTTCTTAGCTCTCATCGCTTGCCTGGCTCCCTTTCCCATCATGGTGAGATCCTCTTTAGAGCTCTTGCTGCTGCTGCTGCTGCCAAGTCGCATCAGTCGTGTCCGACTCTGTGCGACCCCATAGACGGCAGCCCACCAGGCTCCCCTGTCCCTGGGATTCTCCAGGCAAGAACACTGGAGTGGGTTGCCATTTTCTTCTCCAATGCATGAAAGTGAAAAGTTAAAGTGAAGTCGCTCAGTTGTGTCCGACTCTTAGCGGCCCCATGGACTGCAGCCTACCAGGCTCCTCCATCCATGGGGTTTCCCAGGCAAGAGTACTGGAGTGGGGTGCCATTGCCTTCTCCGAGTGTCTGCTTTTGACAGTGACCTCAGAGAGTACCTCAGAGAGTACCTCAGGGCTTCCCTCATAGCTCAGCAAGAATCTACCTGCAATGCCAGAGACCCCGGTTTGATTCCTGGGTAGAGAAGATCCCCTAGAGAAGAAATAGGCTACCCACTCCAGTATTCTTGGGCTTCCCTGGTGGCTCAGATGTAAAGAATCCACCCGCAATGCAGGAGACCTGGGTTTGATCCCTGGGTTGGGAAGACCCCCTGGAGAAGGTTCCTCACTCCAGTATTCTGGCCTGGAGAATTCCATGGGCTGTAGAGTCCATGGGGTCTCAAAGAGTCGGACACGACTGAGCGACTCTCACTTTCACTTTCGGAGGGTACCATTTCAATCTAAGAGGCCTAATAGCATTTAACTTGGATTTTTTTTCTCAAGGAAGTATTTGCACCCATTGACGCTACCCAAGTGTAATAACAAGTTTGCTCCCCCAGGTCATCAGTTCTACTCATCAGGAATCCGTCAGGGCTCCCCTTTCTGGAGTCTGAAATACCCCTTTGCAGTTCCTCTCCAGGGCAATCGAACAGAGTGGCCTCCCCACTATATTGCTCAACTAGTCCATTCAAGGTTATTTTTTATTGTAATGATGAAAACCTGTTTCAAGGATATGCACTGTCTCCTTCAATAGAAAGCAAAGCCACGAGCACCAGTTAAAGAGGAAACCCAGGCGTAGAGAATTTAAGGGATGTGGGGCAAACAGCAGATAGTGGGCAACGCTCAGTTCAGTCTCCTTCCAGTGGTGCCGTGCCCTGCCCTTCTCCTGTGATTCGGAGGTCCATCTTCTTTTCTTTTCCGTTATGGCTTATCACAGCTTATTGAATACAGTTCCTTGATCTACACAGGAGGACCTTAGTGTTTAACCGTCCCGTCCAACTGTGTGTGCCCATGTTTGCGTGTCTGAGGCTCTCCCGTGCAGTCTGGGGCAAGACTCGGCAGGGCTCCGCTTGGCTGCCCTTGAAGAGTCACCCCTGCAGCACGACCGCCGGCACAGGCAGGCCACGCTGAGGCTGGCGCCGGCGCGGCACCGCCTGCCGTACCGCCCACTGCCCAGTGTTTCCCTGCCTTCTGTGGCTGCCAGGGTGTCTGCAGCCAAGATTATGCCTCTACCTGGTTCTCTGCCCTCGAGAAGTCTAGGTTCTAATATGAGGATATTGACTCAACACAGGACATTCCCTGCATATGCCCTACGTGCGTTAGATGGTTTGTGAGAATCACATGATATGTTGGCCTGCGTTACGGTTAATGGGAGCATCCCTCACGCAAACAGGTTATTTGTGCCTCTCACATACTCTTTCCTAGTGACTAGGACTGAGCACCTGGGACTCCTGTTTCCTATGTCCACGCACTAATTCACCTTAGAGAGCTAGAGTCGTCAGTTATATAATGAAGACCAAAGGTGAAAGATATTTAAATTACCATGATACTGCCACATCTATTTTCATAATGCAGAAGTAGATTTTAACTAAAAGCAAGAATGTCTATGTCGTAAAGTAAAAGAGGAAAGCTATGATAATTTTGCAGCTTTAATGTATACATTTCATAGAACAAAAACAATTCACTTTTACATAGAAACACATTTCTGGAAATGGAAAGGGAAAGGTAAGAAACACAAATTGATAGAAAAAATTATTTAAAAAAAAATTACTTTAAAAAGAGAAATGGATAGAATGGAGTTGGTACTGGATGTTTAATATATTTAACGTATTCCTAAGAAGTGTCTTAAGAAATATATTGTTGAATTTCTTCTAGACAAGTGTTTTGAACTAGCCCAGCATTCCATAACACAGAGGTATGTTGTTGGGACATTGTTTTTGGTGATATTCTCTTCTACTTTTCCTGAGACACGCTATTTAGGACCAGGAAATTGATTTCCACACAGGATCAAACATGTAGCTTTAACCCATACTCAAGTTTGCGTCTTGTAAATGATAGCCAACTTAGATAACATAAGCCAGCTTAGATAAATAAGTCATAAGAACCAAAGCCACCTCAAAATTTAGGATTCAGTTCTTCCCACCCCCTCCTTGTTTTGGTAAAAATCACCAACGAAATTTCCTTACCAACCCCACTGCCCTCTACCAGTCAAGGAGTATCGCCGGATGCCACCCATGATTCCTGCCCATGTGGTTAAGTGATCTATTTGCAAGACTAGCAACACAGATGGTGGAATGATCAAGTTCTTTTCAGTGTTCAAGAGATCCAGGCAAATGTCTAATTAGATGTGGAAAGAAGAAAAATAATAGCAATGAATATACCTCAATACTCATTGTAGGATAAGATTGGAGAATGGAAATTAAAATAATCCTTCCTCCAAAGGATTTTACTCTCAATTATGAAATCTATGTAAGTTTTTTTATTTGTTTGTTTTTGTTTTTGCTACAATTTCCTGAAAACTTTGGAAATGTGTTATGATTTTTCTTATCACTTCCGTTTAATTAATTTTTGTAAATGTTCAAGGGCATTTAGCAAATATGTATTCTGTGCATAATATATGATAACTATCTTAAACTCAATATTTTTGTTAAAATTCTCCAAATTTTTGCTTCTCTTCTTTAGAATTCAAAATCAAGGCTAAAATTTTTCATGATAATTGCGTTCATCAGTTTCCTCATTAACATGTATCCCCTTTTTATCTATTTTAATGCTATTTTTATGTTTTATACTGAACACAGAAAAGCTTATTGAGATTAAATCTTCACTCTAAACTGTAGCTTTGGTGACTATTAAATTCCTCTTTTTATTTGGTTTGTTAGTTTCTACCTTAGGCTGTAATACTTGTGATAGTTAAATATAAATAGTTAGGGTTTGGCCTTTGACCCAAATCACCTTTATCATTACTGCCTTTTAACTACACAGTCAAGCATATTCATGACAATTGTCATCAAAGTGCGTCTGGTCTGCTACTATCTTCCTATGCGCTTATCTGTTCATACTTCATCCTTTCCTACTCCTAGAGAAGAAATAATATATCTCATTTTCTTAATCTTTGGCTGAGAAATTCTCCTATCTCTGGACTGAGAACCAAGGTATTTTGTAGAAACTACTTATAAAGTCAAAGGATAGGATAGGTGTGTCATTTTGAATACTCAAAATAGTAAGTGCCAAACTGTATTGGATAGTTATCGTTTGACACCTGTCTTTCCTCAGTTCCTTGCAAGGCACAACACGCGTTCACAGTTTTTCAAGTAAATTAAAAAAGAAAAGAGAAGAAAATACTCTCATCATAAACACAGCAATGTAAATCTACACTAATCAATTGTACAATATATTGCAAGCTCCAAAAAATTAAAATGCAGAAAAATTAGCAACTTAGAATTGAGAAATTATGGTACTACAAATTTAAATGTAGCTACTTTAAGTGATTATTGTAATTATTAAGACAAAGCCTTTCCCCAATTTTTCTATTATGTTGTTATTCAATTTTTTTCCTAGACTGGCAGGAAGGAAAAAACCCAGAAAGTTGTTTAAGTGGCCTTGGTATGAAGAGTTTTTAAAAATGCAAAGTTCTTTTTCCTATAAAGATACATTTTTATTAAGATACAGAGCTGACCATGCTTTATTAAGATACAGAGCTGACCATGCTTATCATTTTTCTTATAGTTATCTCAAGCCTGCAGTTTAAACTGATTATTAGTGCTAGTGAATGAAGACTAACATTGTCAATGAAATTTAGGGTTACAAATAATTTTGCTTTAATAGGTAATGATGCTTTCTTGGTACTGTGCATCAGAACTGAACCCCAAATCTGCAAAATAAAATAATATCTTGTTCTTTATTGAATTTTTGGTGTGAAAAAGAAGGCCAACTGGAAAGTATTTTTCACTTTTCCACAGGTAGAATTAATATAACATATTTTTTTACTAGAAAGAGGAAAAGGGGAAAGATAAATCATATCAAACTCTCCATTCCTGTGAAATTAAGTCGGATAAAATACCTTTGTGCTGCTAATGCTGACCAATGAGATTTCAGTTGTCAGCTGTTTAGTAACTAAATCATGTCTGACGCTTTACCAATCCATGGACTTCAGCTCACCCACCCACTGCAGGTCACCAGGCCCCTCTGTCCTGGGGATTTTCCAGGCAAGAATACTGGAGTGGGTTCCCATTCCCATCTCCAGGGGTATTCCAACCCAAGGATCAAACTGGCATCTTTTGCGTCTCCTTCACGGCAGACAGATTCTTTACCAATGAGCCCCTTGGGAAACCCATGAAATCTCAGAGTCTAGCCTTAAAATGTTGGAGAAGGAAATGGCAACCCACTCCAGTGTTCTTGCCTGGAGAATCCCTGGAACGGAGGAGCCTGGTAGGCTGCCATCTATGGGGTCGCAGAGTCAGACATAACTGAAGTGACTTAGAGCAGCAGCAGCAGCAACCTTAAAATGCAATTTTCATATTATCAAAAGCAGTTTTGGAAAAACAGCAAGAAGCTCTTTAACTCCTGCACCCATAGAGGAAGAGAGATCACTTTTGGTCATAAGCTATTCCAAAGAATGTGATTTGATAAAACATCACATTGCAAATTTTCACAAATACAATCTGATTTTCCTAGGAAATCTTTGAACTTAAATAATCACAGATTTTATCAATTCCTTTTTTCTGTCTCTTACTATAAATTCTGATTTTGGAACAGTTTTTTGGCCTGAGGGCTCTTGTAAGGTTTTAGATACTGTTGCTAATACTATGATTATAATTTCTGCAAGTAACCTGTAATTCTAACTGGTGCCATTCTGATGAAAGAGGAGTGGCAGATACCAGGATGGAAAATCAATTAACGTTCATTAAGGTTTTGGTAGATCATGACATGGAAAAATTTAGGGGGATTTTAAATTAATTATTGTTAAAGTATTGTAATTTGGCATTTTAGTTTTAATTTCCTGAGAGGAGAAAGTAGGAAAAAACAGAACAAAAAAATTCTTCCCCTAAGATCTCATCCTGTAAAAGATACACAGCTCGACTTCCACGTTTACCTATTATGAATGGCAGTTCTAAGTTGGAAGTATTTAGGCTCTTTGGACTCGAATTTGCCAGAATACAGGAAAACAATCTTATTTATGCCTCAAGGCTGCTGCTGTAGCTGGTGGCAGAAACTGCCTCCCTTGACAGATGTTGAAAAATGCCAAATAGTTGTTTTCTCAGCCTCCCCTGACACTAAAACTTGAGTGTAAAATGTAGTTTTAGTCGATAGCACCCAAGGAAAGTCTGCTGTGGGGCTTCTGGAAAAGTTTTCCTTCTTTATTCTTTATTCTTAGGGCTTCCCTGGTGGCTCAGATGGTGAAGAATATGCCCACAATGAGGGAGACCTGGCTTCGATCCCTGGGTTGGGAAGATCCCTTGAAGGGAAACGCTCCCACTCCAGTATTCTAGCCTGGAGAATTCCATGGACAGAGGAGCCTGGTGGGCTACAGTCCGTGGGGTCACAGAGTTGGACATGACTGAGTGACTAACACTTAGACTGTGTTTACAACGACTGTATCCACCTTGTAACTGTGAAGGGACAATATCCCCGGCTCACTGACAGCGGCAGAGGTGGACGTTGCAAAGCATCCAGGTCAGTGATGAAGCCGCTGAGTCAGTGAACCAACTTTGGAGTCAAAGGACCTGTACATCTCTTGAAACATGAGATTAGAAATAGCTTTCTTGTTTAAACCACATTTAACTGAGTGCTCTAACACTTTCAGGAGAAAACAGAATCCACCTCGGTAAGAGAATTTCTGTTCAGCTGGCTTAAATAATGAGAAAAAATGTACTACCTCATATAATACTATGAGAGAAAAGATGGTTTCAGGGTTTGGTGATTTAGTCGTTTAAATATATCATCAAAGATTCAGATTCTTTTTGTCTTCTGCTCTGCTTTTTCATCATGTTGTCTTTTCCTCAGGATTTTCTCTCCATGGTTGTAAGGTGATTGCAGAAGTTTTAGGTGTTATATGCAGTTGCAATAACTTTAAGCAGAAGAAAGCCATTTTCAATTATGTCCCCTTCCCACTTTTCTTTTAAACAGACAGACCTTTCCCTAAAACCTCCCAAAAGACTTCTCTTCAAATTTCATTAGCTAGAATTAGGACTCAAGCCATTGCCTGCCCTAATCTCTGGTGAGAAAAATATTAATTACCATAATTATATTAGACAAATTAATATTCACCTACAGGAGGGGATTAATCCCTCCTGAACCATAAGACCATCTGCTGTGTAAACATAATGGGAATTCTGTTAATTAAGAATGAAAAGAGAATGTATGCACCACGGAAAACATCCAGTAAGTGAAGTAGTACTCAGGAATTCAGAGAAGAGACAGCGCCTTGTGGACCGGAAAAGTCAGAGAAGGGTTTATAGAGGAGATAGAACTTGAATTGGCTTCCCTGGTGGCTCAAAGGTGAAGAATCTGCCTGCCAGTGAAGGAGACGGGGATTCTATCCCTGGATCAGGAAGATGCCCTGGCCGAGGAAATGGCAACCCACTCCAGTGTTCTTGCCCGGAGGATCCAGGGACAGAGGAGCCTGGAGGGGGCCATCCATGGAGCGGCAGAGTTGCACATGACTTAGCGACTGAACAGCAGCAGCCGCAGGACTTGGACTGGGCCAGGGGTTGAGAGGAAGAATGCTTGTTAGCCAGAAGGGAGCTTTGAGGACACGGTGCAGAGAAAAGAGTTTATAGGAAGGTATTTAATTGTTGAAGTTACTGTTGCTGTGCAACAAACCGCTAAAAACTTAAGTCACCTAAAATAAACATTGTATTCTGCTATGGGTTCTCTTGGTCTAGAATACAGGAAGGGCTAGGCTGGGATAGAGTGGCAGTTGTCAGAACTGAAATCTGGAGTGACTCAATAGCTGTGGGCTGAATATTCTAGAGGCATGTTCACTCTCACGCCTGGTGGTTCATGCTGGCTACCAACTGAGATCACAGCTGAGTGACAGGCTGGAATACTCCATGTGGTCTCCCCATATGAACCATTCTGGACTTTCTCTCTGAACGGAGGCTGACTCTAACAGTTAGCTTTCCCAGAAAGCAAGGTGGCAATGCCAGTAATTTTTATGATCCTGTCTTGAGAATCACATAGCACCTTGCTCACCATACTTCTCTTTCTGAAGCAGTCAAAGATCCTGCCAGGTTCAAGAGGAGGAGAGAGTGATCTCAAGACTCAATGGTAGCAAGGTCAAGGTCACCTGATGCCCAGAATATGTGGGATGGGCAATATTGTCATGACTAGTTTTTGAAAACAGTCTACTACAGAAGGAAACTTTTTCTAAAGTTGCAAAGCTAAGAATAGTAAATGATAAACAACTCTCCTCTCCTCATGAACCTTCTTAAGACAACTTGCAAGACATTCTTTTAGGACTTGCTTAAGATATTGCCAGCCAGACTGAGTGACTATAACTGGATCACAACCAAAGTAAGAGAAAGCCAGATAGTAATTAGAAGATTCTTTAAAGAGAATTTGTAGATGTAGAGAGAGCTATGATTTTCCCACCAAACTCACCAAGAAGGCAGGAAGTGAGTTCCCCAACACTTCCAATTCCCAAGCTAAGTTTGTGTCTCCCCCCATAAAAACCAATTATGGAGACTAGGGCTAAGTACACGGAGAAGGCAATGGCACCCTACTCCAATACTTTTGCCTGGAAAATCCCTTGGATGGAGGAGCCTGGTGGGCTGTAGTCCATGGGGTTGCTAGAGTCCGACACGACTGAGCGACTTCACTTTCACTTTTCACTTTCATGCACTGGAGAAGGAAATGGCAACCCACTCCAGTGTTCTTGCCTGGAGAATCCCAGGGACGGGGAAGCCTGGTCGGCTGCCGTCTCTGGGGTCGCACAGAGTCGGATACGACTGAAGCGACTTAGCAGCAGCAGCAGCAGGGCTAAGTACAAGCATGGCTGACCATTTACTATCAGTTTGCTGAACTGCACAATCTTGTAGATTCAACTCCATGCTCGCCTAAATGAAATACAAGCCAATCCTTGGAAGATCCTCTTAAGAGTCTTTGCAGATGAGGCAGAGTGTATTGACAATAATGCCCACCTCTCCCCAGGAGAAATCTAAGGTAGAGAGATAGAATAACCTGTAATCACCAGGATCTTGGGAGGGATCGAGAGTTGTCCAAGCTGCATGAGACAGAGGGCACTGGACAGTTTAAGAAGTACGACCAAGAGTACCATCTGAATAGGACATTTTCTTCGCATCTGCTTCCTTCCCTGACCCCAAAGGAGCAGATGCAAGATGGCAGGGGCAAGGAGAGCAAAAATACACAAGTAAAAATTAAAAATAGGAACTGGTCTGGCTACTGTCCTATTTGAAGCATGATTCTCTAACTTTTCCTTTAGCTCTAGAGGCTTCCATTCTTTCCCCCCCAAAACTAGGCAGATCATTTTGTTTTCCAGTTTGTTTCTTTCTTTGTGCATCCAACACAGATGTGTCTAATAAAAACAGAAATAAAGTGTATTGGGGGATGAAGGAGGAGGGGTAGGGGCAAAACAAGAGGGTTTTTTTTTTTTTTTTTTAAGAAAGTCAGTTTCTTATTTTTGAAATATTCTGATAAAAGCTTTATCTTGAAAGATAATCTCTCCTATAGTATTCTGCTTATTTTTTTAACCTTAGCTTCTCCATCCAAGCTTTTTGGAATACAGCTGACCTCTCTTTTATTATCATTATAATTTCCCTTTTAAAAAAGAATTTTTAAGAATCTAATTTTCAGTCCCTTTGAGCATAGGGAGTGGAATGGTTATCACCTTTTCCTTTCATCTGAATCAGATTTTTCAGGTAGTTTGAGGGTATTTGAAGGAGAGATGGTGTAGGCAAGGATCAGAAAACAACTGCTTAATTAAACGTTAATTAAGGATATAAAGAGTAATAGAATGAGGATAGCTCAGTGAGGAAATTCAGGGGGAGAAAAGAGGCTGAATAATCCAGCCAGAAGGTGAGAGAAAGAACGACATGGGGAGACCAAACTTCGGTGAACAAGGCCCGCACTTTATTTTCCAAAGTAGTTTTTATACCTTAAGTTATGCATAGAGGATAATGGGGGAAGAGGTAGAGTCATGCTGTAAGCCAGGCTTTCTTCCTGCAATCTTATCATATGCAAAAGTTTAGGTGATTTGCATCATCTTCTGGCCCTGAGGCCTGTTAACATTTTAAGACCCTTTCTTCAGAAAACTTATTTTTCTCTAAAGGTGACTAGTCAGGCGCCACCCTCCAAAAGCATTAAAGTTGCATTCCTATAGGGCAAAGAAAAAGAAGAAAAAGAATTAACTCAAGGGTCCAAGGTTACAAATATTAAAGCTACTACTTACACCAATTATATTAATCAATACACTGCCAGGGACACAGCAGGTAAGGGATATGGAGACTTAGCAGCAAACATTGGCCCAACAAGTGAAAAACCCTTCACCAATACAATTTCTAATCAATCTTTTAACTACTCAAAGGAATCTGTGTTTAGACAGTTTAAAACATCTCTTGCCTCTCACAGTTGGGAGGCTCTGAACAAACATATGTGGCTGGAAAAACCTATTCAGGCAGGCTAGAGGATTTCCAAAGGAGTTTGTAGGTTAAACACTGTCACACCCAGGAATTATTAACTGGAGCTGTAAGCTAACTCTTTTTTCAGAGAGAGGTAGTAGGGGACAGCCCCCCGTAAAGTCAGAGGTGTAGGTGAAAGCACAAAGCAGAAAGTAGGCAGACTCTGGTTTTGGGGGTAGATGCTCGAGAATTTCCAGGGGGACTCCTGAGGCTTGACCCCGCCTTTGCGTATGCTGAGCCTCCTTCCTCATGACCTTTGCCGTGGGCGGAGTTCCTCACGCTGGCTCCCGGCAGTGATAGAATTCTAGTTGAGCTATTCCAGATCTTGAAAGATGATGCTGTGGAAAGTGCTGCACTCAATATGCAATATGCACTCAATATGCAATATGCTGGCTCCCGGCAAGCTGACCTCTCTTCTATTATCATTATAATTTCCCTTTTAAAAAAGAATTTTTAAGAATCTCATTTTCTGTCCCTTTGAGCATAGGGAGTGGAATGGTTATCACATTTTCCTTTCATCTGAATCAGATTTTTCAGGTAGTTTGAGGACTTACCACAGGATAACTTTTGCTTTCTTTCTTAAGGACCAGATATCATGTAACTTCACAACCAACATTTTCTTGAGGTTAAAAAGATGACTTACTTGAGAATATAACCTACTTACTGGGCTTCCCTGGTGGCTCAGACAGTAAAGACTCTACCTTCAATGCAGGAGATCCTGGGTCAGGAAGGTCCCCTGGAGAAGAGAACGCAACCCACTCCAGTATTCTTGCCTGGAGGATTCAATAGACAGAGGAGCCTGGCGGGCTACAGTCCATGGGGTCGCAAAGAGTTGAACTCACTTGAATGATTAACACACACTAATATATTTACTCACACAGTCATACATTCATTCACTTATTACGCTCTTCGGGTAATTTCTTGATATGTAATGGGCAAGTTCATGGGAAAACTGGAGAGTAATAGTCACCCAGAGAAACAGTAGCTTAACTAGAATTACAATCCAGGGATCCAATTCGTAACAGTAAAACATTAGTTGTTGTATAATTGTTGTTGTTTAGTCACTAAGTCACATCTGAATCTTTTGCGACCTCATGGACTGTAGCCCACTAGGCTACTCTGTCCATAGAATTTTCCAGGCAGGAGTACTGGAGTGGGTTGTCCTTTCCTTCTCCAGGGGATCTTCCTGACCCAAAGATCAGACTCACATCTCCTGCTTGGCATGTGGATTCCTTACCACTGAGCCACCTGGAAAGCCTGTTGTATAATAAGACCTGATTAAATAAATTATGGTATATGAATAAATTAAAAAACAGAAGATGCTTATCACAAAAATTAGGAACGATTATTTATGAATAAGAAGCATTGGGCATGTAATATTGGAAAATTACTTGGGAAACCTCTAAGTTAGTATCACTGTTTGATTTCTTTTTGGATTAATTAATTTGGCTGCATCAGGTCTTAATTGTGGCACGTGAGACCTTTGCTGAATCATGCAGGAGCTTTCATTGCAGCACAAAGACTCTCCAGTCGAGGCGCCCAGGCTTAGCGGTTGCAGTGCTTGGGCCCACTTGCTCCATGGAATGTGGGGTCTTAGTTCCCCCGCTGGGGATCAAACACACGTCCCCGGCATTGCAGAGTGGATTCTTAACCACTAGACCACCAGGGAAGTCCAGTGTTTAATTTCTTTATGTGAATGGTGATTACATGGAGGTTTGTTTATTAACATTATTTGAAATCTATATATGTTATATGAAGTATTAAATAATATTGTCATATTTAGTTATGAGTTTAATATATTGTTCTGTCCTATATATTCATAATGTATGTAGGACACAGAAAATATATTTTGTGATTCTGATTACCATTGGTTCAGAGATTACCATTTCTATGAGAATTTACCTGCCAAACTATTTAAAATTATAACTAACACTATTTATTCCTCTCTATACTTCCCCCCCATGACATTTATCAACATACTTAAAAGTTATTATTTATTTCTTTTCTTATTTTCTCTCTTTTATAGAAGACAGACTTTATGAGAACAGGCTTCTGCATGTTTTGATTACATGTATGTCTGAAACAAGTTTTATATATCTGTTTGATTACAGTGATATCAGAAGCATCTAGAAGTGCCTGGCATTTATTACCTGTTAAATAAATACTTCCTGAATAGAATGTAGTTCATTTAAGTGGCAGGCATTTTTGGCACAAGATCACCAAACAGAAGCATCTGTCAAGTCTTCTCTTTGGAACTATTCAGTTTCCCTGAGTTTTCCTGCAGTCTTCTGTGTGGAGACATATATGGATCTGAAAGTTGACTTTCTGGGAGCTGGGTATGGAAGACATTGGGAGACCCCCTGGTCAGCCTGTGATGATCAGCTTCATCTGCCAGTCTCAGCTGCATTGTGCTTCTGTGCCTGATGTCCAAATCAGGATTACTAAGGGTTCATTTCTCTAGAAAATAAACGCTAGTCTCTAGAAGAGTAGAATAACAGCCTCATTATTCTTGAACGGCTGCAGATAATTCTTAAATGAGTTATTCCTCTCCCTGGAACTTCCTTGAAGACTTCAGGGTGAATGTAACCAGTTTCAAGATCATACATGACTAAGGTTTCCATCATGCAAGATCATGTAATTTCAGTAAAGCCCTTTCTTAACTGGTGCCAGAGAGTTTGAAGCCTTGATAACAAGAATTAGAAGCACACACTCCATGATCTGATTTATTTGTAATATCCAACAGCATCACTTTTTTTTAGTACTTTTTCAACAATCATTTCCTCAATGAATCAATAGATTTCCAAGGGGGTTGTGGACTGGTATCAGAATCACCTGGGAAGCCTATTAAATACAGATTCCTGTAGTCTACCCCTCTCCTTCTAATCTGAATATTGGGTGACAGGGCCTCAGTGATACTTGAATATACTGCCCACCACCGGTGACAATGATTTAGTCAGACATTCAGCCACATACTCAGTTATTTAGAATTCTAAACTGACCCATAAATAGTTTTATATGGGTCTACTGAGATTTATAGCAGGATAAAATTTTAAAGGTAAGGAAGAGAGCCACAAGAATCCAAAATTTCTAGTTTTGGAGAGGTCTTTGATTGGCAGGGTATTGCTTCTGTGACACCATTTTTGTACCCATGGATGCTGATTCTGTAACAATAAGATAAGCATGGGAAATTATGCCCTCACAATTCTCCTGAACAATTCTCTAGGTTGGTGAACACTTCATTTTGTGTTTATTCAGTTCAGTTCAGTTCAGTTACTCAGTCGTGTCCAACTCTTTGTGACCCCATGGACTACAGCACGCCAGGCTTCCATGTCCATTACCAACTCCTGGAGTTCACTCAAACTCATGTCCATTGAGTCAGTGATGCCATCCAACCATCTCATCCTCTGTTGTCCCCTTCTCCTTCCGCCTTCAATCTTTCCCAGCATCAGGGTCTTTTTAAATAAGCAAGCTCTTTGCATCAGGTGGCCAAAGTATTGGAGTTTCGGCTTCAACATCAGTCCTTCCAATGTACACTCAGGACTAATCTCCTTTAGGATGGACTGGTTGGATCTCCTTGCAGTCCAAGGGACTCTCAAGAGTCTTCTCCAACACCACAGTTCAAAAGCATCAATTCTTCTGTGCTCAGCTTTCTTTATAGTCCAACTCTCACATCCATACACGACTCCTGGAAAAACCATAGCCTTGACTAGATGGACCTTTGTTGGCAAAGTAATATCTCTGCTTTTTAATTGGTCATAACTTTTTAGGTTGGTCATAATTTTTCTTCCAAGGAGTAAGCATCTTTTAATTTCATGGCTGCAGTCACCATCTGCAGTGATTTTGGAGCCCCCTAAAATAAAGCCAGCCACTGTTTCTCCATCTATTTTCCATGAAGTGATGGGACCAGATGCCATGATCTTAGTTTTCTGAATGTTGAGCTTTAAGCCAACTTTTTCACTCCCCCTTTCACTTTCATCAAGAGGCTCTTTAGTTCTTCTTCACTTTCTGCCATAAGGGTGGTGTCATCTGCATATCTGAGGTTATTGATATGTGTTTATTATGTACCTAAAATTTGCTCAAATTTTACTAGATAGCAAAACATGCTCACAGTGCCCTCTGGATAAAATAATTATATTATGAAGAACTAATACAAACCAAGAACCTCTATGGTAATTGATGGTTAATTCCTCCTATTCATTCTTTCAGTTGTTGTTGTTGTTGTTGTTTTCTGGTTCTCTTAGTACCTCAGGGTCAGGAAGGTCTGGTAATGGATGGAGAAGAAAAGTCTCTATACTATCAGTATAGCACAGAATGTTTTTAAAAATGAAGCTAAAAAAAAGACAGTGACCTTACTGTGAGTGAGCCTGCATGGGTCTAGCCTCATACCAGATATTCTGTTCAGTGAAAAGACTTTTTTTTTTTGAGTATCAGGAATACTTAGGAAAAAACTGTTATGTGACAGGCAATGTCATTTGGGAAGGTGATCCTTTACAAGTCATTGCAGAGCCTGAATTCCTGGCACTCAGGTTAGAAAGGCCCTCTAGAGAATAGCAGAACATTGAAGGGTGTTTTTACAAAATTGTCATCTGATTCTGACAGCCAGTGTATCCTATTATCCTAACTTATTACTGTGGGGAACTTCAGCTTCTAGTTCCCGCTATGACTGAAAAATGAAATGGAAGAATATTTAAAATAAAGAGAACTGCTCCAGCCTAACTATGGAAGAGGAGAATGTTATGTGAGTGTATATAATGATGCCAAATCCTAAACATACTCCTTTCAGAGCGCTGACTCTTCTTGCAGGCTCAGTGCCAGCACAGTACAACGAAGAACTGTTTCATTTGTTGTTGTCTAATTAGGCAAAAGCTTGTTCCAAGTTTGGGAATGGGAGCCACCATCCATTTCCATGGTATGCTTTCATAAAGGCGGCAACATTGAGGATTCTCAGGACTGGTTCTGTGGCTGAAAAGTGAAAGTGTTAGTTGGTCAGTCATGTCTGACCCTTGGCAATCCCATGGACTGTAGCCCCCCAGGCTCCCCTGTCCATGGGATTTTCCAGGCAAGAATCCTGCAGTGGGTTGCCATTTCCTTCTCCAGGGGATCTTTCTGACCCAGGGTTTGAACTTGGTTCTCCTGCACTGCAGTTCTGTGGCTAGTGCAGCATTAGCAAAGAAGATGATTAGAGAAGCAGCCAGATCTGGCCACAGGCGCAGCCTAAAATTCTTTATTACCTTGAAAGCAGAGTATTTGATACAAAAGAAAAAAAAAAAGATTTACATGAAAAGAGTAGACATAAACAGTTTGTTGCTAAAGAGGTTTCTCTATGCTTCAACTTTGACATTTCTCAAGGAGGCTGACTAAACAAACATTTCCTATCATCTCCAAACTCCAGATCAGGATTGCCATTACAAGATTTGAGTGAAAGATACATGCTAACCTGAGGAAAAGATAGACCTGACATATTCAGCCAATCTCTTATTTCTACATGGCTAACAGTATCTCAGTGCAACATATATTTTAGTGGTTCTATTCAACCAGCAACAGACATGTTCTTGCACATTTTCCACCAGAGAGAAAAACTGGGGCAGCCAGAATGAACAACTCCCCAAGATAGAAAGTCTTAGCTTGAGAATAAAGAGTATTGATATATGGTACTTGTCCTTTTTACCACCTAACTCCACAGTTGTGCTTAGTAGTTCACTCATCTGTGAAGTAAGGGAGTGGACAAGCACTATCTTGAAACCTCCTTGGGTTTTTGACATGGTTCTGCCAATACAGTGAAACAAACCATACCCATTTCTAAATGTGATTAGTAAGGTAAGCATAAGTGTACTGGTTATGTATTAGTGTGTAACAAATTACCCCCAAACTAAGTGGCCTAAAATAGCAGTTAACATTTATTATGTTAAACAGCTGAGACTTAGGAATCCAGGGGTGGCTTGAGAGTGATTCTGGCTGAAGGTCTTGGATGAAGTTGTAGTCAAGATGTCTGCATGGCCGCAGTCATCTGAAGGCTTTACTAGGGCTGGAGAATGTGCTTTCAAGATGCTTTACTTACATGTCTGGGCTTCCCTGATAGCTCAGTCGGTAAAGAATCCACGTGCAATGCAGGAGACCCTGGTCGATTCCTGGGTTGGGGAGATCTGCTGGAGAAGGGATAGGCTACCTACTCCAGTACACCTGGGCTTCCCTTGTGGCTCAGCTGGGAAAGAATCCACCTGCAATGCAGGAGATCTGGGTTCGACCTGGGTTGGAAAGATCCCCTGGAGGAGGGCATGGCAACCCACTCCAGTATTCTGGCCTGGAGAATTCCATGGACTCTACAGTCCACAGGGTCGCAAAGAGTCAGACACAACTAAGCAACTTTCCCTTTCCCTTTCCTCTTCACGCAAAACACCCCATAGGACTGCTTGAGTATCTTCCCAATGTGGTTGTTGACTTTCTGCAGGGCAAATGACCCAAAAGGAGCAAGTCAAAATCTTCAGTTTTTTAAATTATCTAGCCTTGTTACAGGTCAACCCTAATCAGTGTGAGAGGGGTCTACACTAGGGCATGATCACCATTGAGGGCATCTTGGAGGCTGGTAATCACAATACATGAAGCTGGTAACAAAAAAGAAATGGTCTTTATTATATAAACTACTCAGAAAAAGTCATATTTAACCCTTCTTTTAAAAGTTAGAAATTACAATTTAACATAGCTACATTTATTTTTAATTTACCTGAATTCTTTGAAGCACCAATGTATTGAATCAAATTGAATATTATCATTTGTCAATGATCAACTACATCCACCTTTTCCCCCCACTGTGGCCACACCTCATGGTTTGCAGGATTATAGTTCCTCTACCAGGGATCAAACTCAGGTTCCCTGAATTGGAAGCCCACAGTTCTAAACATTGGACTGTCAGGGAATTCCCCATCTTCTCCTTTATCCTAACTTGGGACTAGCATCCTTAGGGGTATCTCAAAGTAAAAAGATCAATAACTAGCTCCTTTTTCTCCAACACATATTTGAACACCTTGCTGACAGCTGAATAGTAAGAAACTCAGGGAGGCAGATGATGAGAAGAAATGTATTCTGACAATGTTAAAACTAGGCAACTCATAATCAGCCCATAACACGGTGCCTTAACAAGATCACAGTAAAACAGTTAAAATTCATGTCTAATTGATACCATAAGACTAAACCTTCCATGCGAGTTCTAAGCTTTAAATTTTTGTCTCATTGCCTAGATGTAGGTTAAAACATAAATCTAATTGTCAGATACATCTAAATTCAAATTGCTAACTACCATTAAGTGTCCCTAGATAAGTTAGGTAAAAAAAGATTTTCACAACCCAGATAATCACGATGGTGTGATCACTCACCTAGAGCCAGAAATCCTGCAATGTGAAGTCAAGTGGGCCTTAAGAAGCATAATTACAAACAAAGTTAGTGGAGGTGATGAAATTTCAGTTGAGCTATTTCAAATTCTGAAAGATGATGTTGTGAAAGTGCTGCACTCAATATGCCAGCATATTGGGAAAACTCAGCAGTGGCCATGGGACTGAAAAGGTCAGTTTTCATTCCAATCCCAAAGAAAGGCAATGCCAAAAAATGCTCAAACTACTGCACAATTGCACTCATCTCTCACGCTAGTAAAGTAATGCTCAAAATTCTCCAAGCCAGGCTTCAGCAATACGTGAACCGTGAACTTCCAGATGTTCAAGCTGGTTTTAGAAAAGGCAGAAGAACCACAGATCAAATTTCCAACATCTGCTGGATCATTGAAAAAGCAAGAGTTCCAGAAAAACATCTATTTCTGCTTTATTGACTATGCCAAAGCCTTTGATTGTGTGGATCACAATAAACTGTGGAAAATTCTTCAAGAGATGGGAATACCAGACCACCTGACATGCCTCTTGAGGAACCCGTATGCAGGTTAGGAAGCAACAGTTAGAACTGGACATGGAACAAGACTGGTTCCAAATAGGAAAAGGAGTATGTCAAGGCTGTATATTGCCACCCTGCTTATTTAACTTCTATGCAGAGTACATCATGAGAAACACTGGGCTGGATGAAGCACAAGCTGGAATCAAGATTGCTGGGAGAAATATCAATAACCTCAGATACGCAGATGACACCACCCTTATGGCAGAAAGTGAAGAGGAACTAAAGAGCCTCTTGACGAAAGTGAAAGAGGAGAGTGAAAAAGTTGGCTTAAAGCTCAACATTCAGAAAACTAAGGTCATGGCATCTGGTCCCATCACTTCGTGGCAAATAGATGGGGAAACAGTGTCAGACTTTATTTCTTTTTTTTTGGGGGGGGGGGGCTCCAAAATCACTGCAGATGGTGACTGCAGCCATGAAATTAAAAGACACTTACTCCTTGGAAGGAAAGTTATGACCAACCTAGACAGCATATTAAAAAGCAGAGACATTACTTTGCCAACAAAGGTCCGTCTAGTCAAGGCTATGGGTTTTCCAGTGGTCATATATGAATGTGAGAGTTGGACTATAAGGAAAGCTGAGTGCCGAAGAATTGATGCTTTTGAACTGTGGTGTTGGAGAAGACTCTTGAGAGTCCCTTGGACTGCAAGGAGATCCAACCAGTCAATCCTAAAGGAGATCAGTCCTGGGTGTTCATTGGAAGGACTGATGTTGAAGCTGAAACTCCAATACTTTGGCCACCTGCTGCAAAGAGCTGACTCATTGGAAAAGACCCTGATGCTGGGAAAGATTGAGGGCAGGAGGAGAAGGGGACGACAGAAGATGAGATGGTTCGATGGCATCACCGACTCAATGGACATGGATTTGGGTGGACAGTGGGAGTTCTTGATGGACAGAGAGGCCTGGAGTGCTGCAGTTCATGGGTTTGCAAAGAGTCGGACATGACTGAGCAACTGTACTGAACTGAACTGACCATTACATCTACTACTGTGGGCAGGAATCCCTTAGATGAAATGGAGTAGCCATCATAGTCAACAAAAGAGTCCAAAATGTAGTCCTTGGATGCAATCTCAAAAATGACAGAATGATCTCTGTTCATTTCCAAGGCAAACCATTCAATATCACGATAATCCAAGTCTATGCCCTGACCAGTAATGCTGAAGAATCTGGAGTTGAACGATTGTATGAAGACCTACAAGACCTTTTAGAGCTAACACCCAAAAAAGAAGTCCTTTTCACTATAGGGGACTGGAATGCAACAGTAGGAAGTCAAGCAACACTTGGAGTAACAGGCAAATTTGGCCTTGGAGTACAGAATGAAGCAGGGCACAGGGTCACAGAGTGTTGCCAAGAGAACACACTGGTCATAGAAAACACCCTCTTTCAACAACACAAGAGAAGACTCTACACATGGACATTACCAGATGGTCAACACCGAAATCAGATTGATTATATTCTTTGCATCCAAAGATGGAGAAGCTCTATACAGTCAACAAAAACAAGACCAGGAGCTGACTGTGGCTCAGATCATGAACTCCTTATTGGCAAATTCAGACTTAAATTGAAGAAAGTAGGGAAAACCACTAGACCATTCAGGTAGGACCTAAATCAAATCCCTTATGATTATACAGTGGAAGTGAGAAGTAGATTTAAGGGACTAGATCTGATAGACAGAGTGCCTGATGAACTTTGGACAGAGGTTTGTGACATTGCACAGGAGACAGGGATCAAGACCATCCCCTTGGAAAAGAAATGCTAAAAAGCAAAATGGCTGTCTGGGGAGGCCTTACAAATAGCTGTGAAAAGAAAAGAAGTGAAAAGCAAAGGAGAAAAGGAAAGATATAAACATCTGAATGCAGAGTTCCAGAAAATAGCAAGAAGAGATAAGAAAGCCTTTTTCAGCGATCAATGCAAAGATATAGAGGAAAACAACAGAATGGGAAAGACTAGGGATCTCTTCATGAAAATCAGAGATACCAAAGGAACATTTCATGCAAAGATGGGCTCGATAAAGGACAGAAATGGTATGGACCTAACAGAAGCAGAAGATATTAAGAAGAGATGGCAAGAATACACAGAAGAACTGTACAAAAAAGATCTTCACGACCCAGATAATCACGATGGTGTGATCACTGACCTAGAGCCAGACATCCAGGAATGTGAAGTCAAGTGGGCCTTAGAAAGCATCACTACGAACAAAGCTAGTGGAAGTGATGGAATTCCAGTGGAGCTATTTCAAATCCTGAAAGATGATGCTGTGAAAGTGCTGCACTCAATATGCCAGCAAATTTGGAAAACTCAGCAGTGGCCACTGGACTGGAAAAGGTCAGTTTTCATTCCAATCCCAAAGAAAGGCAATGCCAAAGATCTTTCCTTAACCTTTTCTAAACCTTGTTCTATCCTGAAAGGGAAAGTGAACTCTCTCAGTTGTGTCCAACTCTTTGTTGGCCCCATGCACCAGGCTCCTCCATCCATGGGCTTCTCCAGGCAAGAGTACCGGAGTGTGTTGCTATTTCCTTCTCCAGGGGATCTTCACGACCCACGGATGGAACCCAGGTCTCCCACCTTGCAGGCAGACGCTTTACCCTCTGAGCCACTAGGTAAGCTTATTCTAGCTTATTCAAGCTTATCTAGTCTGGATTTGGCACTAAATAAACTGGGAACTGGACAAATCATTTATTCCCAATGAGTTGTTTCCTCATTTGTAAAACAATAATTTTTGCCCTAAATATCTCACTGTCTTTATTTGAGGATTATATTAAGCTAATTGTTGTTCAGTGGCTCAGTCGTGTGATTCTTTGTGACCTCAAGGACTGCAGCATGCCAGGCTTCCCTGTCCATCACCATCACCCAGAGATTGCTCAAACTCATGTCCATCCAATCAGTGATGCCATCCAACCATCTCATCCTCTGTTGTCCCCTTCTCCTCCCGCCTTCACTCTTTCCCAGCATCAGGGTCTTTTCCAATGAGTTGGCTCTTCACGTAAGGAGTATTACAGCTTCAGAATCAGTCCTTCCAAGGAATATTTAGGACTGATTTCTTTTAGGATGGACTGGTTGGATCTCCTTGCAGTCCAAGGGATTCTCAAGAGTCTTCTCCAACACCACAGTTCACAAGCATCAATTCCGCATTCAAATCATCAGCCATGGGTATTATCAAAGTGTTTGTGAACTGTAAAATCCTGATCAGGAAACTTCTGCAATTTTCCCCCCAAACTGCCAATATGGACAGAAGACCTTTTTTTCACAGTGATAAACACAGCATTTGCATTATACACAATTTAGAACATTCTTATTGTTTACCTGATAATTAAAACCATTTGTACATATTTCTATGACTCATAGGTAAAAAATTAATAATCCATTAATATTCCAATTTATATTTTACCTTAAACTCTGTAGAATACAAACATTTTCACTATGGCAAATTTCAATTTCATACGGAAGCATACGAGTATGATCTCTCACACAGCCATCCCCCAGATTCAACAATTAACAGTCTTTAATATAAACGTATTAAAAAACATGCAGGTCATAAAAACCCTACACCTCATGTCCAATTATTTTGAAAACAAATTCCCAGATATATAATTTCATCCATAAACACGTATCTCCACAAGATAAGGGCGTTTAAAAAGTGAGCGTCGCTCAGTCGCGACCGCCTCTTTGCGACCCCATGCACGACACAGTCCCTGGAATTCTCCAGAACCCTGGAGGGGGCAGCCGGTCCCTCCGCCAGCGGATCTTCCAGACTCGGGGATCGAACCCGGGTCTCTCCCGCTGCAGGCGGACTCTTTACAAGCCGAGCCACCGGGAGGCCCTGGGCCTTTAGAAACGTCCCCCAGCTCCATTCGGATTAGACACGTCCGTCCGGAAAACCTGGGCAAAGACTTCCGCGTTCCCTCAACTCCCTCGGCCGCCGGGTTTCCCACTCGGCCCCACCCCTCCAGGCCCGCGGGAAAGCGACCGCAGTGTCTGCTAGTCGGGGACGGCGGGGAACGCCCTCACCCTGCGCTAGACTGGGGCCGCGGAACCCAAGTGTTGGCTCCCCTTCGCGTCTCGCAGGGAGTTACTTTTCAGCTGCACCGAAGACAGCATCCGCCCGCTGGATTGGCAGCGAGCACCGGAAGCGCTAGGGCGCCGGAAGCGCCGGCCGAGGGTTGTGCTGCGCGAGACGCGCTGACGGATCCCGTTCGCGCGGTCTCCCAGGGACTGTAGGCGCTAGGCAGCCATCAACGGCCGTGATGGAGCGGGGCCCGGGCGAACGCAGCGCCAGCGCCCTTTTCGCCGGGTTCCGGGCCTTGGGGCTCTTCAGCAGCGACATTCCCCACGCGGTGCGGTTCAGTGCGCTGAAGCGTCGGTTCTACGTGACCACGTGCGTGGGCAAGAGCTTCCACACCTACGACGTGAGTGCCCCGGGGTCGCGCCGCCCTCCTCCCGGGCCGTCCGTGTGTGGACCGCGCGTGCCGTCCGCCTGCCTCGAGCCCCGGCGGTGGTCGGGCTGGGGGAGGTCCCGGAGAACGTCGCAGTTCAGCGGCAGAGTGTTTGGTTAGAAATAAATGCGGTGAAGGAAACTGCTCCCCCGCCCCCTTTTAATTAGAAAGGGTTGTAAGCCATCTTATTGTGCAGTTCCTGAGGAGAACCGCGTTAGAGATGCGGGCTAAAATACACTGGGATAACTGGGGAGGGTGAGATTAGTTACGGTTTACGCGATTCTCTACATTTGATAGCAGACTAATTTCCCTAAACTTCCCCTGAACATCTATTTTCTGCCACCATGACAAAGTTCAGAGGCGCCACATCCTCTAAACCTTGCAGCGTTTCTTTCCAAGAATGTTGGTTATTTTGTGGCACCCTTACATGGACTTGAGTTCAGTTCAGTCGCTCAGTCGTGTCCGCCTCTTTGCGACCCCATGAATCGCAGCATGCCAGCCCTCCCTGTCCATCACCAACTCCCGGAGTTCACCCAGACTCACGTCCATCGAGTCAGTGATGCCATCCAGCCATCTCATCCTCTGTCGTCCCCTTCTCCTCTTGCCCCCAATCCCTCTCAGCATCAGAGTCTTTTCCAATGAGTCAACTCTTCGCATGAGGTGGCGGAAGTACTGGAGTTTCAGCTTTAGCATCATTCCTTCCAAAGAAATCCCAGGGCTGATCTCCTTCAGAATGGACTGGTTGGATCTCCTTGCAGTCCAAGGGACTCTCAAGAGTCTTCTCCAACACCACAGTTCAAAAGCATCAATTCTTCGGCACTCAGCTTTCTTCACAGTCCAACTCTCACATCCATACATGACCACTGGAAAAACCATAGCCTTGACTAGACGGACCTTTGTTGGCAAAGTAATGTCTCTGCTTTTGAATATGCTATCTAGGTTGGTCATAACTTTTTTTCCAAGCAGTAAGCGTCTTTTAATTTAATGGCTGCAGTCACCATCTGCAGTGATTTTGGAGCCCCCCAAAAATAAAGTCTGACACTGTTTCCACTGTTTCCCCATCTATTTCCCAAGAAGTGATGGGACCGGATGCCATGATCTTCGTTTTCTGAATGTTGAGCTTGAAGCCAACTTTTTCACTCTCCACTTTCATCAAGAGGCTTTTTAGTTCCTCTTCACTTTCTGCCATAAGAGTGGTGTCATCTGCATATCTGAGGTTATTGCTATTTCTCCCAGCAATCTTGATTCCATCTTGTGCTTTCAGTCCAGCGTTTCTCATGATGTACTCTGCATAGAAGTTAAATAAGCAGGGTAACAATATACAGCCTTGACGTACTCCTTTTCCTATTTGAAACCAGTCTGTTGTTCCATGTCCAATTCTAACTGTTGCTTCCTGACCTAGGAAACTAAATCTCAGAGAAACTGTTACTTGCCCAAGGCCTTCCTGCTTGTTGCTGATGGTTTTTCCTCTAAAATATATCATCAGTCTTTGAAATAGCCTTTTGTTGCTGTTTCTTCTTTAATTTGTCTTCTCTAGATGAAGGTATGCTCTGTGAAAGGTGGGACCTTACTTGAGGAGGTTAAAACTAGTCAGTGTTTATTAAGCACTTTTCCTGGAAACTGTTGTAAAGTTGTCCTCCTAGAAAATATAAGCTTTCCTTCCTTGAAGCATTGTGAAAATCAGATGGATTGTTAGCAAGAAGAACTTGTTGTTGGTAGCAGGAAGAGCAAGTGAGGAACGGAAAAGGCCATCTCCGAGATGGAGATGGTGTTGGTGATAGCACCTAACACTTATTGAGGATTTACTGTATGACTGACTCCATTCTAACTCTTCACACAAATTTTACTCATTGAATCCTCATAATAATCCCATAAAATTAGGGACCTATTTTAATCCTTAATTTAGAGGTGAGGAATTTGAGGCACAGAGCAGTTGAGTAACTTTCTCAAAATCACATAGCTAGATCAGTAACCATAGGTTGGGGCCCACAAACTACAGCCTGCAAGCCAATTCTGCCAACATTTTGTTTTTGTATGACCTATCACATTTTTATTTGTTTTTTCTGTGTTTATTCTAATATTAGCATAATCTCCAAGTAAAGTTTGCATAGTAGTAGGATGCAGTACAGTCAGATTTTGAGTGGGATGGAGGCATCCCTCTACTCTCAATTAAGAAACATAGATTATTTAATTCATCTTCAAGGGCACTTTTAGTCTTACACTGTCACATTCTTGAGTTCTTCCTTATACCCTTCTGTGCTCTATGCTTCTGAGCTAGATGGTTTTGACGTTTTTAAATGGCCGGGAAATAATCAAAAGAAAAATAATATTTCACAGCATATGACAGTTTTAAAGATTATAATTATATATCCATAAATCAAATTTATTGGCATATAGTCATGCATTTTTTTTTTTTTACCATATGTGGCTGCTTCTGTGATATATTATCAGTTAAGTGATTGCAACAAAGACCGCACAGATTGCAAAGCCTAAAAATGTTTATTACATGAGCCATATATAAAACTATACATGATGCCTACCCTTCCATCACTGATGAAGTAGTAGAAAATATAAGCTTTCCTAATAATGAGAATGGGCTTCCCTGGTGGCTCAGACTGTAAAAGAATCTGCCTGCAATGCAGGAGACCTGAGCTTGAGCCCTGGGTCAGGAAGATCCCCTGGAGAAAGGCATGGCTACCCACTCTAGTATTCTTGCCTGGAGAATTCCATGGACAGAGGAGCCTGGTGGGCTACAGTCTATGGGGCCTCAAAGAGTTGGACACGACTGAGCGACTGAACTGAACTGAACTGGACGAATAATCGGCTAATAATTTTATTAGCCGATTATTATTATTACCGACACTTATTATCAGTAAGTGTCTTTTTAAGGAAGGACCAGATAGCAAATTTATGTATGAGGTTAGAGCTTAATCTTTAAGTGCTAGATTATTATAATAATTTTTTTGTTAGAAAAAATTTAATCATTTGTTCTCTTTTTTAAAAACAGGTTCAGAAACTTAGTCTGGTGGCAGTAAGTAAGTATAGACTTTATCCTGAATTTGTGCATGTTTAGTATCTTTTAACATTCTTTTAAATTTTTGACTTAAATTTAAGACTTGTGAAACATAAAGACTTAGGTGTGTATTTATGGTAAATGTACATAGCTAACAAAAACATCCAGGACAGGATTGTTTGTTACTTTCAGTTGTCATTTCTCTTTGGTCTTCTTTAAACTAATTCATCTCTTTCTTTGTGGTTTACAACATTGATATTTTTAGAGTAGTGTAGGCTAGTCTTTTTTAAAGATTATTTTTCGATTTGACTTTTTCTGATACTTCCTCATGATTAGATTCAGGTTCTGCAGTGTTGCAAGAATAACAAAGAAATGATGCTGAATTCTCAGCGAACCATATCAGGAAGCACATGCTATTGGTTAGTCTTTTTCCTGGCAGTGAAAACTTTGATCATTTGGTTAAGGTGACATTTATCAAGCAGCTCCTTTTGAAGACTTGCCCTTTGTAGCTAATAAATGTAGTAAGTGCATGTGGTAAGATACATTGAAAGTGAAAGTGAAGTCGCTCAGTTGTGTCCGACTCTTTGCGACCCCGTGGACTGTAGCCTACCATGCTCCTCTGTCCATGGGATTTCCCAAGCAAGAGTATTGGAGTGGATTGCCATTTCCTTCTCCAGGGGATCTTCGTGACCCAGGGATCAAATCCGGGTCTTCATTATTGCAGGTAGACGCTTTACGTCTCAGACGGTAAAGAATATGCCTACCATGCTTAACCTACCAACTTTCCTTGGAAGGAAAGTTATGACCAACCTAGACAGCATATTAAAAAGCAGAGACATTACTTTGCCAACAAAGGTCCATCTAGTCAAGGCTATGATTTTTCCAGTGGTCATGTAGGGATGTGAGAGTTGGACTATAAAGAAAGCTGAGCACTGAAGAATTGATGCTTTTGAACTGTGGTGTTGGAGAAGACTCTTGAGAGTCCCTTGGACTGCAAGGAGATCCAACCAGTCCATCCTAAAGGAGATTAGACCTGGGTGTTCATTGGAAAGACTGATGTTGAAGCTGAAACTCCAATACTTTGGCCACCTGCTGCAAAGAGCTGACTCATTGGAAAAGACCCTGATGCTGGGAAAGATTGAAGGCAGGAGGAGAAGGGGATGACAGAGGATGAGATGGTTGGATGGCATCACCGACTCGATGGACATGGGTGTGGGTGAACTCCGGGAGTTGGTGATGGACAGGGAGGCCTGGCGTGCTGCGATTCGTGGGGTTGCGAAGAGTTGGACACGACTGAGCGACTGAACTGAACTGAACAATGAGGAAGACCCGGGTTCGATCGCTAGGTCGCAAAGATCCCCTAGAGAAGGAAATGGCAATCCACTCCAGTACTCGTGCTTGGGAAATCCCATGGACGGAGGAGTGTGGTAGGCTACAGTCCATGGGGTCGCAAAGAGTCGGACAGGACTGAGCAACTTCACTTTCACTTTAAATAGTCTTTACTGTTCAAAGTTTCATACTGACTGATTAGTCATACTGATTGATAGTCAGAGTACTGCTGACTGTGATGTAGTGGTGATTCTCACCTGAGTTAGTAGTAGGATGATTATCAAATAGTGGTTTTCTGATTCTATCATTCCATTGTAAGAAAGAATTTTCCTTTTCCCCACATTTTGATGTTTTTTTGCAATGGAAAAAAATTTTTTTTTTTTTTTGAAAACTCTTATAGAATGAAGAGCTTGCCAGGACTGAGAGATTCTAGTTTCACCATCAAATGTGATTTTTGTAAGAAAAACAGAGCTATATGAATTTAGAGTGCATGTCTGATAAATTTAATTTTTTAAAAAGATTATAGAAGGCTGTAGAAGGGCAATACTAAAATGATAAACCTATAAAAATAGTATTTGGAAATGTAATAACAGCGTGAATGATACTTAAAACAATTCTCTTATGTTTTAATGGTCCTGCCCCCAAAATGGGAAGTAAAAAGTAAAAGCCTATGTGACCATGGTAGTGAGAGAGGAATCAAGGAATCCTGATGAGAAATGGCTGGAGGTGATAGGCATGTTTACCTTGGAGAAGACTAAGTGGAAACTGTATTATTCACTTGAAAGGGTCAGCGTGTAGAATATCATATGGAATTTTTTTTTAAGTTACTCCAAATGGTAGAGTTAAGAGTTCTCAGTTTTGACCTACTTTTAAAATATGCTGAAGGCATTCACATGGAGATTAGATGACCATCTGCCAGAGTTTTGTGTATTGAGTGAGGATTTTTTTCCCCAAATAACCTCAAAAAGCTTCTCAATTCTTTAGGATTACGTTCTTGTGTCTGCAGATACTGGACATTAATTCTCTGAGGGAAAGTTAAGGTGATGTCATATTTTCAATGTGATTGTTGTTATTAGATGTCTAAAATAACGCTGAAGTCTAAATTTTATGCTCTGATTGTCATACACGCATATTTTTCAATTATAAGAAATTAAAGATGTTATATGCATAATTGAAGTTTGTATTTGTTCCACAATCTTAAATATCTTTATTTCTTAAAAAATATGTTTACTTCTTTCATTTTATATTTCTTTTTTTTTTCAGGTAACTCTCTCCCACAGGACATCTGCTGTATGGCAGCTGATGGGAGGTTAGTCTTTGCTGCTTATGGGAATGTTTTCTCTGCATTCGCCCGTAATAAAGAGGTTTGTATCATTGAACTGTTTTGTCTTTTGCAGTCAGTGATTGATTGTCATGGTAGTGAGAGGGAACTTTAATGTTGCTCTTCATCTGAGACACGCTCAACGTATTTTTTTTGTTTTTTTAATGTATATTCACTTTGCTGGAGGAAGAGAAAGTTGATTTCATTAAATTTTCATAATCAGTTAAAAGTGATGCTTTGGTTTGGTTTTCTTTGCCTGGGATCAACCTTAGAATCATCTGGGCAGCTAGCTGCTACAGCTTGTTTGTTTCCAACCAGGTCCCATCTCTGGAGTTTTCTACTTTATTTGGTTGGGGTAGGATTCAGTCAAGAGTATTTTGAAAATATTTTCCTAAGAGATTCACATCTGTCCCACTGCTTTATCTGGATTGATTTTTTCGTTATGAACATCGTAGCCCATGACTCATTTTCTAAGACCCAGGTGCTTGTTGCCTACATAGAAAAAGCTAGATCTTCTGCTCTCTCCACCAAGGGAGGATCTTTTCTTGTCTTAATCTACTCGTAGGTTTCTAAGTTTGTCCTGAGAGGACTAATTTGAGAGATGACCTGGCACTAGTGGTCCAGAATGAAGGGAATGTAGCCACGGGGATGGCTAGATAGCCAGGTGATGGAATTACTGTACTTCTCAAAGTCTGACTCAGGCTAATGATGTTTGTTCCCAGTGTTTTCCATCATCTCTACCCGTGGCAGAGGAAGGCAACTTAAAGTTCTTTAATGGGAGTTTTTGTTTTGAGAGGCAGTAAAAGTTTTTTTTTTCTTTTTAGAGAGTCAGGGTCCTTTTTTTGTTCAAAATATTGCAGTTTGTAGTTTTTCCTGAGAGATAAATGTACAGATGAGGAGTAGAAAGGTTTCAGAGACTATGAACTGTAGGAAACTGTTACCATCCATAGGGCCTGAGGGAGAAGGAGAAGAAGTAGCGCTCCTGGAGCCTGGTGAGAACTGAAACCGTGGGGGAAGGGACTGTAATGAGTGAGGTGCAGGGACTGCTGTCAGGGTCAGAATGTCTGTGTCCAGCAGAAAGCTGTAGGGAAGAAGTGTCCTATATCGCCTTCCCTTGTCTTCTGTGGAAGCCAGCTGGTGGTGGCTATAGAGGTCAGCCTTCTAGAACATCCCACTTTTCCAAAATGCATGGAGTTGTGCTGGTTGGCTTGGCTGAGGGACCCAGCTCTTTGCATGCCTTCTCTCTAAGCTTGGTTGAAAAGCTGAGCCTCAAAGATCTCATTTCTATGTTCCTAGCGCATGTTTCCTAATTGGACTTGCTGGGGAAGCAGGTGAAAATGTGTGATTCTTTGCTGTTTGTTGATCTAACCTTGGGTAATCGAAAGTTGGGCATTTCTTAATGTGGGCATCTTCAGGATTTGTGTGGGTTTTTTTTTGGTTAATATGAATAATATTACATGATGAATGAATAATATGAAATTTTTTTAATTTTGACATTGCAGGTAGTGCATACCTTTAAGGGTCATAAGGCAGAAATCCATCTTTTGCAACCCTTTGGGGACCACGTTATCTCTGTTGATACTGACAGCGTTCTTATTATTTGGCACATATATTCAGAAGGTAAGAATTAACCCATTTATTGCTTTACCTTGGAATAGTATGTTTGTAGCTAAAATATCTCTGTAAGGATGACTTCTATACCAGAGGTTTCACATGTAAGCAGTAAAAAATTTTTAAGAATCTTTAATGTGTATAAGGCAAAAGGGTTCTAAGTAAAAAAATTGCTAAGCAGTTTTAGTTAGCTAGTTGAGCTGTTCATAATGCTTTGCATTATAGTTCTCCAAGTTTAATGATGTGATATTATCTCTGTGGGGAGAATTTTGGTGTATACTTACACCTGAGTAATACTTGGTTTGCTTTTTCAACTTTCGTAAGTGAGATTGTAATAGTAAACTTTTACTGACTGAAGACCCAGTCATCTGAAGGAAAATAAATATCCTTTTTCTAAGAATATGAGTCAGTGTCCTTTAATTGTGGTTTTCTTAAACAGTGTCACTGTGCTATGTTTATAGGGCCATGTTATCACCAAAGGTTAGGAATTTTATCACTATATAACCGCAGCTTTCGTCAGGTAAAAGACTCTGGGGTCTGACATGAATTAAAGCTTTTAAGTTTTTTGATCTGTGTGCATTTTTAGCGTTTGTTACCTCTTGATTAACTCATTTTTTGAGGTAGTATGTTTATTTTTAGTAGAAGTCTTAGGGATTGCCCTCCTGGCAGTCATTCCATGTTCTTGTTCAGATTAGCCACTCTTGTTTTTTCTTTGCTCAAGTGGAGGGAACAGAATTTCAAACATAGTCCCTATGCAGATGGCTATTAAAAGGCCTTTTATGAAGTTAGAGAATCTGACTCTTTGAGTTCAGCCAGCTTTCTTTTGATACCAGTACCTAGCTTTTTGTTCCTCTTGCAGCAGCATGGTGTCTTCAGGGAGTTCTTTGTAGTGATCTTAAGTAAGACTGCTAGTTACAAATAGAGGCAAGGATCTTTTAAAATAACATTTAAGTAAGAGATTCTATAATTTTTGTCTGTTACCTATGCTCCTTAAACTGGGGTACACATACTCCTGGAGTATTCAGCAGCCAGATAGAATGAAACTAAAGTTTAATAGAAGTGTTCGTTCTCTGATACTCAAGTTCATTGGGAAATTAAGTGAGAAAGTGTTTTCATTATGGATGAACTGTGAAGTAGAAAACAAAATTCACATGTAGGAATTTTAAGCATGTGATGTTTCAAACAATGTTTTGAGCTTGCAGCAGAAGACAGCAGGCTGTGCCATTTTCCACTCAGGGCTGCAAGTTCTTTTCCTCTCCTCCGTTTGAGGGTCTCCTGTGTAACTGTGAGAAGGCTTGTTTCTGGTTTCATTTAAGTTTGCCTCTGACTTTTTACATGTTTGAGGAGCTAACCAAACTCTTTAGATATTTGCTCCTTCCCTCCCATGCACTTGATTTGGAACCTTAGCTGCCTCTTGATCAAATTATAAAACTACTAAGTCTGATTCCCTTAGTGTCTTTTTTTTTTTTTGAACACTTATTTTCATCCAGTAAACCAGTTTGGCAGTGAGTAAAATTTTAAGTAGGATTGACATTAGAACTTTCAGAAAATTCTTGACAATCGAAGTAAATTTGCAAGTTGCCCCTATCACATTTGTTTAATTTCTCAGGGAATATTTATAAGTTAGTATATGTCTTTGATTTATATTAGTACATAAATCTTTGATATGATAGATTTTAAGTGCTAAATATATGGGTGTATGAAAAATTTAAACTGTTTTATGTATTATTTATAACCTTTACTTTTGTAGAAGAATACCTGCAATTGTCTTTCGATAAATCAGTATTTAAAATTTCTGCAATTTTGCACCCAAGTACCTACTTGAATAAAATACTTCTTGGCAGTGAACAAGGAAGCCTCCAGTTATGGAATGTAAAATCCAAGTAAGCGCTGTGTTTGCAACATAAGTGATTCCTACCTTATCCTCATCTGTTACTCCCTAAAGCATTCTTGAAGGCTCTCAATTCTCCTTTCCTTTACATCTTTTTTGGAGAGTTTTCAGTAAATATACCTGTTCCTGGGGTTGTTACTCATGGAATCACATATGTGAAAGCGGGAATATGGTCCTGGAACATGGTAGGCAGCTTCATAAATGCTCATTAAAAACTATATTCTAATATCCTTAGTCACTGTATTCATAAAACTGTAATGAAGTCTTTAGTACACAAGATCAGAAAAATAATTGAGGTCGTCACTGAACAGCTTCTAGTTCTCAATAAACTAAAACATTAGATGGAGACACAAATCAGTGTTTATTTAGTGCTAGCATTTAGGTATGGTTTTCACAGTAGAAGCATATTCATCTTCAAGCATAAACATGATGAATGTCTGTAATATTTTTGTATAGCTGCTGCTGGCTAGATAAATGATGGTGAGCATCTCTGCCTGTTATTTGTACATTTATCCAGAGAAAAGAGTGGCAGCTCAGTTTTCTTTATAATCATTAAAAGAGCAGTCAGAAATCTTTGATCATCCAGATTTTCCTTTCCAAAGCCCCTACAAATTCGAAAGGGAAAGTAAGATTTTCAGAGGTTTAATGTATATCCTATTAATTATTAGTTTTAAATAAGCGTTTCTGTTCAACTTAACAAATATCATTGACTACCTATTGTGTAATAGGGTAGGAAATAATGATGGAAATATTCTCTGCCCCAAGGTTATCTCTTTAGGTTTTGAGTGTGAGGGACCTAATCTGTGCCTAAAGCATTTAATATATGAATAAATATTTTATTGTCATTACAGCAGTCTCAGGTAGCTCTGCTCTATCTACTGTCATCCGTGGCTCGATTCCGAAATTCGGAGCAGCGCCGCTGCTGTCAGTGACAGGCATGTGACAGGCAGGTAGTATTGTCAGTCCAGTTCAGTCACTCAGTCGTGTCCGACTCTTTGCAACCCCATGAACCTCAGCACTCCAGGCCTCCGTGTCCATCACCAAGTAGTGTTCCTTTTTTGTGTTAGGTTTCCGGTATCACATTGCGGTAAAAAGTGAGATCTAAGATTTTATTTTAAATTGTATCTGTCACATAAAGTAGTTTTTACTCATGTATTTTTTTTTTCTTTCTCTTTTTAATTTCTCCAAGAGGCTGCATAGTATCGTAGTTCTTAGCAGCTTAGGATCTGAGTCTGGGCTCTGTCAGTATTAGCCTTGTAATCTTAGCTTAATTTTTTCATGTAATTAAGTCTCTTAGTTTCTTAATCTGAAAAAAGGTGCTATTTACATCATAGCATTATTTTGAGTATTAAATAGATTACTATATCTACTTAGAACAATGTGGGACAGAGTAAGAACTTAATAAATAGTTACTATATCATTATGTAATATGCAGTTAATTTTGTTTTTCTATCCCCCAAAAAATAGCTTTCAACTATTTTTCCTTTTGTAGTAAACTTCTATATACATTTGCGGGATGGAAAGTTGGAGTGACAGCGCTTCAGCAGGTTAGTATTTTTCTGTTAAGTTAGATAAGAAATGAAGGCAATGGTAGGATCTTTCAGTTTCAGGGGCCAACCATATGTGTGGACCTAAAGACAAAGTAATGTATAGTCTAGTTTTTTATAAATATTACCCTAAAAAACAGTGTTTTGGAAATAGAATTGAAAACAGTGCCTTTGTCTATAAATATTTGTGGAAACCTTTCTGCTTGGAATTAGTCTCTTAATTCTGTGGTTGGTGTGGATCCATGTTTACTAATCATTTTGTAAGCATAGAGAGTCCAGTGCCTTGGTCAGAGTGGAGATGAGGTTTTTTTCAGTGAAGCAAGTGAGTTTGTAGGTCATACAGAGAACTTTGTCAGTGTGTTGAGATTTGTAGCTTGAGCTAATGGGTCTGTTCAGTTCAGTTCAGTCGCTCAGTTGTGTCCGACTCTTCATGACCCTGTGGACCACAGCACGCCAGGCCTCCCTGTCCATCATCAACTCCTGGAGTTTACTCAGACTCATCTCCATTGAGTCAGTGATGCCATCCAGCCATCTCATCCTCTGTCATCCCCTTCTCCTCCTACCTTCCATCAGTGTCCAGTATTAATTGTTTATTAGATGCTGGACCCTTCCAGATAAAACTGCTTTTTGTCTTTGTGAGTTTGTAGAACTGTATGTCTGAATGGCTGTATTGCTGCAGAGAACCTTAAATGTTGGACACGTATACAGGCCATGTACCTTGTCTTTCCAAATATCCATTCCTTACACCTGCTCGGTTTATACACATTCCTCATTCTCTCACTTCCATCACCTTGCTTTGCTTTTACCTACCCAGAATATCCCAAAGGTGATGATTAGGTTCTTTGAGAGCCAGCCGTCGTATTTGTTTTAGTATCCTCAGCTTCTACACAGGATCTCATGCATAGTAGTTACTTGATGGCAAATTAATTACATGTTTAGCCTGATTTCATTTTGTAATGGTATTGGACATTGATCTTCTGTTCTTAAATACAGAAACGTAGTATAGAGTCTGTATGTAATACTATTGTATAAAATGAAGATTAAAGTCATAGACTATTAGAGCTGGAACAGACTAATTGTATAACCTATTTGCCTTTTAACATGGGTTATAGGTTTTTCTTGTATTCTTTGGATAGACCACTTCACTTCCTTTGTAGTTGGCCTTTTATGTTGCCATGCATATGGCGAGCCTTTATATGTTTTCTGATGGCTCAGAGGTTAAAGCATCTGCCTCCAATGTGGGAGACCTGGGTTCAATCCTTGGGTTGGGAAGATCCCCTGGAGAAGGAAATGGCAACCCACTCCAGTATTCTTGCCTGGAGAATCCCATGGATGGAGGAGCCTGGTAGGCTACAGTCTGCAGGGTTGCAAAGAGTCGGACACAACTGAGTGACTTCACTTTCACTTTATATGTTTTCTAAGAGTTGCCTTTTTTTTATTTTTAATTTTTATATTGCAGGCAATAATGATCTGTATTGATTGCACGTGTCAGCTCCTTTTGTCTTATGGCTGTTTTCTTAGCAAGTTTACTATGTTTGTGGGTGGGGAAGTGATGATGACTACCAGACTGAAGCTGGGAGGTAATTTGGAAAAATCATTCCTAAATAACTTCCATGCTGCTACTGCTGCCAAGTCTCTTCAGTCGTGTCCGACTCTGTGCGACCCCATAGACAGAAGCCCACCAGATTCCCCCGTCCTTAGGATTCTCCAGGCAAGAACACTGAAGTGGGTTGCCATTTCCTTCTCCAATGCATGAAAGTGAAAAGTGAAAGGGAAGTCACTCAGTCATGTCCGACTCTTCACTACCCCATGGACTGCAGCCTACTAGGCTCCTCCATTCATGGAATTTTCCAAGCAGGAGTACTGGAGTGGGGTGCCATTGCCTTCTCCGAAATATTTCCATGCTGATATCAATTAAAGTATGCCAGAATGACAGTATTCATTGTTTTTGTCATCTCCAGAAATATATTCCATTATTAATACTTATTTTGGTAACATCAGTATTATTAAAGCTACTTGATTAAGAAAATAAGAAGTTGAGTCATTTAATTTTCAGGCACCAGCTGTGGATGTTGTGGCTGTTGGTCTCATGTCGGGTCAGGTTATCATTCACAACATTAAATTTGATGAAACGTTAATGAAGTTTCGTCAAGACTGGGGACCTATTACTTCGATTTCATTTCGCACAGGTAACTCTCAACTTGTTAATGGATGAAAATTAAGAACACTTCAGGTGTATTACTTTGAAGTTCATAGAAATTTTCTTAATATTTGTTTATAATTTAATCTAACGAATGAAATACTGGAATATAAAGAGCCAAAGAAATATTGGTAGATTGTTGGTCTATAGTCTTTATTTTAAATTTATATTTATGGATTAAAAGAGTGGAGAGAAGCATTGTTAAATTTAGTTGTTTGATGGTGCATGTTTTTCTTAGTGTATTCTATCTAACAACAGATGGTCACCCAGTAATGGCAGCTGGAAGCCCATGTGGCCATATTGGACTCTGGGATCTAGAAGACAAAAAGTTAATCAATCAAATGAGAAATGCACATTCTACAGCGATTGCCGGACTGACATTTCTCCACAGAGAGCCGCTTCTGGTCACAAACGGTGCTGACAACGCTCTCAGGGTACTGTGGTTATTGCCACCTTCCTTTGGGTTATTACAAGCCTGCTTTAATGTATCAGCGTGAAACCTAGTAGGTGAAAGGAATATGGGATAAGACATTGATATAGATGAAATAAAGGCATAGCAGATTGCCTGATTTTCATGAAGTGAGAAAGTTGTGCTGTGCTCAGTTGCTCAGTCGTGTTCAACTCTTTGTGACCCCGTGAACTGTCACTCACCAGGCTGTGTCCATGGGATTTTCCAGGCAAGATTATTGGAGTTGGAGAAATTTAGACAGCTTATCTTTTCCCTAACCTGTACTCCAGGATCAGTGGTCTGCAGGCATTACCCAATGCCAGTAGATTTATGTAGAAGATAGTTTGACTGCTTGCAGATCACTTGTGGGAAAGCTTTACTTTTATTCATTTCTTGGCAGATATGGATATTTGATGGTCCCGCAGGTGAAGGCCGGCTTCTGAGATTCAGAATGGGACATAGTGCTCCTCTTACCAAAATTAGATACTATGGACAAAATGGACAACAAATTCTTAGTGCAAGTGAGTTTCTGCTTTATGCTATTAGTTTAATTCAGCAAGTAATGAAAACAAAGTGTTTGATATTTATTAGGTTTGGTATTTATACATTTTTAGATTCAGATGTCCCTTTGAGTGACTTGAAAAATCTGGGTAAAATGAGGTGATTGTTTTTGATTACTTCAGGAAACACTAGCTGATATTACTTTTATTTGGCACATCATTCTATTTAGTAATCGTTGGAGTCAGAATGGACAAATTCCAAAAATGTGGCCCTTGCCTATCCAGATAATCTGCTGGTATTTATTAGCACCTCATTTTATCCTTTGTTTTTACAAAATGGCATTCCATGGGCAGTTGAATATTATGAATGAGGTAGTTACAATCAGCTTCCTTTTAAAGTGCTGCCAGCTAACTTCATGCTTTTTATAGTATCTAATTTTATAAGCGTCATGATTCAAATGGTCCATTGTTTTGATGAAGCTTGATTAGACATTTTCTGTGTATATCAACAGGTCAGGATGGAACACTTCAGTCATTTTCCACGGTACACGAAAAATTTAACAAGAGCTTGGGACATGGTAAGTCTTTGCAAAATGGAAAAAAAGCTACTGGTCATAAAAAAATTCATCTCAAAGAGTCTGGGAGATAACCAAAGGAGGTTTCATTATTAAATTTCCTCTTTCTTAGGATAAAATGAAATTCCCTTATATGAAAGAGCAGTAATAAGATTTGTAACTCAGTATTGCTGTAGAAGTGGTTCAGGTGCTACTGTAAGATTGTAGAGTTAGGTATCTTAGGTGATGAAAGCATAACGCTACCACTCAGAAGACATTGATAATGCAACTGGAGCCATCTGCTCAGTTCAGTTCAGTTGCTCAGTCGTGTCTGACTCTTTGCGACCCCACGGATAGCAGCACGCCAGGCCTCCCTGTCACATCACCAACTCCCACAGTCCGCCCAAACCCATGTCCATTGAGTTGGTGATGCCATCCAACCATCTCATCCTCTGTTGTCCCCTTCTTCTCCCACCTTCAGTCTTTCCCAGCATTAGGGTCTTTTCCAGTGAGTCAGCTCTTTGCAGCAGGTGGCCAAAGTATTGGAGTTTCAGCTTCAGCATCAGTCCTTCCAATGAACACTCAGGACTGATCTCCTTTAGGATGGACTGGTTGGATCTCCTTGCAGTCCAAGGGATTCTCAAGAGTCTTCTCCAACACCACAGTTCAAAAGCATCAGTTCTTCGGCACTCAGCCTTCTTCACAGTCCAACTCTCACATCCATACCTGACCACTAGAAAAACTAGAAAAACCATAGCCTTGACTAGACGGACCTTTGTTGGCAAAATAATGTCTCTTGCTTTTGAATATGCTGTCTAGGTTGGTCATAACTTTCCTTCCAAGGAATAAGCGTCTTTTAATTTCATGGCTGCAGTCACCATCTGCAGTGGTTTTGGAGCCCCCCAAAATAAAGTCCTCCACTGTTTCCACTGTTTTCTCATCTATTTGCCATGAAGTGATGGGACCACCTGCCATGATCTTAGTTTTCTGAATGTTGAGCTTTAAGCCAACTTTTCACTCTCCTCTTTGACTTTCATCAAGAGGTTCTTTAATTCTTCTTCACTTTCTGCCATAAGTGTGGTGTCATCTGTGGAATGTAGAATTTAAAGATGGAAAGAAGCTTACAGGAAGCATCAAAGTAAGAAGAGTCCCATCTTTCTGCCAGAAGGGATTTTTTAATTCTCTATTCATGCCCATGGTTTTTATCATATGAAAGATTTTGTTTGTTAAACAACAATATTCAGGCTTATTTATAATTAAACTTCTTTGGAAGTTAATATCCTGGCTATTCATACATGTATATACTTCCAGATGAATTTCAGAATCAATTTTAAATCAACATCCACAATTATAATTCTTAGAATCAAATTGGAGAGATTTGATAATCTTTAAGAATTGTCTCATCTAGGAATATGATATATCCCCATTCGAGTTGTCTTTAATGTTCCTCAGTGAAGGTTTTTAGTTTTTCTCTTATTGGTCCTGCATATTTAAGATTATTCAGTGGTATTTTATATATTTTAATATAATTTGCTATTTTTTTCTGCTAATATTGTAAATGCAGTCTCTTCATTTATATTATAATGCAATTTTCAATACCACTAAAATAGTGGTAATAACATAATCTTTATATTAAAGATTTTTAAATGGGAATATCTTGAACTTTACATATATAACGAATTAGCTTTTCTCTTATATACGTTTTTCATTAAGAAGAATTCATAGCTATATTCCCCTCTCACCTAACCCCAGGATTAATAAATAAAAAGAGAGTCAAACGTAAAGGACTTCAGAACACCATGTCCGTGAGACTCCCACCCGTCACAGAATTCGCAGCTGGTAAGAAGCTTCGTGTTGTGTTTTGAGTTCTGCCCTGTCATGTATTTCCTTCTGTGTGTTTCTTACTTTCTCCATTTTAGTAAATGTTTTTACAAATACTAATAAGCATCTGGAGGGTCACTTGAATATATTTCTTTATTTCTTCCATTTTAATAAATGTTTTAGCAAACAATAGTAAGAATCCAGGATGCATCCCAAATGCATGCAAGTCTTGTGTGAAGACCAAAAATGACTTACTTATAATCGGAACTTGTTCTCTATTAATTCTAGGCTTTGTTCTCCCTAAACTATAATAAACATATTTGCTATTCTATTTTGTAACTCTTCTAATTTATTCTCTCATAAGCCTGGTATAAGAAAGTCACTAATGTAGAAGGTGAGAACTGATAATATGGAGCTTTGGCTAACTTAATTAAGATCTAAACGCACTGCGGTCTTAGTGAACTGTGTCGTTGGAGCAGTGCATCATTCCAAGAAACAATTTTAAGAAAAATGTAGATAGATGATCAGACTGTTGAGTGAAAACTGTCATAGAAATAATTGTTTATCACCATTTCCATTTATAGCAACCTGAGTAATATTTTTTTTTTTTTACTTAAGTACCTCCTGTCATATGCTCAAAAATCTTTCAGTGACCCCTTAATTACCTTTTTGGATGGAATCTGCTCTGCTTAACATGGCTTTTAAGACTGTTGGTAATGTGGACCAGTGGCTTTGCCCTTCTCCCACCCCTCAGGAAAATACTGCATTTACTTTCTGTGCCTAATTTTGTTCGAGTTAACGCTTGGGCCCGTCTGTGTGTGTCTCAATCCCTCTCCTCTCCACACCCCCAATCCATTAATTTCTACCTGTTTTACTTCTTTCAAGGAGCCATTTATTACTCTCCCCAGATCTCTTAGTAAACTCCTTCTGAATACTCTAAAAAAGACACTTAATCTTACTGTAATGTCTTCTAATCAGAATTTCTTGTTCAATTGGAAACTCATTGTTAGCAGGAATTACCTGTTTACCATACTGTGTCTTAGTGCTAAATTATAACATAGAGTATTAAATGCTTATTAAATAGGTGAATGAATGAGCGATTTAAATTATGTTTTAGAGGAAGCTCGTGAAAGTGACTGGGATGGTATCGTTGCTTGCCATCAGGGTAAGCTCTCCTGCTCCACCTGGAACTACCAGAGATCTACCATAGGCGCTCACTTTCTCAGGCCAGCAGGGCTGAAGACAGACAGCACAACTGCGACAGTGAGTGACGTGTTTGCGAGGGCGCTTCCTGCTGTAGAACTGTCCTGTGGTTGTCTTATTAAACTCAGTTTTATTACTGGCAATATTCGTTGAAAGAACGAAGAACATAGTTTAATATTTTGAAATTATTCCCTAATAGTGTTAAAGTTTTCCAGCTTGGAGAGAAGCTGGAAATTATATATATAGATTTTATATATATACATATATATATATATATATATATATATATATATATAAATTTATTATAGATTTTAAGATTTAAAATTATTAGAATTTCAATAAAATTTTGTTATGATTTTATTAAAATCTTTAAGGTTTTAACTTATATTTATTTTAAAATAAATGTATTTTATTTAAAACTTATTTTAAAATTTTAAAATCTTTAAGATTTCAACTTATTATAGATTTAAGTTAAGCTTTGCTAGACTAGATGTAGTATATTGGTCATTTAAATTTTCTGTTTAATATAGGATTACTTAGATACTCTTTGAGGGGGGTTTCAGCATTTATCAATATACTTTCTTACCTGAATTATGTTGAGTATATAGTATTATATTCAATGAATGTGAATCTTAAGGTTTCTTCCTTCCTTTTCTCTTTCAGTGTAGGAGTAAGATTCAGGTAAATCTTTAGTTGAGTTAAAGATGTAGCAGTTATTTATTTGTCTGATTGAGTACTGTCTAAGCCTCTTTTAAATATAGTTTTCTAAATGCCACTGTTATAACTTCTTACTCTATTAACATTTTATTTTGTTTTCTTTTGATAATAATGTAAGTCTTCTATTGAGTTCAGATTTTAAGCTATATAGAAATGATGTCAAATTTGGTTTGCAGAATTGTTGCCTCTGCTTTTTCAAAATAAGTTTTACTGATATAAAATTTACTTACCTTGAAATTCATTCATTTAAAATGTATACTTTAGTGGGTTTTAGTGTATTCATAGAATTTTGCTATTATCACCAAAATCTAATCAGTCTAATTTTAAAACATTCTCATCACTAAAAAAGAAACCCTATACCCACTAACAATAATCCTCATTCTCTCACTTTTCCCCCATCTCCCCAACCCAGGTAACTTCAATACCTATTCTGGGCATTTCACACGGATAGAATCATAATATATGGCCTCCGTGACTGTCTTCCTCACTTAGCGTGTTTTAAGGTTCATCCATGTTGTAGGATGTATCAGTACTTTATTCCTTTTATGAATACTACTTTACTTTGTAGATAAAACCACATTTTGTTTAGCTATTGATAGTTGATAGACATTTGTATTGTTTCTAGTTTTGGGGTATTATAAATAATGCTCCTGCACAAGCTTTTGTGTGGACATATGTTTTTGTTCTCTCTGTATTTGTACCTTGGTAGATCACCTAACATAATGTAACTCTGTTTAATGTTTTTAAGGAACTGACAACCTGTTTTCCAAAGTGGCTGCACAATTTTATATTCCCACCAGCAATGTATAAGAGTTTTGTTCCTTTTGATTATTGCTGTCCTTGTTGTTCAGTCATTTAAGTTGTGTCCATCTCTTTGCAACCCCATGGACTGCAGCACGCCAGGCTTCCCCTGTTCATCACCATTTCCCAGAGTTTACTCAAACTCATGTCCTTCAAGTCGGTGATGCCATCCAACCATCTCATCCTCTGTCGTCCCCTTCTCCTCCTGCCTTCCATCTTTCCCAGCATCAGGGTCTTTTCCAGTGAATCAGCTCTTCACATCCGGTGGCAAAAGTTATTGGAGCTTCAGTTTTGGCATCAGTCCTTCCAATGAATATTCAGGACTGATTTCCTTTAGGATGGACTGGTTGGATCTCTTTGCAGTTCAAGGAACTCTCAGGAGTCTTCAACACCGCAGTTCAAAAGCATCAATTCTTCAGTGCTCAGCTTTCTTTATGGTCCAACTCTCACATCCGTACATGACTACTGGAAAACCATAGTTTTGACTATACAGACCTTTTTTGGCAAAGTGATGTCTCTGCTTTTTAATATGCTGTCTAGGTTGTTCATAGCTTTTCTTCCAAGGAGCAAGCTTCTTAATTTCATGGCTGTAGTCACCATCTGCAGTGATTCTGGAGTTGTCCTAGTAGGTATAAAGTAGTTTATCACTGTGGCTTCTGTTTCATATTTTCCCAGTGATTTAACAGTGTTGAGCATCTTCTCATATGCATTGAGTCGGTGATGCCATCCAGCTGTCTCATCCTCTATCACCCCTTTCTCCTCCTGCCCTCAGTCTTTGCCAGCATCAGAGTCTTTTCTCTTACAGTAGCTTACTGGCCACTTCTATGTCTTCGGAGAAATGTCTGTTCATATTACTTGCCCATTGTCTAATGGAGTTATTTATTTTTTTAATCTTGAATTGTAATATCTCCTTATATATTTGGGATACAGGTCCCTTATCAGATATACAATTTGCAAATAGTTTTTCCTGTTCTGTGGGCTGGTGCTCAGTGGGTAGAGAATCCACCTGCAGTGCAGGGGATGGAGGAGATGTGGGTTCGAACCTTGGGTCAGAAAGATCCCCTGGAGAAGGAAATGGCAACCCACTCCAGTATTCTTGCCTGGAAAATCCCATGGACAGAGAAGCCTGGCAGACTGCAGTCCAGAGGGTCACAGAAAGAGTCGGACACGACTGGGCGACTAAGCACACACGTTCTGTGGGCTTTCGTTTCCTTTTCTTGTTGGCGTCATTTCAGCAGAAAGGGGTTTTAATTTTGAAGTCTAGCCATTTTTGTGGTTTTTTGAAAAACATTGCCTTACCCAAGGTCATGAAGATTTACTTTTGTAATTTCTTCTGAGCGTTTCATAATTTTAGCTCTTAAATTTAGATCTGTAACCCTTCTAAGGTTAATTTTTGTGTATGATATCGTATAGGGGTCCAAGTTCATGCTTTTGCCTTTGGATGTCTAGTTATGTCAGTGTTATTTGCCCAAAACACTATTCTTTCCCCATTGAATGGTCTTGGTACCTTTGCCAAAAATTGTTTGACATGCATGAGGGCTTTTTTCTATTCACAGGTCTCTTTGATTGTTCTGTTGAGTGAGTCTTTGTCTTTTTTATGCTGGTATGACACTGTCTTGAGTATGGTCACTCTGTAGTAAAGTTTTTTAAAATCAGGATAATTGAATCTTCCAGTTTTTTTGTTCTTCAAGATTGTTTTGGCTATTCTGGTCTATTGAATTTCAGTATGATCAGCTTGTCAGTTTTTGCAAAGAAGGCAGCTGGAATTTTGATAGAGATCTTATTGATTATACACCTCAATTTGAGGAGTATTACCATCTTAATATTACTTCTGATCCATACACATGAGATGGCTTTGCATTTAATTAGATTTTTAATTTCTGTTATCAATGTTTTATAGTTGTCGGTATACAAGTCTCATACTTTTTTGGTTAAACTTTTCCTAGTATTTTACTCTTTTCAATGCTATTGTAAATAGATTTCTTAATTTTATTTTGGATTGTTTTTTGCTAGTGTATGGAAATATAATTGATTTGATCCTATTTTGTACAGGTTTTTTTGGTCAGTGTGTATGCTCTGTTCTCCATAGTACAAAACTCCACTCTTAAACTTTTATTTCTAAGCCATAGAGATTCTATCTTAAACTTCTCAAGTTTACCTGAACAGTTGAGTAGCTATTAAAATAATAGTAGTGTAAATAACAGTTACAGCTAACATTTTTTGTGTGCTTACTTTGTTCCAGGCTCTCTGCCTGGCACACGCTATTTTATATTATTCTCACAACAGTCCTATGATATGGAATATTGTTAGCCTCTTTTTATAGATAGTAAAACGGAGGCTGAGGCTTAATATAATGAGTAATATGCCCAAGACTAGTAAAACTAGTACCGAGTGGATGGGATTTGAACCTCAGACCACTCTTTCTAGAACCTGTGTTTTTAACTCTTAGCCTATAGTGATCACCCACAGAACGTTGTGTGTGTGTGTGTGTGTGTACACACAATATATATTCACAGACACAAGCACAGTGATACTTAGCTGGTGCTGCGTCATTTGTCTGGCAGAGTTAGCTGTCTGGAGTAGAGGCGGTAACCAGTATGCAATAAACCAGTGTTTATTAGACAGCCAGTGCACAGAGTACAATTTTTCACTCACAGGTAACCCTCTCACCTTATTCATTTTTCCTTTGTTGTGCTGTCTTAAAAAAATAGGTTAGAAGCCATCCTGTTAACAACAATAAAGCCTATTAAAATAAACTCAGGTTCCAAAAAGTACAGCAGTCCCCCCATCCATGGTTTCAGTTATTCAACGTCAGTCTGAAAATTCTGAATAGAAAATTCCAGAAGTACACAATTTATAAATTTTAAATTGTATGCCATCTGAGTAGCAGTGTCCCAGTCTAATATCATCTTTTTATCTAACATGTCCATGCTGTATACACTGCTTGCCCATTAGTATAGGGAGAAGCATGTACATGTAGGACTTGGTGCTGTCTGCCGTTAAAGGCATCACTGAGGGTCTTGTCACGTATTCTCTGGATATGGGGGACTAGGGTATAGTAGTGCCTTCAGGACCGTCATTACTTACAGGCTGGGACTGAAGGGTAAAGAATCCACCTGCCTGATGCAAGAGACCTGAATTCAGTCCCTGGGTCAAGAAGATCCCCTGGAGAAGGAAATGGCAACCCATCCCAGTGTTCTTGCCTGGAGAATCCCGTGGACTGAGGAGCCTGGTGGACTATACTATCTGTGGGGTCGCAAAGACACGACATAGCGACTAAACAAGCACAACAATATAGCCTAGTATCTTCATTAGTTCCTAAGAGCATAACTGTACAACGCAGCATAAATTTCTGAGTTACTCAAAATAGGTAAAATTATGTTAGTTTTCTATTTAGGAAGACAGAATACTTTTTTAAGCTTTTAGTCCATAATTTCTTATATAAAAACGTTTTCTAAGAAATACGCTATAATTATCTAGAAACATATATATAAGTTGAACACAGTTAAATGTGGATGCTATGTAGATATATCTTGACTCAGTGGTGTATCAGTCTTACTGTTTGGAACAGATATCCTATAGTAAGCATTTTCTTTTCGGTCTTAGAAGTCATCTCTTTCTTTCGGCATAAGCTCAGCAGTCTTTTGAATGGACTCCCAGGTGGGTGGCGTCTGACTAACACACAGTGGTAGGGAAGGATTTCTCTTTCCATGACCACCATGTAGCCAGTCTCATGTTTTTAACAGAAAGAAAAGACATCTTTTTAGTATAACATTGCTTCTCTAAGTGTCAGATAGGAGTTTGTTTTACAGACACTTTATAAACTGGGTGTTTTCCACGCGTTATCTTGTGTGTCCTGTGTGCTCAGTTGTGTTTGACTCTTTGCGACCCCGTGGACTGAAGCCCACCAGGCTCCCCATCCATGGAGTGTTCCAGGCAAGAAGACTGGAGCGGATTGCCATTTCCTTCTCCAGTTACCTTGTATATTTCCTTCCTTAAAAAAAAAACAAAGTTGTAATTAAAATACTTGGGACTTTTCCATTGAACTGAAACTAATATGGTTTCACTTTTGTATCTGCTATAGAAGCAATTACAAAAGTAAAGTAAGGTAATAAGAAATCAGGCAATGGAATGCTTTGACTTTAGCACTGTTGTGAATAAAATAAAAATCAAATACCAGTTGATATGCCATTTAAATTTCAATCAAGTTAATTTTGGTTATATTTTGCCATCTTGGAAGTATGGATTTCTCCATACTTAGAGAAGGGAGGCAGAACCAAGCAGATATTTTTAATACACCCCAAAATAATTATGTTTAAGAAAATTAATGAAGTAATGCATTTACTATCTTTTTTAAAAAATGAGACAATTGATAAATACTTTGGAAAGCGTAAAGTACAATAAAAATATTAGTTACTTTCTGTGTCTTTTGTGTTAATTTTTTTTTTTTCCTAAGGCAGTAGATATAACTTCCTGTGGAAACTTTGCTGTGATTGGTCTCTCATCGGGAGCTGTTGATGTGTATAACATGCAGTCTGGTATACACCGGGGGAGTTTCGGCAGGGATCAAGGTATCAGCCTTTTTTTTCTTTTTCTTATTTTTTTAAAAAAGTATTATAGATAGATAAAAGGCTAATAACTCTCACTGGCATTTATTAAATTCTTGAGTTCCAGGCATTTTGCTAAAGTTGCATATGGGTTATCGTCAACCCTATGTGGCAGAACACCATATTGAAATACTCAAAGAGAATGAAATCATAGTTGTATTAAGGGAAAGTGGCTATTATAGAAATTAAAGTGTTTGGTTCCTTCTCCTTGTATTAAACAGAATATCTTAACTATTTTTTGAAACCTTCCATGGCATCAACCTGATGGTGGATTTTGTTATTCCTCATGTAGTAGAATAATTTTCCCTCTGTTCCTAAAATCCACATTAAAGATTTTAGGGAAGTTGAATAGTAGGAACTTAGATATTCAAATAAAGTAATCGCTCTTTGTGTAGTGTTTGGAGAGGCCATTGCAATTCTTATTTCTTTTTTCTTTTAACATATGCTTTAAAGCCCATAAAGGATCTGTTAGAGGTGTTGCAGTGGATGGATTAAACCAGTTGACAATTACAGCTGGTAGTGAAGGAGTACTCAGGTTCTGGAACTTTAAAAACAAAGTTTTAATTCATTCTATGAGCCTCGATTCATCTCCAAATATGATGCTGCTACATAGAGACAGGTAAAGTTTTTCTTCTAATGATGATGGATTTTCTTCTTGATGTTTTTAGAAAAAGTTCTTAATTTAAGTAAGGTACAGTAGTCTGTTGAACATCACAAGTTTGGACTCTGCGGGTCCACTTATGCACAACTTTTTTTCACTAAATACTTCAGGATAGCACTACATAATCCATTGTTGGTTGAATCCACAGATGCAGAACCGTGGACGGGGAGGGCCAACTGTAAAATTACATGCAGACTTTTGACTGTAGAGGGTTAGTGCCCTAACCCTCTTGTAAAGTGGTCAGCTGTATATAATTTAACAAAAACCAAACTTTTCATATGAAAGAACATTTTGTTTAACTTCCCCCAAAGATATACTTGATTAACAAAACTTGACTGTGAGATTTTAGTTTCAAGAGGTTGTTTTTGTTCATTTGTTAAAACTAATGCATTTGTCTTGCTAGTGGCATTCTGGGACTTGCCTTGGACGACTTCTCCATTAGTGTTTTGGACATAGAAACTAGGAAGATTGTCAGAGAGTTTTCTGGACACCAAGGCCAAATAAATGACATGGTAAAACAGACTTTAGATGTTAAAATAAAACTTGATTAATTTTTATTTCTATTTAGGTTAAAAATGTCCTAATAATTGAAACTGCTATCTTTTAATGGCATTAAACTCATCATATGAGATGTTCAAAGTAAATAATTTGGAGACTAATTTTCAAAGCAGGTTTTTTTAAGGAAAATTTAGAATGAAAAGAAGTTTTAATATTTCTCAGGAGGATAATGCCATTAGATTAAAGTATACATCCAAGAGTTCATTTTTTCTCTTTAACTCTAAACAAGGCCAGAATGATTCGTTGAAACATAGGTATCATTTTTGACTTAGTATTAAACTAAGCTGAGAGAACTCATTTCTGTTTTCTGCATGCATAATGAATTAATAGTAGGAGACCTGGCATATCTAATACTTGGTTTATTCTAGTTTAATGTTATTTCTAATGTTTATCTTAATTTCAAAAGAGTTTAATTAGTGAATATGTATTTTATCTTACTGTTACGTTCTTATGGTGGGAAATATGGTAAGAAGTACTCAGTATAAGCAGTGTATGTTGAAGACTTTACATCAGTTGCAGATATCTTGATTTACTTGAAACAGAAATAAAATAAATTTCTAGCTCTTTAGTGGCACCCCCACAAGCTGCATTTACTTATCAGTTCTCACACCAAAAATCTGAATTTACAATGTGTACCCATTTCCTTAAAAATAGGGGGGAAATGGCCAGGAGATGACGTTGTTCTGCAGATAAGAAATTGGCGTAACTACTCATCAGGAGAATTTGTTGTGGCAGCAGCTCTAGCAGTGAGGGTGGGAATGAAGTGATTTTGATGAAGTTTCATTTTTGAAAACACCTGTCAGGGCCAACTTGTTCTTCCTGTTTCTTTCCTTTTGAGTTGTGTGTGGAGTTTCTCCTAGTCAAGAATCAATTACTCCTCTTCAATTAAATCTGTGAGCCTTTATAACATGACTTTGGCTGTCAGAGGCATTTTCCCATTCCTCATTATCTACACTATCCTTCTGTACATTGAGTTCTCTATACTTTCTGGTTTAAGTTTCCATAGTATCATTGCAGCCCGATGACCAAGTTGGAGTTCACGTATTCCAGTTATCATTTGCTAATATGAATGGTCATAATCCATAAACCAATGGTCATAATCCCTGTGGTGTGTTTAGTCTCCTGGATGAACAATTACTTCAATATAAACTTAAAAGTTTTTCCTTTTAGGTCTTTCTTCACATTAGACCTGGTTTAAACCTCATGTTATTCTTCCATTTTTATCTGTAGAGAAGATACAACTTCTTTATGGTGTCATAAGTAGTTTATTGTTTAAATTTTATTTTGAAAATATGATTATTGTGGTTTTAAATTCTATTTAAAACATCATTAAGGAAGAAAAGATTTTTAGCTGAATCTACAAGAACGACTTCTTTAGTAACTTCTCTACATTAAGAGAATTTGCATTCTTTAAAATCATTTTGGAATAGACTCTTGGAAATGTAGCTTTGTTCAAAGCTTCATAGATACTTGATAAATGAAATTAGGCTAATAAAATATTTCTAATTGAATGTTGTCAGCACAGATTTATGTTAAAAACAGTAGTCAGACATTTGTTAATTGTCTATAAGTAGATTATGGAGTAAAAATTATGTACTACTATTCATTTTTAAAAGTTTTATAATTCATGTAAAAGCCTAATCCTTAGCAGTATCCTCAGGGGTATATAAGAAACGGTATTTTCTTTTATATAAGATGAGGTGGTCTACATTTTATGCATCAAACATTTTTTAATGAAGTGTGCATTATCTTTTCATTGCTTACATTCTTTGTTAAATACACAGATATACATAGACATATACATACATGTGTACACACCTATAATATTTATGTTTTTCTTTCAATTTAAAGACTTTCAGCCCTGATGGTCGTTGGTTAATAAGTGCTTCAATGGATTGCTCTATTAGAACTTGGGACCTTCCGTCTGGGTGGTGAGTTTTTAAATCCCTAACCTTAGCAGAAGTTTTCTCAGTCATTGTCTTCACATGTGACTTTTACCTGTTGTTAACAGATTATGTACTTTTTGACTGTGACTGTATTTGGAGATTTTTCTAACCTGACTTATATTTTATCCTTGAAGTGTGTTTGATCTCAAACTAAGAGATGAGTGCTGAAAGAGATGATAGTGAGGAAATTCCAATCTCTTAGGTTCGCTATTCCTGCAAAATTGAGAAGTAGAAGTGAGTTGCATAAACTCACTTAAGAAAGCTCATCTGGCCTTTTTGATACTCCAGACTAGAGATCATACTTTAGGACTGCAAACTTATTCTGAGCATTTTTTTGTATTTTGTTGTTGTTGTTGTTATTGAATTAAGAGGTCAGAACCCTTAACTTTGTGTATATTATATATTTTCTGTCTCTAACATAATTCTTGAAAGAAGACATTTAGGTACCTTAACATAATGGAAATGTGTGTCTTAAGATTTGGATAAAACCCAACAGTGTTAAGAAACCTGTCATAGTTTGAAACTTGCTACTAAATCAGCACTTGAAGAGAAAACATTAATTCTGTTAAATAATTTGATCAGTAGAAACCTACAGAGAGTAATTTGTTGCTAAAAATTATGTAGGAGTACACACAACTTGCAGTCATATCACTCACCAAAGAATTCCTTAGGTGGAGTGTGAAAGGAGTGATGGGAAAGGAACGTACAGTGAGGAAAGAGAGGGGTGAGAAAGATGAGTGGGAAGGTAGTTCAGTCTTCAGGAATATTGCTTAGTTAAGATCTGTCCAGTTCTGCTCCTCTTGTTTCTCAGGAATTAGATAAGCTCATACCTGAAAGCAGTTTGACCTTTAGAAAGGAAAAACCCTCATGTCCTTACTTCCTTTCAAGTTTGATTCAGGAATGAGACACAGCTGTCGGTACAGCTTATGTACAGGATTTGGAATACAAACAGCACAAGTGCCACTCATGGTCCAGCTCTAATAACTAGGCAGCTTTGTCCACAGGTGTGTCTCGCTTTTACTTAAAGTCGAGTCAAGCAAAATAAATAATTAGTTGACTATCCTCCAGCTTCAAAAAGGTCAGTCAAGTTAGTACTTTCTTAATTAAAATAAAACAAAACTTTTTTTAAGGTACCATTAGAAATTTTGATTAGTCTTTTGCTTCTTGGACTTCTGTTCTTCTGTTTTCTAAAAGTAAACATAATTTGAATTGCTTTGTAGTAGGAAAGTTGTATAGGAAATAGAGTTGACACTCTGCCCTTTTCATTTTCCTTTTTAGTAGTTTTAGTTCACATCAGATGAGAGAGGGAGGTTACAATAGTACTAAATAGAATGTTTTTTAAAAATGGTAAATTTTGGGGGGATTGGAAAAATTAGGATCTGAAAGTAGCATTCAGAGCCACCAATCTTTGACTCAGCATAAGGCTTTTTGCTGAATTTCTTATTTTAGTAAAAAGATGAACACATTTAAATCTGACATGTTTTCAACTCTGGTATCTTATTTTTCAGTGAACACAGACAGTTTTAAGTGAATACAGAGAAACTAAGCTGGGGGAACGCAAGAGCGAGAGATGAGTCACATAGGGATTGTTAAAAGATAATAATATCTACACTGATTGGACCAAAGTATGTTTTTAATAAAGACACAAATAACTACCTCTTTGGTTAAGATTTGAAGTGGATCAAATGAGAAGGCTGAAAAGCAGTCTCCCACAATTGCTGCTGCCCTGTTGCAGTGGACTTTTTCCATGGACTTCTGGGCACTTCGAGTGCTTTTAGTTTTCATCTTGTCTCATATTCTGTTAGAGAGGTACTGGTTTTAGTCCCGTTTCACAAATGAGAAAATGGAGGCTCAGAAGTTAAGTGATTTGCCCAAGGCAGCATAGTTTGTCAGGGAGATTTTGCTGTAGTTAGCATAAGAGACGGAGAAGGCACTGGCGCCCACTCCAGTGCTCTTGCCTGGAAAACCCCATGGGCAGAGGAGCCTGGTGGGCTGCAGTCCATGGGGTTGCTTAGAGTCGGACACGACTGAGCGACTTCACTTTCACTTTTCACTTTCATGCATTGGAGAAGGAAATGGCAACCCACTCTAGTACTCTTGCCTGGAGAATCCCAGGGACGGGGGAGCCTGGTGGGCTGCTGTCTTTGGGGTCACACAGAGTCGGACACGACTGAAGTGACTTAGCAGCAGCAGCAGCATAAGAGAAAGATTTCCCAGCAGTTGTGGTACCAGCCTTGCTTGGGTATGTTCTAAGGATGATTTGGTTTTCTTGATGTAGAAGATACAGTAAGGACCATACAGTTGTAGGTAATCATTGACTTTTTAAATTTCATTTCTTTTCTTAAACATAATTAGTATGACAGGCTTTGGGGATTCCTAGTTTTTTCTTCAGTAAGCCGTTTTATCATTTACATAACATGTTAAATATGTAAAGAATAAATACACTCATTACAAGGCTACAATGTGAAGCCGTGTGTACGTAGACCTTTGGTGTTGTAATATGCAGATGCAGCCATCTGGGATTAATTGTGTCTATCTAAAACAAAGGCATAGGTACTGAACTGTTTCCTGTAAAGTGGTTTCTTTAAGTGCGGAAAATTTTCTTCTGTTTGTAGGGTTCTCAGAGAAGTGAGGTTGAAATTTTTGTCCCTAAAATTATCTGTCATCTGCTACCACCTTTTATTTATGGTTACTTTTAATCTCTTAAGAGTTTAGATTGAACGCTTTTCAGGGTGATAAAAATATAAAATTAAACAGTTTTAATAGAATTTTGCATTTTGTTCTGTCTCATCCACTTAACCCCTGCTTTCTGAGGGGCATTAAGTGAGAATAATTGGAATAGAATTTTGTTTTGCATTTCCCACTGAGGTAAAACTATCCATTTGTTCTATTCTTTGAGGATTCCATCACTTTGGAGATTGAACATCTAGACATTGTCTGCACTGGTTTAGAATATAATCAGAAGTGAGTTAATGTTACCTGTATGCATGGGACTCTGTGCTTAAAAATCTGACCCCTTACAATGAGGATTTTTTTTTAACATTTTCTCAAAAAGCTATAATTTACCTGGAACTTTTCATTTTGTAGGATTAGCAGGTGACAATATGGTAGTTAGGTCTGGGATTAAACCTTTACACTTAGGCTTTATGAGCAACTGTGGCCATGTAAAACATGCTGTGTATGTGGAAACCACTTCTTCGATTTGATGCTTTTACATCATGGAAGGCCAGTCTGCCCACACACAACAGCTGTGGAAACCATGTTGCACAGTGAATTTGCCAAAATAATTATAGTATCAAGTAAAATAAATTTGCTCAAGCAGTAGATTCCTCTTTAACAGATAGATTCTGAACGTGTCAGGTAGTTTCGTCCCTCACACACACTTCAGTGAGCAGGTATTAAGACAAAGAGATGGTGAGTTCTAAAATTCCTGAGTTAGGCTTAGTCATCAGTGTACATTGAGATGGTGGTTCTTCTCTGGGTTGTTTGTATTAAATGAATTAAATAATTTGACAGTCTCTGGTATATAATAAGTGTTTAGCAAATGTCCTTTTCCCCAATTTGTTTGATCCCCCAAGCAGCTGTGTTTATGAGTTTCCAAGGAATGGTTGAACAGAAATCAGACAGATTATTAATCACATTTTTTCCCCATAAGTGAGAATTTAAACATCAGTCATTGTCCTGAGCCCACTTTAGTTTGTTTGTGGTGCTGCTAATTTTAGTCTTGTCCTACTATTTCGCGTTCATTAGTTCAGGTTTATAATTGTTAATCACTCTGAACAGATTGAGAAAGCTTTCGCTGTGGAAGGCCCTTTACCCGTGGCCTCCATGTGGCATCTGAGCTGCCCAGAGTGTCTCCGTGAGTCACACCATAGTTGTCTTCTGGGTGTGTGCTCTGTCGGACTGCTGTGCCTTTAGTTTCAGTAGTGGTGTTCCTGAGCTTTTGGTGGTTAAGTGTGCAGACTTCTTGGTGACAGGTATGTCTCTGTCACTTTCTACCTTGAGCAAGTATGACTGGGCCTCATTTTTCTAACGGGTATAGTAAGGATGGATCTGCCTCATGGGGTTGTGAGGATTTAATGAATAGTCAAAAGTGCTCAGAATACTTCCTAGCATGGAACACTGAAAAAAGTGTTAACTCCTGTTATTTTATTTATTGAAATAATGTAATTACCAAAGATTCTGAACTTCAGTCATTTTGCCGTGCCTTCTCATGGATAATGTAATGGCTTCAGTGAATAAAGTAGTTTTTGAAACAGCTCTTACTAAAACCAGCATTACTACTCTTAAGGTGCACAGAGTACTCGCACTCTCAGCCAGCCTAGGGAGCTTCGTCTGCAATGTGCCCGTGTGTTAGGCCTTTCTGTTTGCTCCTTAAATTCGCCTTGTTTCGCTTTCCGCTGCCACTAACCTAGTTCAGATCTTCCCTGCTTGTTAGATGACTGCTGCCATAATCTCACTGTTCTTCCTGTTCAAATATATTCTACATTCTGCTGCCAGATTTTCTTATGAAAGTAGAAATTATACTGCTATCTGCTCAAAAGCCTGTAGTGGCTTTCCATTGATTAAAAGATAAACTCAGATGTTTGGTATTCAAGACCAAACTGCATTCCTCACTGGACATGGTTCCCCTTGCCTTGCCTTCCACATTCCTTCTCCCAGAAGGTGCTTTCTTGACCATCAGCATCTGTTGAAGTCCTGCCCGTCTGTAAGGTTCATGTTCATCGCACACATTGCTCTCTGAGGAGCCTGCTGTGCGTCATCTTCTGGGGTGCCATCACTCCCTTTTCCTCCCCAGCTTTTCATAGCCCCTGCTTGCAGCTGTCCGAAGTGTCCATGTGGACTAGTACCGTGAACTGCTTTATGGTGATGCTGCATAGACTGAATTTCCTGCTTGCTGTGTAGCACACAGTTACCTGTTTGAAAAACAGAATTGCTCGAACTTTTTTCCCCACTGCCATTCTCCCATGGCCATTTTATTCCTTTCTTCTGTTGCCTACCCCTTTTGTTATTTTCACTGGCAGAACAAATACAGGAGAGTGCTGATAATTTATTTTAAATGTGTGATCTTTAGAATTGTTTCTGAAGCTACCAAAATGGCATTCCAGAAAAACAGCATTGTCTCCTGTATTCTCCCTGTTATTGAAACTCTCTCTCAAATTAATTGATCTGTTTAGTGTTCTGGGTCTTTCTCATTGAGGAGATTATTTTCCCATTGTAGCTTAGTTGACAAAGCTCTTTGTTAGTGATGACTTTTTGGTGTTGGTGATTTAAAAGTAAAAAGCAAACATCTTCTTCATCTCTTACCCTTTGTTCTTTTAGCAAAATGATATTTTGTGAATTGTGTCCTTTTTAGTAGAGTTGAAGGACTGTAACGTCTTGGTTCTTTCTGTAGTCTTATAGACAGCTTCTTGTTGGACTCGGCTCCTCTTAATGTCACTATGTCCCCAACTGGAGACTTTCTGGCCACCTCCCATGTCGACCACCTTGGAGTTTATCTGTGGTAAGTTCTCTCATACAGTTCTTTCTGGGGTAAGAAGAAAAAGGAAGATGATATTGTCAGACAGTCATAGTTGCCAACGTTGCCCTTCAGTTTTTTGGGGTTTTTTAACTTATAAAATGGAAGTGTCACATAGTTCACCTTAAGTCTACAGTTGAGTCAACTTCTGCTTGATAATTTAGGTAGCGCACCCCACTCCAGTACTCTTGGCTGGAAAATCCCATGGACGGAGGAGCCTGGTAGGCTGTCCATGGGGTCGCTAAGAGTCGGACACGACTGAGCGACTTCACTTTCACTTCTCACTTTTATGCATTGGAGAAGGAAATGGCAGCCCGGTCCAGTGTTCTTCCCTGGAGAATCCCAGGGATGCTGGAGCCTGATGGGCTGCTGTCTGTGGGGTTGCACAGAGTCGGACACGACTGAAGCAACTTAGCAGCAGCAGCAGCTCAAGTGTATATTCTAAGCTACACATGTTTGATTTTTATCTGTTAGCCACAGATTTTTATCTGTGACTTTTATTTGCAGAAAGGATAGTAATATAGGGTTTCCCTGTAGCTCAGTTGGTAAAGAATCTGCCCGCAGTGCAGGAGACCCTGGTTTGATTCCTGGGTCGGGAAGATCCCCTGGAGAAGGGAAAGGCTACCTACTCCAGTATTCTGGCCTGGAGAATTCCATGGACTGTATAGTTCATGGGGTCGCAAAGAGTTGAACATGTTTGATTTTTATTTGTTACCCTATTTGACTTCTGTTTGCAGAAAGGATAAGTGAGTTTAAAATTTAACTCTTATTATTGAGGAAGAGAAAAAAATGAATTCCTTTTCTACTTACAAGATTTTCTAATTGACTTTTTAGGATGTGAAAATAAATTTAATATATAATAGAAATAGACTCTGGTCACCTTAATAAGCAGCATGGAGTATCTCCTGGAATCTTTGAGGCTTGAACAGTCAAGATAAGAGAAGAATGGTGTTGTGGTACCTCAGCAACAGAGTATATAGTACAGCTGTTAATGTAACTCAGAACCTGGTATTTCCAGTTTTTATTTTCCATTCCAGATTCATTATGTACAGGAAACAATATGATTAGCCCCCTTTGGGACAGATATTCACATCTTGATTAGTCAGATGTGGGTCAGATTAGTCAGTCAGACCCAAAGTCATGACGCAGGGTCAAGTAGCACTTAAAGGGCCATTCTAGAGACAGGGGAACCCATGACTGTTCAGCACCCCCAAGGATCGGATCTGTGTAATCACCGTCTGACTTAGTGCTCTGAGTCCATCTTTCCTTCAGTTGTAATTTCCTTAGATGAAGGTTGCCATTTGTCAAAGCAGTATAAATAAATGGATGTTATGTTACCTTATAAAAATATTATCCACTACTAATCTCTCAAGTACTTTTTTGTGCTACATTAAAAATAAAGTCTCTGTTCATAATACATAGACAGCTTTCTTGTGATGACATCTGTGATATGAGTCAAAGCATTTTGAAATTAATACTATTTTTGAGTCTTTTTTTTTTTTTTTTACAAGTGATTGGAATTTGTAGCCAAATTCAAGATCGTGGAGATTGTTACCAGTAATCGAAGCTTCTCTGAAAATATTTTTAATAAATTTTGTGATATTGCTTATGTTTTTTATGTCTCAGGTCCAATATTTCCCTGTATTCAGTTGTTTCATTACGGCCACTTCCCACAGATTATGTTCCTTCAGTAGTGATGCTTCCTGGTACTTGTCAAACCCAAGGTAATCAAAAACTAGTAAAGTAATTTTTGAAGCGTAATATAATAAACCTTACCTGCAGGATATTGCCACTGAAGGCAGTTTAATGCATTCAATCACAATATTTTTTTATCTTAATGAAGTATTTTAAATGACTTCATGAATCTTTGTATAAACAAAGACATAATTGATGGAGTATTCATGTGAAACAGTGGAGAAATGTTTTGAGTCTGGTGATGGAAATTGTACTTAATATGAGAAAATAAGAAAATGAATAGAGTTTACAAGTTATATTGAGTTATATTGAGTGAACATGTTATGAAATACTAATGGATTTGAAGTTAATTAAGTTGCTTTTATATGATAAAAATTACATTCAGCATTAATTTGTTATACTGAAAATTTTTTGTTTTAAGATGTAGAATTATCAGAAGAAACTGTAGAACCAAGTGAGGAAATGATAGAGTATGACTCCCCAGAACAGTTGAATGAGCAGTTGGTAACTCTGTCACTCCTTCCTGAATCCCGGTGGAAAAACCTTCTTAATCTTGATGTTATTAAGGTAATACTATAGTACACTTAATATTGGCCCCTGAAGACATATTCCGAAATATTTTCTTTAATAAAGATAGCTTCCCTTTCTTGGAGGTCTTTAGGTGGAGTAGTTAATGCCTAAGATAGTAAAGCAAATACCATTTAGCTGAATGCTATTTAATCTAGTATTATTACAAACCTTTCTCCATGTATATGTATCTACTTTGAGAGCACTCAAGGACCTTCAAATACAGCAGTAGTATAGCCTGCAGCTACAGAGCTATTAGAAATTGGGTGTTTTAAGCCTAGCCTAATCTCACTTAACTTATGAAATGGGGGGGTGGAGGGGAAGTCATCATAATGTGTGATGTTTCTGTTTCTAGACATCTGGGAACTAGAATACTTTCACTGGTCTTTTTAAAAGTAAACTTCAGTCACTCTTTATCATACCACACCCTGCTCTGTCTGCTACAGGAGGGTTTGCTTTTGGGCTCAAGCACATAAATTAATATGAACCAGGTGGTAGGTAGCATCCTGAGATAAGAGCAGTGGCAAGTAACTTGGCCCTTTGTCCTGGAGGAGTTTACAGTTTTCATGATAAATGGACAGTTATGGTGCGAATTAACGTGTCTCAAAGCATGTTTCATGACCCCTATTTGTGAGTATCAAAAGCAACTGAAACATACAGACTAGACAATTTCAGAGATTATCTTCTGAGAATTAGAGTGTTTTGTTTTATGAAACTCAACTTGGTTAGATACATACATACAGTCAGGCATCCTTGGTAGCTCAGCTGGTAATGAAGCTCCCTGCAGTCTGGTTCGATTCCTGGGTTGGGAAGATCCCCTGGATGAGAGATAGGCTACCACTTGAGTAATTATGGTCTTCCCTGGTGGTTCAGATGGTAAAGAATCCGCCTGCAATGTGGGAGACCTGGGTTCAGTCCCTAGGTTGGGAAGATCCCCTGGGGGAGGGCATGGCAACCCACTTGGGTATTCTTGCCTGGAGAATCTCATGGACAGAGGAGCCTGGCAGGCTACAGTCCATACGGTCGCAGAGTTGGACACGACTGAGTAACTAAGCACAGCACTGAGCATACATACAGTCACTAGAGTTTATGTGTGTACTAAGTCACATTATGGGCTGGCATAAAAAAAGTGTAAGGAACACTGACATAACTATGACATGCTATCCTAACTATTTTTGTAGCTAGTAAATTGGCACCAGAAAAGACATACATGTCTCGGGTAAGAAAAGAGAGAAGTTTTCACTTGTTCATTTGACTCAAAATTTGAAAGTGTTCCTTTTTATTGCTCACCTTTTGAAAGATTGGGCTTCAGTATAAAGGTATGTTGTTTAGGTACATAGTTATATTGTCTAATCTATCAACTGTAAAGGAAGTAGTTTATGGAATGGCTTTGGAATGGCTTTAAAAGCAATACATTAAATAGAACAAGTAGGTGAGTGTGAGGGGACCAATTAGAATAATGCCCAATTAATTGAGCTACATTTGGTGGGCACTCTTCTTGCTAAGATACAGTTTGTTCTGCATAAAAATATAGAGAAATGTGAATGAATGCTCTTTATAACGCCTCTAATATTTTAATTTCCTTCTGAATGAAAGAAATTAGAATTTTTATTTTTGTCCTGTGGTTAACTTTTATACTCACCGTTTCCTTTATGAAATTAGGTAATTTCCAGCGCCCTATGGAACTTCTCCAAAGCCTTTTGTTTTTATTTACAACTCAGTGACTGCCTTCTAACTCAAGAACAGTGAGTTAGGAAGGGTAACTGACTCTTACTACATTACTACAGTTTCCCCATCACAAAGAAGGCTGTGCTTACATTGCTGCGGGCTGTATTTTGTTCGACTTTGTTTTATGCTGTGGGTCCAAGAGGCCACAAATATCCCTGACTTTCTTTCAAAAAGCAAATCTCCCCTCGGTTCCTAAAGAATGGAAGAGGAGTAGTGTAAGGTAAAATTGTGAGACTTCTTAAGGTAAGGTAAGTCACTTCAGTCGTGTCCGACTCTCTGCGACCCCATAGACGGCAGCCCACCAGGCTCCCCTGTCCCTGGGATTCTCCAGGCAAGAACACTGGAGTGGGTTGCCATTTCCTTCTCCAATGCATGAGACTTCTTAAGAGTCCATCAAATTCTCTTGAGATAGTGATAGGTAACAATGTAGTCACCAAAATTGAATTCTGTCAGTGGGAATTCCAGTGGAATTTTTGTGACAGAATTTGGCTGACACTTGAAATAGTTTATGAAGGAACGATAGTATTCTCTTGCTTTTTAAAAACACAAAGTACTAAGGAAAAATAAAAATTCCAATAAAGTAGAAGAATTAGGGGAATGCTTCACACCTACACACAAAATTTACTAAATTACTTTTAATGGCAGAGACTGTCTCTGGCTCCAGATTTCTTTTGAAGAAGAGAAATTTGAAAAACTGTTGAGCATTTATGTAAATTTTGCTTTCTAGCCCATCTTGTATTTCAGTGTAAAAGAAGTTCAAAATTGCTTGTTACTTCTTCACCTAAATATTCACGTTTCAGGAAAATGAGCTGTTTTTGCCTCAGAGCTTCTCCTGAACCCTGTCATTTTCCTTTTGCCTTATCAGCAAGAGTACTAGAGGTTCGCACTGGGAAGCCCAATTTAAGGATATCTATGGTATATTGGTTGTTTGGGATTTCATTTCAGTATCCTAATCTGAATTTAATTCTTTCCATTTTTTTTACTTTCGAGGCTTTTTAAAAATTAAGTGGGAATTAAATGTTAGAAACTGTTGGCAAGATAATTACTAGTCTTTTTTTCCTTTTCTCATTTTTCTTAATTAGAAAAAGAATAAACCAAAGGAACCACCCAAAGTACCCAAATCAGCACCATTTTTTATTCCAACTATTCCTGGTCTTGTACCCAGATACGCTGCACCTGAACGGAACAATGACCCTCAGCAGGTGAGAGCCCGGTTAGAGGAGCATCTGGGTACATGGGGCGTGCGTTGTATGCTGTACGTTTGTAGTTTTAACCAGGACCCGGTTTTACAGATACAGAGTAAATTAATGCGAGCTTTTAATTATAAACTACAAATTTTTTGTTATATTTGTGGTTTTTGAATAACGTGTATTTGTTTTTGTTTAAGTCTAAAGTGGTAAATCTTGGAATTTTGGCTCAAAAATCAGATTTCTGCTTGAAACTTGAGGAAGGACTGGTAAATAATAAATGTAAGTTAAATTATAAAATATTTTACCAAGTATTTCAGCTTACTATGTTACTTTATATGAAGAGAATTGAGTGAAATATTAGCAGATTTCTCAGTAGTTGAAAGTAAAAGCCAAAAGGATTGAAATCTTGGTTTTAATCTGAAGTAATTTTTGCTTTGTTTACAGTAGATGAGTGATGCTACACTCAGATGTTAAGATGATAATCTTTTGAGAACCTCTGTTTCTTTCTGTATGGAAAATTGGAATTTTTTTCTTTTTTGCTCTTCTTTTTATTTACAAGTGTGATTTGCAGTGTAGTTTGCAATAGACTTTTGTTTTAGGTAATTTTGGACATTACCAAATTATTATACAAAAAGACTTTTTTAAAAAATTGAGTGTCGTAAATTTTGAAAGCTACAATCTATAGCTAATAATGATCATGAGAGCTGTAAGCAATTAACAGAATTACAGCCATTCTCCCGTTTGACTTACCCTCTTGTCTTCTGACTCAGTTGCTTTGTGTTTTCATGCCAGTATCACTCGAGTGCACATTGGCAAAAGTCAAAGAATGGTACTTGTACTGATAGCTGAAGAGTAGCAGGATTATAAAGGGAGTAACTTGTTACATTTGTGGGGGAACAAAGAAGAGAGGCACTATGATTTAATATCTACTGAAAAACAAACTGTATTAGACTCTTGTCAATGGTATTGTTCTTTTGCAAAAACCTAAAAGCATAGGCATTGCCATTGTAATATCAAATGCCTTATATAAGTGTATAGACTATGTTTTGGAGAAGGCAATGGCACCCCACTCCAGTACCCTTGCCTGGAAAATCCCATGGATGGAGGAGTCCATGGGGTCGCTAAGAGTCAGACACAACTGAGCGACTTCACTTTCACTTTTCACTTTCATGCATTGGAGAAGGAAATGGCAACCCACTCCAGTGTTCTTGCCTGGAGAATCCCAGGGATGGGGAAGCCTGGTGGGCTGCCGTCTGTTTGGTCGCACAGAGTTGGACATGACTGAAGTGACTTAGCAGCAGCAGACTGTTTTCATGGGATGTATATGAAACAAGAGTGCTTACTTCTAGGGAAAATAGATTTGTGGTGAATAAGGTGGAGTCTTTCCCCACATATATTTCTGTAGTATTAATGTTTGTTAATGATCAAGTGATACTTTTATAATTTTTATAAACAATACAAAAATAAATTCCCTCACCTCATCTTATTCTCACTAGCAAATACTATTAATAACTTGGTGTATACTTCTGTAGCCTTCTTATATTGGGTTTGTTCTGACTGATTTATAAGCATGTTAAAATGTCTGGTACTAAGTGTTAATTAGATTTTTAACAACCTTAATAGAAAGAAATTGCTAAAAATGCAAATTTAAATATATGTTGGGTTTGAAATGAAAACTAGTTTCTTAAACGAAATGATTGTTAGTAATAACTGGATTCTTCTTAAAACAATGTAGATGAGGCTGCTGTTAACCTTCTGAAAGAATTAGGCCCGTCAGGAATTGAAACGGAGCTTCGCAGTTTGTCTCCTGATTGTGGTGGTTCAGTAGTCGTTATGAAGAGCTTCTTGAGGATGATTGGGGTAATGTTGGACAGAAAGCGGGATTTTGAGTTGGCCCACGCATACCTCGCCCTGTTTCTGAAGGTAAGTCTAAGATGTGAGACAGCACTTCACAGCTTGCCCTCCTCCACAGTAGCGTTGTCTGATAGAAATGTCTGCAGAGATGGAAACATTCTGTATCCACACTTCACTGCGTGTGGTTACTGAGCACCTGAATCGTGGCTGATGTGACTGAGAACCTGAGTTTTTCATTTTATAGAAATTTAATTAATTTCAACAGCTTTCTGTGCCTAGTGACTACCATACTGGATAGCTGGATGGGGCCGCAGCTTGTAAATGTTCTTTGTTGACTTCTGTTTTTTAGCTCAGCACAATTTTGACTCAACCCCCTGACTTCTGTGTCATCCATTTGATCAGTATATTAATGCTAATATATTAGCGTTTTTATTTAGTTACATTTTGGCAGGTTTTTTTTTTTAATGATCATGAAAAAAGTAAGGTTTACTTCTGTCCTGGTTGAAGGAGTTTGAAACGATTTGACAATAACAGAGTTGCTTTTATGACGAATATAATGGAGAACTCATTTTTATCTCACTGCTATAACATATTGAAGGAGGTAGATGATGCTGATTTTCAGTAATAGCAGATAGATTATCTCATAAATATCTAAAAAAGTTTTCACTTGAATTAATTATTTGAAATTATTTAAAAAGTAAATTTATAGATGGTAGTGTGTAGGATAAAAAATTAGAAATGCTGCAAATTGTTCCTGTATTTTTTCCAAAATTTACCACGGTTGTAAATTTAGAACTAGGACTTTGTTTCTTGATGTGTATCAGGACTCTCCTTAAATAGAGGAGAGTCATTACTTCAGTTTTACTGAGAGAGTGACAGAACCATGAAGACTCATAATAGAGGAGAGGGAGATGTGAGATTGTAATAAACCAGCCTTTAAGAAAAAAAATCAAGAGTCGTGTCTTTGGAGGTTCCTTGTAAAACAGTTAAATCCAGCATAAACAAAATTTTACTTTTCTTACATGTTCAGCTACCATTTTTCTTTTCAGTTGCACCTGAAGACGCTCCCCTCAGAGCCAGCGCTCCTGGAAGAGGTGACAAAGCTGTCGCCACACTTGGAAGAAAGCTGGAGCCATTTACAGTCACTCTTTAATCAAAGCCTGTGTGTTCTAAATTATATTAAAAGTGCTTTGTTATAAAAATAAAGTTAGTAGCTAAATCAAAGACTTTTATATTAAAGAGGTTGAATTTAACTCATACCCTTGTTTTCCAAGTTTCAGTGTGAAAGGAAAATAAATGCCAGCACTACTGACTAGTCAGTCACTGTGACTCCACTTTAAATGCTGAATACTTCCTTGAAGTAAAATTATACCCATCTTTTGTTTTAAAGATGTAAAGAGTCTTCTCAAATGATACATTTTCTGAGTTTCTTCATCAGTTACTTGGATATGACTTCTTTTGAATTGTCATCACCAAGCTTGTGTTTTTTGAATGTTTGTAACATACTGAGGTATGCTGGGTCTCTCATGTAAAGTATTACCAAGTTAAACTGAAGTTAAAAGTGATATATAGTTTAAAAAGTGCCTTCATGTTATGAGGTAAAAAGACATGTGTCTTTCCTTGGTGGCCTTTGATGAAAACATAGTTATAACACTGGCCTAGTCCTCTCTCCTTTGTACCCTCTCTCCATTGTACTACACTGTACATTGTAGAATGTCCTCTCTCCATTGTACATTCTAAAGGAACTTATTTTTTTTTAATACGAGAGGTGCTTTCACAAGGCAACTTGCTATAGGAGGCAGTTGAACAGATACCTGGAATGGGTGAAGGAAATTCCAAATTCCATTGAAGATAGCCTTCAAAGGTCTTTCTTCCCCACGGATGACCTTTTTATTTGGAAAGAAACTGCTGAGTACATTTTTGTATCATAACCATTATGAAACCAGGCACTCTGGCACTTTTCCCTTTTTTCATCATTGTTGTTTCTGGGGTTCAAGACTTCAGCAATAAGTGAATTAATAAAGTTCAAACTTTTTATAGTCAAAAGTAGTGTCATTCATAAAATTCAGCTGGTTGTATCTGAATGCCAGTACCATTCTAATTAGGATATAGTTTTACAGAATAATCTCCAAAGGAATAGTCTTCACGAGAAGCTGATCAATGATAACTTTAATTATCAAAGTTTTTTGTTTAATGGTGACGTGTTTTTGTTAAAGGTAGAATTGTTAATAGTAAACTGCTAAAGAAAGAAGCCAGTATTGTTTTGTACTTCGTTCTTTTAGAAATGTATATAAACTTAATAAAGCCATTGACTTAAATGTTAGTAATGACTTAAGTTCTAACTTTAAAAACTGTTATTTCCCCTTGCCCCAAATACTATATTCTAAAGATATGGCAAAATTTCAGTGTACAGTTATGTACAATGTGAAGATTGTACAGCTCTCCTGCATTGCAGGCGGATTCTTTATTGTCTGAGCTACCAGGGAAGCCCAAGAAAACTGGAGTGGGTAGCCTATCCCTCCTCCAGGGGATCTTCCTGACCCAGGGATTGAACTGGGGTCTCCTGCATTGCAGGCAGACTCTTTACCAGCTGAGCTACCAGGGAAGCCCTAATTATCACAAGTTCTAACTTTAAAAACTGTTTCCCCTTGCCCCAAATACTATATTCTAAAGATATGGCAAATTTCAGTGTACAGTTATGTACAATGTGAAGATAATAAGAGTTCTAAACTGAAATTGTATTACTATAACAAATCTTGAACTTTCTTTTTCAAATGAAAATACAGGAGTTCAGTATATTGTTTTTATTAGAGATAGCTTTAGATAGTAGTAAAGCATCATTTTGGCAGGTAACCTTCCAGAATTTTTCCTGTATGTTCACCATCAAAGGAAAATTTTTTGTGTATATTTTTTCTTAAAATGTTAACAGTTTGTGATGCTTTTTCTTTACCTTTTAAATTGCAAATGTACTATGTGACTGCATTTAAAACATCAGTCTACTTTTGATTAACAGTCCCAATACCTTCCCTAGAAGTAACAATTGTTAACTTTCCATTTAGTCACTTCCATGTTTTCTGTGAATGTATATATATGTAATCGCCACAAGAAATGTATAGCTTCAGTTTTTACATAGATATATGTATATCATTCTGCAACTTTTCTCCGTGGTCTCTTTGAATATAATCTCACCTGTTGATTTTTGTATAGTGTTCCACAACCTACTTAGCCTATAATGGACACTAGGGTAGTTTACTGCTTTTTTTTCTATTTTCAAACAGTGCTAAAAGAGTATCATCCTGTATGATTGTATGGGCATAAGGATTTATTGTATGCTTAAGCTTTGACTTGCTGAGCCAGAGTTCGGCAGTTTTAAAGAGATACTTCATTGATTAAATTTTTTAAATTTATAGGTGAAAAATTGTCATTTTTATTGTTTATGTTTAGGAAAAACCTTTACTAGTAGGTAAAGGTAAAGATGGACATCTTTTCATATATTGATGGACATCTTTTCATATATTTGCTTTAGACATGTGAATTGCCTTTTGCCAGCACTGCTCATTTTTCTGTGAATGATTTGTCTTTTTATCTCATGAATTAGTTAGGAATTTTTCATGTAGTTTGGATATAGATAGTAGTCTTTTACATCTGTTTCAGTGTTTTTTCCCAGTTGGTCGCTTGTCTTTAGTTTTACTTTTGGTATTTTTAAACAGATGTTTTATATTTATATATAGTTAAATTGATAAATATTTTTAGGACTTTTATTTCAAAATATAGATAGAGCGTGTTCTGTATTTTTTTCTAAGTTAATTATGTATGCATCTAGATCTCCATTTTATTCAAAAGTCCAAAAACTATTTGTTGAAATCCATTCTTCCTGATTTGGGGTGGTGTTTTATTATGTGTTAAATTCTCTAATTAAGGCATTTAATTTTCCTAATAAATAATGCATTGTTTACAGTTTTCTGGTATGTTTTCAGAAATGGTGGGAGTGATGCATTCCTAATGTTTTTCAGAAATTTCTTGGCTGTTAGTGAGCATTTTTGAGGTTTTGATTTTAGTCGCAGTACATTCATAGTACTGATTTGAAGAGAATTGCAGTTGACTCTTAAGCAGGAGGTTAGGGGTGCCACCTTTCATGCAGTCAAATCTGAGTATAATTTATAGTTGGCTCTCCATACTTGTGGTTCCTCCATATCCATGGTTCTGCATCTGTACTATATGATCTGAATTCAACTAACTGTAGACGATACATACCTGAAAAAAAAAAGTATAAATGGACCACACAGTTCAAACCTGTGTTGTGTTATTCAAGGGTCAACCCTGCAATAGTATTTCTCTACTATTTCTCTACTGTTTCAGGGTTGGCCCTTAAAAAACACAGGTTTGAACTGTGTGGTCCACTTATTTCTTGGGCTTCTGTTGTGGCTCAACTGGTAAAGAATCCACCTGCAATGCAGGAGATCTGGGTTAGATCCCTGGGTTCGGAAGATCCCCTGGAGAAGGGAAAGGCTACCTACTCCAGTATTCCGACCTGGAGAATTACATGGACTGTATAGTCCATGGGGTCACAAAGAGTCAGACACGACTGAGCAACTTTCACTTTTCACTTGAAAACAATGTGTTTTCATTAAACCAGGAGTGGTATTCTCTTAATTTAATAAGATTTCTTTATATAATTATACATTTTTTGACAGATTAAATTCTGGGGATTTTATTTTCATTGCTATAGTGAAATATGTCTTTTTCAAATAAAGTTTATAATTGATTATTGCCATCATGGTAAAAGCAATTTGCTTTTTATACAGTGATCTTTTATGACACTGCAGAACTCTTAAAAGTTTGTCAGTATAGATTTAGGAAATCCAAGAGAATCCCATCTTCTGCAATTGATGAGCCTTTGTTTTTTTATCCAGTATTCATATTTCAGGGCTTGCCAGGTGGTAAAGTGATGACGAATTTGCTTGCCAATGCAGGAGATGCAAGAAACATGGGTTCCATCCCTGGGTCAGGAAGATCCCCTGGTGTAGCAAATGGTAACCTGCTCCAGTATTCTTGCCTGGATAATTCCACAGGTAGAGGAGCCTGGTGGGCTACAGTCCATGGGATCACAAAGAGTGCAACATGACTGAGCACACACAAACATTGATATTTCACTGTTGAGGTCCTTTAACGGACCGGAACCTGGTGGTCTGGAGTTGACCTATAAGAAAGTAAAGGGAGAGAAAGAGGCTGATATTCCTTGGTTTATGCAGAAAGCCAATGAAGCCCCTGCATGGGGCTTGCTCTGTTCACGAAGGCCTCAGGCACCCTCTTGATGGGGTAAAGGTGCAGAGTGCCTTCTCAAGAGGGTCTTAGAAGCCTGGGCAGGAAAGTGAACTCAGAGAGCCTCTGCACTCCAGGGAAGCAGCCTGAAAAAGAGAGGGAGAGAGAGAAAAAGAAAGACACGGGGACCAGAGCTCTGATGGAGCAAAGTTGTTTTAATCAACATGGTGTGGGCATATATACTGTCTTACAAGGTAGCTCTCAGCAAAGATAAAGATTAAAATTCCAGACTTAACAAAACATAGGTGATCCATATTAGAGTTGTAAACAACGACTTTTACCTTATGGTTCACAAGAAGGAAGAGGGTACTTACCACTGTATAAAAAAACTAATGAAGGAAATGCCTGGATTCCTCAGCCCCCTGGAGAGGCTTGCCTCTCCTCTTAATTCCTGAGTATTCAGGAATTAATAAGGAACAGAATTCCTGACAGATCCAAAAGAGCACACAGGAAGCCTCCTGTTAAATGCTTCCTGACATTTCACATAGTTGTTTTTAGTTAGAATTGCGTTAGCAATCCAGCACAGAATGTTGGCTACTAGCAGTGCTTAGAGATTTTTATGTTTGTGTAGTTACTGACAAGTGGAAATGCTTTTAGTGTTCCACCATTAAGGATAATGTATGCTCTGAATTTGTGGTAGATAGCCTTGGTTAAGTTCTGCTACTTAAAAATATTTAGACTAGAGGTAAATGTTATATGATTATACAGTAGAAATGACAGATAGATTCAAGGGATTAGATTACTGTAGAGTGCCTGAAGACCTATGGACAGAGGTTCGTGACATTGTACCCAAGGCAGTGATCAAGACCATCCCCAAACAAAAGAAATGCAAAAAGGCAAAATGGTTGTCTGAGGAGGCCTTACAAATAGCTGAGAAAAGAAGAGAAGCTGAACGCAAAGGAGAAAAGGAAAGATACACCCACAAGGAGAGATAAGAAAGCCTTCTTCAGTGATCACTACAAAGAAATAGAGGAAAATAATAGAATGGGAAAGACTAGATATCTCTCTAAGAAAATTAGAGATACAAAGGGAACATTTCATGCAAAGATCGGCTCAATAAAGGACAGAAATGGTAGGGACCTAATAGAAGCAGGAGATACTAAGAAGAGGTGACAAGAATACACAGAACTGTACAAAAAAGATCAAGACCCAGATAATCATGATGGTGTGCTCACTCACCCAGAGCCAGACATCCTGGAATGTGAAGTCAAGTGGGCCTGAGGAAGCATCACTACAAACAAAGCTAGTGGAGGTGATGGAATTCCAGTTGAGCAATTCAAATCGTAAAAGATGATGCTGTGAAAGTGCTGCACTCAATATGCCAGCAAATTGGGAAAACTCAGCAGTGGCCACAGGACTGGAAAAGGTCAGTTTTCATTCCAATCCCAAAGAAAGGCAATGCCAAAGAATACTCAAACTACTGCACAATTGCTCTCATGTCACACGCTAGCAAAGTAATGCTCAAAATTGTCCAAGCCAAGCTTCAACAGTACGTGAACTGAGAACTTTCAGATGTTCAACTAGATATAGAAACAGCAGAGGAACCAGAGATCAAAAAGCCAACATCAGTTGGATCATAGAAAAATGAAGAGAAACATCTACTTCTCCTTTTTTGACTTATGTTCCAAAGCCTTTGTGTGGACCACAACAATGTGGAAAATTCTTCAAGAGATGGAAATACCAGACGATCTTACATGCCTCCTGAGAAATCTGTAGTCAGGTCAAGAAGCAACTGTTAGATTTGGACATGGAACAGTGGACTGGTTCCTAATTGGGAAAGGAGTACATCAAGGCTGTACATTGTCATCCTGCATATTTAACTTATATGCAGAGTACATCTTGAGAAATGCTGGGCTGGAGGAAGCACAAGCTGGAAGCAAGGTTGCCAGGAGAAATATCAGTAACCTCAGATAAGCAAATAACACCACCCTTATGGCAGAAAGTGAAGAGGAACTAAAGAGCTTCTTGAGGGTGAAAGAAAAGAGTGAAAAGGCTTGCTTAAAACTCAACATACAAAAAACTAAGATCATCGCATCTGGTCCCATCACTTCATGACAAATTGATGGGGAAACAGTGGAAACAGCGACAGACTTTATTTTCTTGGGCTCCAAAATCACTGCAGATGGTGACTGCAGCCATGAAATTAAAAGACGCTTGCTCCTTGGAAGAAAAGTTATGCCAACCTAGACAGCATATTAAAAAGCACATACATTATTTTGCTGACAAAGGTCTGTGTAGTCAAAGCTATGGTTTATTCAGTATTCTTGTGTGGATGTGAGAGTAGGACCATAAAGAAAGCTTCCGTTCAGTTCAGTTCAGTTCAGTTGCTCAGTCGTGTCCGACTCTTTGTGACCCCATGAATCGCAGCACGCCAGGCCTTCCTGTCCATCACCAACTCCCGGAGTTCACCCAGACTCACGTCCATCGAGTCAGTAATGCCATCCAGCCATCTCATCCTCTGTCGTCCCCTTCTCCTCCTGCCCCCAATCCCTCCCAGCATCAGAGTCTTTTCCAATGAGTCAACTCTTCACATGAGGTGGCCAAAGTACTGGAGTTTCAGCTTTAGCATCAGTCCTTCCAAAGAAATCCCAGGGCTGATCTCCTTCAGAATGGACTGTTTGGATCTCCTTGCAGTCCAAGGGACTCTCAAGAGTCTTCTCCAACACCACAGTTCAAAAGCATCAATTCTTCGGCACTCAGCCTTCTTCACAGTCCAACTCGCACATCCATACATGACCACAGGAAAAACCATAGCCTTGACTAGATGAACCTTTGTTGGCAAAGTAATGTCTCTGCTTTTGAATATGCTATCTAGGTTGGTCATAACTTTGCTTCCAAGGAGTAAGCGTCTTTTAATTTAATGGCTGCAGTCACCATCTGCAGTGATTTTGAAGCCCCCCAAAATAAAGTCTGACACTGTTTCCACTGTTTCCCCACCTATTTCCCATGAAGTGATGGGACCAGATGCCATGATCTTCGTTTTCTGAATGTTGAGCTTTAAGCCAACTTTTTCACTCTCCACTTTCATCAAGAGGCTTTTTAGTTCCTCTTCACTTTCTGCCATAAGAGTGGTGTCATCTGCATATCTGAGGTTATTGATATTTCTCCCAGCAATCTTGATTCCAGCTTGTGTTTCTTCCAGTCCAGCGTTTCTCATGATGTACTCTGCATAGAAGTTAAATAAGCAGGGTGACAATATACAGCCTTGATGTACTCCTTTTCCTATTTGGAACCAGTCTGTTTTTCCATGTCCAGTTCTAACTGTTGCTTCCTGACCTGCATATAGATTTCTCAAAAGGCAGATCAGGTGGTCTGGTATTCCCATCTCTTTTAGAATTTTCCACAGTTTATTGTGATCCACACAGTCAAAGGCTTGGGCATAGTCAATAAAGCAGAAATAGATGTTTTTCTGGAACTCTCTTGCTTTTTCCATGATCCAGCAGATGTTGGCAAGTTGATCTCTGGTTCCTCTGCCTTTTCTAAAACCAGCTTGAACATCAAGAAGTTCACTGTTCACATATTGCTGAAGCCTGGCTTGGAGAATTTTGAGCATTACTTTACTAGAATGTGAGATGAGTGCAATTGTGCAGTAGTTTGAGCATTTTTTGGCATTGCCTTTCTTTGAGATTGGAATGAATACTGACCTTTTCCAGTCCTGTGGCCACTGCTGAGTTTTCCAAATTTGCTGGCATATTGAGTGCAGCACTTTCACAGCATCATCTTTCAGGATTTGAAAGAGCTCAACTGGAATTCCATCACCTCCACTAGCTTTGTTCGTAGTGATGCTTTCTAAGGCCCATTTGACTTAGTGCTAAAAAAATTGATGCTTTTGAACTGTGGTGTTGGAGAAGACTGTTGAGAATCCCTTGGACTGCAAGGACATCAAACCAGTCAACTGTAACAGAAATTAGTCCTGAATTTTCATTGGGAGGACTGAAGCTGAAGCTGAAACTCCAATATTTTGGCTACCTGATGTGAAGAAGTGACTCATTGGAAAAGACCCTGATGCTGGGAAAGATTTAAGGCAGGAGGAGAAGGGGACAACAGAGGATGAGATTGTTGGATGGTATCACTGACTCAATGGACATGAGTTTGAGCAAATTTTGGGAGGTGTTGACGGAGAGGGAAGCCTGATGCTGCAGTCCATGGGGTCGAAAAGAGTTGGAGATGACTGAGAGACTGAACCGAACTGATAGAATTTTATCAAGTGTTGGTTTTCAGCATATGTTAGAAAATCAATATCTTGGTGTAATTGGTGAATTTTATTCAAAGATTTCTAACAGTGAGTCACTTTGACTTCGGTAGTATCACTTTTTGTGAGGTGAAACTGGCATACTTTTGTCTTATGAAATTCATTTATTGATACATTTTTTGAACTTATCTATTTAAGGGGATAAAAGCTTGCATAAAGTCTTCATTACATGGTGATTTTTAACTACTTAATTTTTTCTATTGTTACTGAAGTAATTGGAAATTCTGTCTCTTCTCAGTCCAATGTTGGTAAACTCTGTTTTCCTTACAAATTGACTTTGTAAATCTAAATTTTGAAATTTGTTAAATTATATTAGGATTATGCCTTTTTTTAATTGCTAGGTTATAAGTGACCAAAACCTAACCCAAATATATGAGTATCTACAATGTCCAGGAATAAAAATTGGCTTTATCTACTGCTAGATCCATGGATTCCACAAGAATTAGTCCTTTTCTCCATCTCCATTCTGTTCTCACTTTTAGTTATCTGTTCAGTCACAATCTCTCCTCATTCTCTGAGTCGTCAGATATTTATTGAGAACTTACTATGTGCCAGCATCTTGTGTTGGGAGTCTAAGTGATCAAAACTTGAAACAATACAGGTGTCAGCCTCTCTGAATTTATGTATTTTCCACATAAACTGAACGATAGTGAGGGTCACTGTTTGGTGATGTATTTGGGCAGAAGGAGAGGCGTGTGACAGCTCAGTTTTCCAAGCCTGTGGGTGACATTTGGAGAGCTGAGTTTTCCACTGGCTTCATTAGGGCAACTAGGGAGAGCTCAGAGTCTACTGTTCAAAGGCTGGCTGCCAAGCCACTGTGACAAAGTGAGCCATGACCCCACAGCAGCGTGTGGCTGCACCATCCTAGCCCACAGCTCAGTTGGAAGGTGCTAAATGGAATGGTGGTGGTGGGTGAAGGAAGGAGGAGAGAAGGATCTGGCAACAGAGAAGGCTTTCTGTTATCCATATGCACTCTTGGAAAAAAGGGAGTGGATTGAACCACTAAGAAAGAAATAGACTTGGTAGAAAATCTGAACATGTAATTCCACTGAACATGTATTCAAAAGAGCCTAATGCAAAAGAGACCGAGATACCTTTTATTTGGTAAATTTGTTTCCCCCATGCCCCAAATCAGTGGCATGAGAGTTTGGGATGATTTTAGTCCGTTATATAAAAAATTCTGTAGGGATTTTTTTTCAGTGTCTGTACTGTAGGCTGAATTTCCAATTCCAATTATGCTAATTTCCAATTCCAGGTGAATTCTACTAGACATCTCTAAAGAAGTACACAGAATATTCAGTATTTAGTTTTCATCTACACCAAAGACATGCAGATAGCTGATTTAATGTTCAAGGGAAAAAATAATGGTATAAATCCTAGACAATTGTTAGCAATATTACCTATTTGCAATTGCAGCCAGGAATGTATATTTCAAATCAAAAGGTTTTGTTACCGTTTTTATTTTTTCCACTGTCTCTAACTAACCAGTCTTTACAACTTACTTATTTTGGCTTTTTTTCCCTGTCTGAACTTTACAAGTCTGGCCTCTATCCCGTAACTCGGGGCTTTGTTTCCTCATTTGTGACCACACCCTGCTCTCTATAGAGGAAATATGCAAGCGCAGTGGCCGAATTAGTGGCAGGTGTGAGCATTTTCCAGCCTGAATTCAGTTCACCGTCTGAATTGAGTCTCTAAGCAGTATAATTCACGAAAAGGTGACAGCCTCCCATCCAGCAGTGTTGCATTCCTTTCTCCAGTTACTGACTTAAATAATTCTGCTTCATCGAATGCTACTTACTTAGTGCCTACGCTCTGAGGTGCTGTTTTATGCTCTTGAAATACTATAGAAAACAAAACATACATGGACTCTTGTGGAGCTGTTTTAAAACTCATCCTTTCATACTCTGTTAGTGGCCATTTTCTTTTGCTCTTGTTTAGTGCAAACACACGAGACGGTTTCTACACCCCAGACTTCGCAAGACCAGTAGCTACGGATTTGTTTTGAATGCGCATGTGCATGCGTGCCCGCTGCCTATGCGCCTGCGTGCGTGCCTGCGTGCGTGCCTGCGTGCGTGCCTGCGTGCGTGCGTGCCTGCGTGCGTGCCTGCGTGCGCTTCGTACGTGCCTGCGACAGGAGGTCGCTGCCGCTGCTGCCAAGTCACTTCAGTCGTGTCCGACCCTGTGCGACCCCATAGACGGCAGCCCACCAGCTCCCCCGCCCCTGGGATTCTCCAACAAGAACACTGGAGTGGGTTGCCATTTCCTTCTCCAATGCATGAAAGTGAAAAGTGAACGTGAAGTCGCTCAGTCGTGTCCGACCCTTGGCGTGGACTGCAGCCCACCAGGCTCCCCCGTCCATGGGGTGTGCCAGGCAAGAGTACTAGAGTGGGGCGCCATTGCCTTCTCCAGGAGGTCTCTAGTACCTTCTAAACATGTGCCGTACCCGCATGAGAGGAAGTACGACACGAGGAAGCGCATGCTTGTTGTTTGGCTGCCATTCTTTTCTGAGAGAATTTGGTTATAACTTAGAAAAGCAAGACAACGTGAGAGAAAAATAACTTTAAAAAAAGCAACACTTGTTTTCCTCAGAAGGCACCACCTGTAGGTTCTCTGAAGGGAGGCAACGGGTTGGTGCTAGATGACGACCTTTGGGGGAGTAGAAGAGAGGCGTCAGCCCGACCGCGCCTGCGTGACGGGGCTCCTGGAGCCGAAGGCCGGGCTCCAGGGGCTGTGGTGCCCGCGCCCGCTCCTGGCACAGTGAACACGTTCCGGCCCCACGGGAAGGCGGGCGCGGGGAAGGAGGTGAGGCGACGGTCGCTGCGACAGCCGGGGCTGTAACCAGCGAGGAGACAGGCACACATGGGCACGTGTGCTTCCCTTAGTCCGCCCCTGTACCCTCTCCTCAGTGGCTCTTAAAGAATCCTGTGTGGGGTTCGACAGAGTGTTGGGGATACCAACGCAAACGAGACAAGGTGCCCAGCCCCAAAACTCCGACGAGATGAGCCACACAGGAGCAGCGCCTCTGCGTCTATGGAGCCAGGAGAGACTGCGTTGAGAGGACAGCTGTCAGGAGAGCTCTAAAGACAGGTGGGTGGCCAGGGGGGTGGTGGGTAGAGAGAGGCAAGAATTCAGGAACCCGGGGCAGAGAAAAAGGCAGGGGAGAGTCAGGGGTGACTAAATGCATGCTCTGTGTTACTCCAGGGAGTGCGGACACCCCTGGTCCTTGGGTGTAAAGGAAGCAAAGTTTTTTGTGATGTTTTATGTATTTAACTTAAAATTAGACAAAATTGGATAAAAAATTAACTTGATTCTGCATATTGGTTTGTTTGCATTTCAGTATTCTTTATATTTAGGGTTGTTTTTTTTTTTTTTATTCTTTTTTACTTTGCATTTAGTTTTTCAAATAAAATGTATATATATACACACACATATTTGCACACATACATGTAGATAGATAGCTTGTCACCCATCCGTCCAAACGTGCATACATCCTATTACGTGCATATATCCTATGTGACTGGCCAGAATTGCATGTCATTCTGGAAGCGACCCTTGTAGCTACAACTGTGCTTTCTGCCCAAGCATTGGACCTTCCTCCAAACCTCCAAACTTGACTGATGACACTCGCTTGAGGAATGAAAGTCTCTAGCCTTGGCTCTTTGAGAGGAAGTGATACTCTCCAGGTCCCGTCTTCTCCTACACTTGGCTAACAAGAGCTGAGGTGTAGCAGACCCGTGGAAATGGCCGTGACTCACTTGGCGCTGGGCTGAGCCTGGAGCTCTTTCAGGAAGTGGTGGGAAGGGCAACTAAGATCCTCACACAAAGATCCTCACCTAAATAAGTGGTGTAGTGTGTGCCTCGAATTTCCCAGGAAGCTTGAGGAATATTGGCATGAAGAGTTTCACTCTCTTTCAGTGATAAGGAGAAACAACTCACTTGATTCCTCATGAACTAAATGGCAAAAAAGACACAGTATCATATTAGCTTATCTCTTTGCCCTTTACCAGAGCCCACAAGGAAATTACCATTACCTTTCCTGCTGGGAAGTGACAATCTCTCAACAAATATACCATACCTAGTCATTGGAAAAGACCCTGATGCTGGGGAAAGTTGACAGCAAGGGGAGAAGGGGGAGACAGAGGATGAGATCGTTGGATGGCATCGCTGACTGACTGGACTTCAGTTTGAGCAAACTGAGGGAGATAGTGAAGGACAGGGAAGCCCAGCGTGCTGCAGTTCATGGGATTGCAAAGAGTTGGACATGACTTAGCAACTGAACAACAAACTAATTTTAAACTAATTGAAACTAATTAGTTTCAATAACTAATTTGAAACTAATTTTATCTTTAAAAAATACTGAGCCTTAAAAAGATTATTCTGTTTTGAAACAAAAGGGTTTTTTTCTTACAGTTCTTATGTAACAAGACCACTGAACAAATAACATTGCCCAGAGACACTTAGGGTAAATTTAGATCTTATGGGAAAGTGACTCTCGTTGTTTTCCCTTATCTTCAGAGTGTTCCACCTGGTTGGTTTCCTCCTCCTCTTCTCACGTGCAAGTCCTGTTCTCATGGCTCTGCCTCTGTTTGTGCTGTTGCCTTCAGCTGAACTTCCAAATTTGGTATAAAGTTTATTTCAGTGTTGTGCACACAACAGGTGTACAGTAAATACCTAATTCCATGCTTTTCATAGAGTGATAGAGTTGCCTGGAGATTCCTGAAATCTTTTCAGAGGATCAGCAAAATATTATGAAAAACTATTTTCATAATAAAATTAATTGACTCTTTTTGATCTCAGCATTTCAAATACAGGAAATATTAATAGATATTATCTGCATAACCAAATCCTAGGGTGGGGCTTAATAATTTTTCATAGTGAAGAAGTCCTGAAACCAAAAATGCTGAAAATTACTGCCCTAATTAATTGGCTAAAGAAATACATAATCTCACCAAGAGGTGCTAGCATATCCTATGCAATAAGCTATGCTCATATCTGAAAATGCCTTAAAACCTGATTTTCCAAGATACGGAATATAAGTCAGTACTACTCTTAGATTTTTGGAGAGGGCCAGTGGGGCCAGGGCGACACTCACATTTTGAGGGCCTGTTCAGTGTCAGATTTAGTTGGAATCAGTGGTCTGTTGAGTTCAGTGAGGACTAGATGGCAGACTTTAGGCTAAGATGAAGAAGTGATAAATCAAGAATGCTTAAACTGTTAAATGAAATGTATCAGTCCAGGTGTTTAGAATCAGTTTCAGCTATTTTCAATAGAAAAATCTTTACAAATCTTATGTGGCCTTTGTGGTTAAGAAGATGTCCAAATCACCCCAAGTCACTTGCATGGCCAGCCCTGGGTGTTGGGTGTCTCTGGCACCACTGAAGACTGCGGATCTTGGCCACCACTCTTACTGAAATGGCTTCTGTACAGTACCTCCTCCACAGCAGTGACTTACAATTCATATTGTAGGCATATACTGTGTGGGCACATCCAGTTGGAACAGTCTAAAGCTCATGCCTGTACCCAAGTCACAAGAGAGGCCAAGAGAGTGAGGTTTTGGATTCTGTGTTGGGAATGCAGAGACTTTTAAGTGGGAAATCTTCCAAACATAGAGTTTTCAGGCAATGATTGGAGTGAAAAGTAGGAGTGATATTCCCATAGTTCTTCCCTTGGCTGTCCAACACACACCCTTATTCCTAGCAACAATAACAAAATACTGTCTTTCATGCAGATAAAAACACACTCATCCTTTCCCCTAAATAGAGAAATAATTATCTATCAGTTAAAAATGACTTTAGGATTAACAACAGAAAATCCCAACTAACCATGATTTGAAACAAATGGGACTTACTTTTCTCATACATCAAAATGTCTAGAGATAGGAAATTTTCCCACATTGGTTCAATTATTCAGTGATGCTATAAAGGATATAATTTTTTTCCCCCAGTATCAAGCTCTCAACATTTAATAGAATAAATATACAGAAAAATAGAAGGATATCTGAGGGCTTCCCTGGTGGCTCAGGCAGTAAAGAATTCGCCTGCAATGTGGGAGACCTGGGTTCGATCCCTGGGTTGGGAAGATACTCTGGAGGAGGGCATGGCAACCCCCTCCAGTATTCTTGCCTGGAGAATCCTCATAGACAGAGAAGCCTGGCAGCTACAGTCCATGAGGTTGCACAGTCAGACACAACTGAGCAACTAAGCACAGCACACAGTAGAAGTGAAAGGCACTTTGAACCATTTCAACATAATTAAGATTTATACAATTTTCACAGAACAGTAGGATACAAATTCTATCCTAAGTTCCCATAGACTATAAACCAGGAGACGCTGGAGTATAGGCAGGGACATAAAACAAGGTGCAAAAATTCATGATCTTAAAGTATTGAAATCATATGGTGTCTATTTTCTTATCACTATGGAATTATGTTAGAAATCAGTATCAAAAGACATATTTTCAAGTGCAGTGTGACATTTACCAAGAGAAATATTTGACCATTGAAAGACAATAAAGCTAGAAGACAGGGGAAAAAAAAAAAACCCACTGAGGGTGATTGCAGAGAAGAAATTTAAATGAGAAATGAATATTAAACATACTTTAAAAACCCCAAGGACATAGGGATTTCCCCCGCCCCTGCTTTCCCTGTTTCATTTTAAAGTTCCTCATGTCTTCATTTTGTGGTTTCAAGGTGGCTGCCAACAACTGTAGACATCAGACATTACCAAGCGTGAAAGAAGGAAGATAAGCAAAATTATTTATCCTTTTGAGGTTTTGTTCTTTTAATAGGAAAGACCCCAATCACACGACTCAAACAGATTCTCCCTAAGTATCACTGGATAGAACTGGCTCACATAACTACCACTTGGCCCATCACTGATAAAGAGAAATGATTAACTTAGACTAAACATGATTTGGGCTTCCCCAGTGGCTCAGTGGTAAAAAATCTGCCTGTAATGCAGGAGCCATGGGTTAGATCCCTGAGTCAGGAGGATACTCTGGAGGAGGGCACAACAACCCACTCCGGTATTCTTGCCTGAAAAATCTCATGAACAGAGGAGCCTAGGAGGCTACAGTCCATAAAATCTCAAAGGATTGGACATGACTGAAATGACTTAGCATGCATGCAGCACACAAATCATCCCTAAGGGCTGGGAAAGAGAGCAGTGAGCACTATATAAACATGAAATTGGGATCCTATTAGAAGGGAAGAAATGGCAGGCATTGCTGTTATATTGGCAGTAGATACCGTCTTTGGTTCATAATACCAAAACCAAACAAAACCTACATCACTTTCTACTGGAGATTGTTTTTATTGAGTTGTAGGATATTCAGATACGCAGAATACACCACACTTACGGCAGAAAGTGAAGAGAAACCAAAGAGCCTCCTGATGAAGGTGAAAGGAGGGTGAAAAGATTGGCTTAAAACTCAACATTCAGAAAATGAAGATCATGGCATCCGGTCCCGTCACTTCATGGCAAATGGATGGGGAAACAGGGGAAACAGTGACACACTTATTTTCTTGGGCCCCAAAATCACTGTGGACAGTGACTAAAGCCATGAAATCAAAAGACACTTGCTCCTTGGAAGAAAAGCTATGACCAACCTAGACAGCATATTAAAAAGCAGAGACATTGCTTTGCCTACAAAAGTCTGTCTAGTCAAAGCTATGGTTTTTCCAATTGTCATATATGGATGTGAGAGCTGGACAATAAAAAAGGCTGAGCACTGAAGAGTTGATGCCTTCAAACTGTGGTGTTGGAGAAGACTCTTGAGAGTCCCTTGGACTGCAAGGAGATCAAACCAGTCAATCCTAAAGGAAATCAATCCTGAATATTCATTGGAAGGACTAATGTGGAAACTGAAACTCCAATACTTTGGCCACTGGATGTGAAGAGCTGACTTGTTGGAAAAGACCCTGGTGCTGGGAAAGATTGAAGGCAGGAGGAGAAGGGGATGACAGAGGCGTCATTATCTCAGTGGACATGAGACTCCAGGAAATAGTGAAGGACAGGGAAGCCTTTTGTGCTGCAGTCCTCGGGGTCACAAAGAGTTGGATGTGACTGAGTGACTGAACATCAACAATGGGTTAAATACGATTTAAATGAAAGACATCCAGTGTATAATTTAACTGTGGTCAAATATTTCAATATGAAATGAAAGTGAATGGATGTTAAGAGATGAAAATGGTCCAAATAAGTCCCACTTATCCTCCCTTGTGAGCCTGACTCACCATTTCTGAGTAGCTATGAGTGATGAACACAATATTTCTAGAACTGGCAGCAGTATGGCTCTTAGAAAACAGTCTAGAAGGGAAGATTTAAAGCCAAAGGTGACACTTGTGCCAAGACCTGACCATGTTCTCTTGTATAAATTTGCATTTTAATCAGATCAGATCAGTCGCTCAGTCGTGTCTGACTCTTTGCGACCCCATGAATCACAGCACACCAGGCCTCCCTGTCCATCATCAACTCCCGGAATTCACTCAGACTCACGTCCATCGAGTCAGTGATGCCATCCAGCCATCTCATCCTCTGTCGTCCCCTTCTCCTCCTGCCCCCAATCCCTCCCAGCATCAGAGTCTTTTCCAATGAGTCAACTCATTGCATGAGGTGGCCAAAGTACTGGAGTTTCAGCTTTAGCATCAGTCCTTCCAAAGAAATCCCAGGGCTGATCTCCTTCAGAATGGACTGGTTGGATCTCCTTGCAGTCCACGGGACTCTCAAGAGTCTTCTCCAACACCACAGTTCAAAAGCATCAATTCTTCGGCGCTCAGCCTTCTTCACAGTCCAACTCTCACATCCATACATGACTACTGGAAAAACCATAGCCTTGACTAGATGAACCTTTTTTGGCAAAGTAATGTCTCTGCTTTTCAGTATGCTATCTAGGTTGGTCATAACTTTCCTTCCAAGGAGTAAGCGTCTTTTAATTTCATGGCTGCAGTCACCATCTGCAGTGATTTTGGAGCCCCCAAAAATAAAGTCTGACACTGTTTCCCCATCTACTTCCCATGAAGTGATGGGACCGGATGCCATGATCTTTGTTTTCTGAATGTTGAGCTTTAAGCCAACTTTTTCACTCTCCTCTTTCACCTTCATCAAGAGGCTTTTTAGTTCCTCTTCACTTTCTGCCATAAGGGGGATGTCATCTGCATATCTGAGGTTATTGATATTTCTCCCGGCAATCTTGATTCCAGCTTGTGTTTCTTCCAGTCCAGCATTTCTCATGATATACTCTGCATATAAGTTAAATAAACAGGGTGACAATATACAGCATTTTAATAGCAACCCTTAATTCCAGACTTCCTTCAGATTAAGGTCTGGTGTGAGGTGATGTCATTATTCTGTTTCCCCATCCCCCTCATGTCCTCACTCCGCTAGGTTATTATGAGTAGAGTAGCTGCTCGTATGATTATTTTTTACTGAGGTTTAATTGATATGGGCTTCCCAGGTGGCTCAGTGGTAAAGAATCCACCTGCAATACAGGAGGTGCAGGTTCGATCCCTGGGTCAGAAAGATTCTCTGGAGAAGGAAATGGCAACCCACTCCAGTATTCTTGCCTGGGAAATCCCATGGACAGAGGAGCCTAGAGGGTTACAGTCCATGGGGTTACTAAAGAGTCAGACCTGACTTAGTTACTCAACAACAGCAACAATAATTGATATAAAAATTGTGTGTAATGTATATACTTGAATGAGTTTGGTGCACACTCAGAGAGCCGTGATGGCATCACCACACCTTGGCTGGATCAGAGTGCCCTCTGCTGATGCCTGGAGTCCCTTGCTCGATCAGCACTAAGGCAGGTCTAGTCCAGTGTGTGTGGGCAAAGCGCTGATGAGTCAGTCTTCTCAGCACCTCATCTGTAAGCAGCAACACCTTGTGAAAATTAAGGATTGAAAGGACATTTCAGTCAAGGTATGGGAAATAGATCTGGTTCTATCTCATCTAAAAATGTTAGGTAACAAAATCAGAAAGAAGATGCTAGGGAATATTTTAGAACATTTTCCAAGGGTTTATATTGAATTCAAAACCATCTCAATAGCAACTGTTTGACAATATTCTGTATTCATAAAAAAAGAATGTTTACTTTTAAAAATAAAGACATTTCTATTAGTATGAATTTTACTTTCCATTAAGAAGAAGTGACAAAAAGGGAAATGACTTGTTTTAAGGGGAGAAAACATGCCATGTTACTTTCCAAGAACAACTGATGCTACATTTTTAAGTCAATTCTAAAGAAAACAAATGTAAATAACATAGAGTATTCCATGTTTCATTAAACTTATCATAGCAACTTACAAATTTATCTCTTCCTTCTCCTTCCTTCAAAAACCAGAAAACTACCTGCTTAAAAATTCACATCATTTGGCATTTTTCAGTGGCCAGAAAATAGTTGTCTGTGGAAAACTGGATTGCCAGTTGTAGTTAGTACTCCACTCATAGGGTTTCTGGCTGGCCTGAGAATTAAATTGACATAAAACCAGTTAACAGAAGAAAAGCACACAGATTTATTCCATGGAACTTCTATGTGTCATGGGAATCCTCATAAGAAAATGAAAACCCAAAGAAGTGGCAAAACCTAAATGCTTTTATATTAGGTTGAACAAAGAAAGGCAATTGTGGGACAGTAACTAAATATATGAAGAGGCTAAAGGAAGATGAGAAGTATTTTAACAAAGTTTGCTTGTGCAGAATTCTCTCAGCCTTGACTCCCAGATGGTGATAGCATTTCTTTCCTCCAGAATAAGAAGGACATAGTTCACGTGGGAGTTTTATTGCCTGCTTTCAAGGTGAAAAGCTTTCTTGTACCTGCTGTCAAGTCTTTAGCTCAAAATAATCTTGATGCCCAAATAGCGTAACTGGGCCATGCTTCAGTGACTAAACTCTCTCCACTTTGAGCTTACAGCTGGGCACACAGCATGGCATTAGGAGACTTTGGAGACAGACACACCTGGCTTCCAGCTCTGCCACTTGCCAGCTGGGAAAGCTTAGTTTCTTTGAGTCTCAACTTCCTCATCGGCAGAGTGAGGATAAAAATAATTCTGCCTCATAAGGTTATTTTGAGAGTTTATTCCATGTGAAATTCTGGGCTCTGATAGGCCTAATCCTCCTGGATTGGGGAGCAATCTGAGAAATAGGTGATCTCAATTGCTGACTGAGTCCCACTGGCATCGCTGAGTGAGGCTTCCCCTTTTTCCAGAGAGAGAGAAACAGCAAGTCTGCAATGCCCCAAAAGTTACCCAACATACAAGACTGGATTTACAGAGTTTCTCACAATTGTAAACCCCCTCTTCCTTTGGTTCTTATTTCACCCAGGTGCCTACCTAATGCCTCCCTCGAGGCGGTCTTCCCACCAGAGGCCCCAGTGAGCTGTGTGCACCTGCCCCTTTCGTGCGCACTCTGTGCCTCTGCCTCTGAGTGCATCTGTCTTTATGACGTGTAGGGGAGTCTGGTATCTTAGTCTTTGTTGAATCTGCACTGTCTTTCCTTGGAGTTATTTTTACTTACTCTTGATACTCTATTCATTAGAGACCAACCACATTACTTTTTGGTCACATACAAAGAACCAGAGATTTTCCTTCCATAATGCCCTAGATATAGACACCCGTCACCAACACCAGTTTATCTGCTTGTATTTTGTCAGTCCTTGACCTTTTTTTCTTGTTTGTTTGTTTTGTGCAGAACTTTATCCTCAGGTTGTCTACTTATTTCTAAAAATACCGCTTAATTTGAACACATGAACAAGTATTTTCAGCTAATTTAATTCATTTTTTCCCCCAGCAATGAAAATTTTGTGTGAAAAGTCTGAAATAGCATATAACGTGGGGATCTGATGCAAAGGTCGGCCCTTAATATCTGAGAGGTTTTGATGGAAACAGACTTTAGAAAATACTATTCATTATTAGAGGCTTCCTTAGGTGTGTTTATACTGAAAAAGCAACTACGGACAAGCAATTCAGTCTGAGTCTATTCAGCAGCTCTCCACTTGTAGGAGCAGAGAAACATGGAGGAAAGATTGAAATTATTAAAACTGAGAAGCCTGAAGCAGAGGCCTCAAGGAGCAGGGATTCGTAGAGCTCTGAGGCGTGCTTCCTGGACCCGGAATTTAGAGCTCTGAGGACAGCGGTGCAACCTCACTGATGTTTGTGCCTCAGGAACAAGGCACTGGAGGATTGCTAAACAGAGACAAAATGGATCTCTAAGGAAGCTGCATTGGCCAACTGTTGCTGGCACCTCTGAATGAGTCCATGAGGCCATGAGGTCCTGCTGCTGCTGCTGCTGCTAAGTCGCTTCAGTCGTGTCCAACTCTGTGCGACCCCATAGACAGCAGCCCACCAGGCTCCCCCGTCCCTGGGATTTTCCAGACAAGAACACTGGAGTGGGTTGCCATTGCCTTCTCCAATCATGAGGTCCTAGTGGTCTGGAAAAACTGCCAGCTGGAATCATCCTTGCCTCTGGAGTAAATTGATGTATCAGAGGGGGGTTGCTGGAGGACTGCTGACTAGAGCAGGAGGCAGCAGGAGCGTGTCTCTTCTTGCACTGCAGCTTGTCGTCCTGTAGTCTTCCTTCAGCAGCCCCTTGTTAGGGGACCCTGACAGGACTCAGGAGAGAATATCAGTTCTTCCTACTCCCTAGAAATTAGCAGCAATGTCATTTCCCTGTGCGGAGAAGGCAGTGGCACCCCACTCCAGTGTTCTTGCCTGGAAAATCCCATGGATGGAGGAGCCTGGTGTCCATGGGGTTGCTAAGAGTCGGACACGCCTGAGCGACTTCACTTTCTCTTTTCACTTTCATGCATTGGAGAAGGAAATGGCAACCCACTCCAGTGTTCTTGCCTGGAGAATCCCAGGGACAGCGGAGCTTGGTGGGCTGCTGTCTATGGGGTCGCACAGAGTCGGACATGACTGAAGTGACTTAGCAGCAGCAGCAGCAATTTCCCTGTGATAATCAGAAGTCACCCGGACTGTAGAGCATCTCCTTTCTCTCCTTTTACCTGTTTGTTCCTCAGTTTCCAGTTCAGTTTGCTTTGTTCCCTGGTGGAAGCATTCCTCCCTTAAGAACCAAGATTTCCAAACCAGAAATGCGCAGAGTTGAGGGGAAGGGAACCAAGCATTCTGAGAGAGCGTTATTCAACGTAATAGGTTACTCCCACTTCCACCACTTAATTATCACATTCAGACATTCTGAGTATGAGAGAATCAGTACCATGTTTTGGCTGTTGAATCAAAACATGTACTGCCTTTTGCACCATAACACCTGTCCTTTGAGGGCATTCTCTCTCAACTGTCGTCATAATGCAGTGTTCAGTAAGCTGTCTTACTAGTCTATCAGGTCATGGCCTTCTGGAGTTTCAGGGTCGTGGTAAGACCAGTGAATTTCATAAGCACAAGCCCTTTGGTGTACTTCTTTTGCCATGGCATGAGTTTCTTGATCCAAAATAATGTTGTGGGAATGCCATGCTGGGGAGTAAGGCGCTCCTTAAGTTCATACATGGTGGTGCTGGCAGAGGTATTAAAAGCAAGGAACACAAACGCATGAGGACAAATTGCTGTCCCCTCCATGATGGAAGAAGTCCAGTTAATTAACCTGCCGCTGGGTGGCTGGCTGGATCTCAGGAAGCACGCATATGGGGGCTCAGCACTTGTCTCTGCTGGGCGCAGCCCCAGCATGCAGCAGCAGCAGTCCCCTCAGCCTGTGCGTGCTTGGAAGCTGGGCACCGCCTTCATCCCTGCCACCTTGGCCATTGCCCACGGGCACTTTAAACAGGTGCTAGGGTAGCTTGGGGAGGAGGCACACTGACACCCCCAGAATGTGTCTTCTTCCGCTGGGTTATTGAAAGCTCCCTCTCCAAAGGAGATGCCCTTTGGTGATATTCATATAGGACACAAAATCCCTTTACTTTTACCGACTCTGAGAGTCATGGCTCTCAAGTTGTGCAGGTGGCTAAAATTCACATATATTGTCTGGATAGAAGAGCCCAACATACTAATTAGCCAAATGGATTAAACCCAGGGGAGTTCTTGTTTGGGCATAGATGGAGTAGCCCTTGAGCATTGCTTTAGCTATTTTATTCATCCAGAGTGATGCTTCATAATTTTTTTGAGTTGTATCGACTGATATCAGCACAGAGGAAGCTCGGATCATCATATTCTATCAGAGACCTCAGCTTTCACATGTATGAAATCCTTGACAGGAGCTAACAGATAATGCAGTCTAGGAACCTGCCATCCTAAAGGTATCTCAGATCTGCTACCATGTCCCACTTTCTCCTCCACCAGTCACCTAATGATATGATCTTGTCTCTACCCTTGTAGCCCAAGGACCCCTTAGGTATGCAACTGCTCTCCACCCACCTCCCCTTACCCCCTCAGTACTTCCAAAGGACTATATGTCAGTACATTAGTCAAGAGTCATAAACTAAAAAGGATGGAGGGGAACCTCAGTAGTAATTAAGAATCATCCTCCTGATTGACTTCCTTATTCTTCCCTAATGCTTACAAATACTTTGATATTTTCTATAGCAATTATAGTACCTCAGAAGCAAGTGGCCTAATAAAACGATGGACTAGCTTATTAAAGGCTGTGTTTCTGAGGAAGTGTTTTTCTCAAAAAGAAGTCAAGTTACATATGTGTCATGCAGATTTCTGAGAGGAGGCTAAGAAGGACTCTCATCTCAGTTTATGATTATTGACCTCACTTGATCATCCAAATAAATCATCCTGTTTCACCTTCCTAGTACCTGCTCATTTGAAGTCGTTTGGCCAAGATCACTCTACAGTTAGAAAGCCTCAGTCTCCACAGCCTAGTCCATTTAAGGAAACTGGTGCAATGTCATTAAGATTGAATAGAGTATTTCTGCACATCCCATAAATCCTGGGGTGTCCTGGCTTGGATTAATTAGTGCTGGCAACCTCCTCCTCTTTACCTTGGAGAAAGAACTGTGCCTGTGCCGATATTTAAAAAATGATCTATTGATTTTATTATCAACTGCAGAACCATTTTGCTGATCTGGTACCTGAATAGATGTGAAAACTTCATACCCAACAGCCCTCTAGATCTGTTTGTTAGCGAAGTAGATCAGAAAGGCACCCTGGCTAATAAAGAGCTGCTGCTGCTGCTGCTAAGTCGATTCAGTCATGTCCGACTCTGTGCGACCCCATAGACCGCAGCCCATCAGGCTCCCCCCTCCCTGGCATTCTCCAGGCAAGAACACTGGAGTGGGTTGCCATTTCCTTCTCCAATGCATGAAAGTGAAAAGTGAAAGCGAAGTCACTCAGTCGTGTCCGACTCTTAGCGACCCAATGAACTGCAGCCTACCAGGCTCCTCCATCCATGGGATTTGCCAGGCAAGAGTACTGGAGTGGGGTGCCATTGCCTTCTCCATAATAAAGAGCAGACCTCATTAATTACTGGCTTTGGTCCCCTTCAGAGCCTAGCACACCTTGGAGTATGGAATTATCTGGAAACTGACTTCCTGACTTTACCTGTACAGGTGAAGCTCACTATTTACAGAGGAGAAAAAGTACAGCCAGCCAGAACATGGTTTTTTGTTCAGCTATAATCTTCTCCGCTTTCAAGAAAGCAGTTGAAACTTCAGGGTCCTTGGTTTATTGACAGTGCTGGCAGGGCTGTTGGCAGTGTCTGTGACAGCCCTGTATTTTCTTTTCTGAGTTTTTATTTACATAAATTCAAATGCACAGGTATTAAGTACTTGGTTCAGTAAATTTTGACAATTATACAAATTCACAAAACTACTAAACAAAATAAAATACAGAACATTTCCATCACCCCAGAAACGTGATCTTTTGTCCCTTTGCAGTCAGTTCCCTTCTCCTCTACACACTCATCTCATAAACAATTACTGTTTTGATTTCTGAAACTATAGATTACAGTTACTTATTCTTAGATTTCATGGACATAAAATCAGGTATTGTGTGCTTTTTTATGTCTGGCTTTCACTAAACTAATGTTTTGAGATTTATCTGTGTTTCTGTGTGTATCAGTAGTTTTTTCTTTCTATTGCTGATATTCTGAATCTACTAACAATTTATTTTTCCATTTATAGACTTTCTGGTTGTTTCTAGTTTGGGCTTGTTTAGATTTTCTTTTTTAAAAAGATTCAGATTATCTGGGATAGATTTCATGCAAAATTGTGAAAATATGTTTTGCAAAGAGGAGATTTCTCTAACAAAGCTTTATTCCTTTTCTGAAGAGAAAATAGAATTGCATTTGTTTTGGAGCAGAGAGGATTTCACATGGACTTCTAAATATTCTCAGCTGTAAGATTTGAGGGACATGGAATTCTCTTCCAAGAGATCATGTGGCATCTCCTTTACCAAAGGACCTTAATGATACTCATTCTGATTGATGTGGGATAATTTGGATGAAATTCAGAGGCACAGGGAAGGATCAAATCAGTATATTTCAGATGTTATTTTTATCTCCAAGCTGATTTAGCCACCATTCTTTCAAAAAACTACTTCATTAACTGCCATGGTGCAGACATGTGCTTTGCTGTTTGACTGCTGCTGCTGCTACTGCTAAGTCGCTTCAGTCGTGTCCGACTTTGTGCGACCCCATAGACGGCAGCCCACCAGGCTCCCCCATCCCTGGGATTCTCCAGGCAAGAATACTGGAGTGGGTTGCCATTTCCTTCTCCAATGCATGAAAGTGAAAAGTGAAAAGTGAAAGTGAAGTCGCTCAGTCGTGTCTGACTCTTCACGACCCCATGGTCTGCAGGCCACCAGACTCCTCCATCCATGGGATTTTCCAGGCAAGAGTACTGGAGTGGGGTGCCATTGCCTTCTCTGACTAGACTCTCTATTTTACTTGTAAGAAAAACTTCAGCTTCCCTTGATATGTTGAAATAGCACCCTGTGCCTCATTATTCAGTCATTTGTTCATTTAACACATTCCTGTGTACCAACTTTGCTTGAAGTTAATGTTGAATAAAGCTTACTTCTTTTGATATTATATGAATTGGTTGATGTCTCTTATAAGGGCCCAATATAAAAGTGTTCTGTGTTATTGCTTGGTTTATAGTTAAGATGCTAAACATGCAGGGAGCAGTCACTTGATTCGTTACGGCAAAGACCCGGCTTGTGCTTTCTCCAGACTGGAGGGTCACTCCATTTCCCGGAGGAGCAGGGAGATCAGACGTCCCGAGTTGCAGCAGCAGTGGTTTAACTTTCTGTCCTCATTTCTGGCCTCTTTTCTCCTGCTCTTTACCTCCTCCCCAGGGAAGGGTGAATGCCTTCCTTGGTTGATGGATATGGGAGGAGAGACTGTGCACATTCAGCTCAGCTTTTCTTTCTGCTCCTCAGCCGATAAAGGGTGTTATTATCTACAGTCTGCCACATGGTGAAAATGACCTGCCTTTGAAGAGCTGAGACAGAGGGCTGAAGCTGTACAGTTCTGCCAGGAAGTGCATGAACAAGTGAGTTAAATTCACGAGTGAAATACTGACAAGACTTTTTGACTTCAGCTCTAAAGCTATGTTATACAGGCAAATTTTCCAGTAAAGAAAGTAGATATTTTGAGTGTATTATCTTTAAGTATATCCGTTTCACTAAACTTTTATGTTTTTATTTGTGGTAGGGTGGGGAAGAGGATATGGCAAAATATAATTTTAAAATATATGTAATTCATACAAATATGTGATGAGTACACATGAAAGATGCAGTTCACTTTACAGGAAAGTCAAGCTGGTTCAAAGAGGATATAAGAGACTGAAAGAAAGTGAAAGACAGCTAAGACCAATTCCTCAGCTAGATACAAAACTAGTTAATGTTCTATAGAGCAATAAATTTCAAACTTTGAATATCATTTCTGCTAAAAAGAAATTATTTATATCTCTACTGGACAAAAAAAATGTAACTTATCTTTTCTAAGTAAATAAATAGCTTTACAGAATCAGGGCCTTAATCAAAAGTAGATAACATGTCCAAGTCATCTTTCCATATATCAGATGACCCTTGTTAGATATCATATCTTAACAGAAAGCTCTAGTGTGGCTTTCAAAAGGCATGAAGTGATTTTTTTTTTCTTGCTTTATTTGCAAGTGTGGGTACTCTTCTTAACAGTTGTTATTTATCAGGACACCAAAAATCCTAAAAACACAAGCACCCATTCAATAGAAAAGAAAACACTCTGGCCTGGAATATGGCCAGCTGAAGTCAGTTGTCACTAACTGGGCACCTTCACGTGACACCATGAGTAACATTCCTAAAGCCAATCCACGCCCTAGAGCATCTGCTATGGACTGAATAGTTGTCTTTCCCCCAAATCCATGTGATGAAATCTGAAATCATCCCCACACATACCTCCCCCAGTGTGATAGTGTCAGGGGATGGAGCCTTAAATGATTCAGTTCAGTTCAGTCGCTCAGTTGTGTCCAACTCTGCAACCCCATGGACCGCACCACACCAGGCCTCCCTGTCCATCACCAGCTCCTGGAGTTTACCCAAACTCATGTCCATTGAGTCAGTGATGTCATCCAGCCATCTCATCCTCTGTCATCCCCTTCTCCTCCTGCCCTCAATCTTTCCCAGCATCAGGGTCTTTTCAAATCAGTCAGTTCTTCCCATCAGGTGATCAAAGTATTGGAGCTTCAGCTTCAGCATCAGTCCTTCCAATGAACACCCAGGACTGATCTCCTTTAGGATGGACTGGATTGATCTCCTTGTAGTCCAAGGGACTCTCAAGAGTCTTCTCCAACACCACAGTTCAAAAGCATCGATTCTTCTGCACTCAGCTTTTTTTATAGTCCAACTCTCACATCCATACATGACCACTGGAAAAACCATAGCTTTCACTAGATGGACCTTTGTTGACAAAGTAATGTCTCTTGCTTTTTAATATGCTGTCTAGGTTGGTCATAACTTTCTTTCCAAGGAGTAAGCATCTTTTAATTTCATGCCTGCAGTCACCATCTGCAGTGATTTGGGAGCTCAAAAAAATAAAGTCAGCCACTATTTCCCCATCTATTTGCTATAAAGTGATGGGACCAGATGCCATGATCTTTGTTTTCTGAATGTTGAGCTTTAAGCCAACTATTTCACTCTCCACTTTCACTTTCATCAAGAGGCTCTTTAGTTCTTCACTTTCTGCCATAAGGGTGGTGTCATCTGCATGTCTGAGGTTATTTATATTTCTCCTGGCCATCTTGATTCCAGCTTGTGCTTCATCCAGCCAAGCGTTTCTCCTGGTGTACTCTGCATATAAGTTAAATAAGCAGGGTGACAATATACAGCCCTGACGTACTCCTTTTCCTATTTGGAACCAGTATGTTGTTCCATGTCCAGTTCTAACTGTTGCTTCCTGACCTGCATACAAATTTGTCAGAAGGCAGGTCAGATGGTCTGGTATTCCCATCTCTTTCAGAATTTTCCACAGTTTATTGTGATCTACATAGTCAAAGGCTTTGGCATAGTCAATAAAGCAGAAAGAGATGGTTTTCTGAAATTCTCTTGCTTTTTCAATGACCCAGTGGATGTTGGCAATTTGATCTCTGGTTCCTCTGCCTTTTCTAAAACCAGCTTGAACATCTGGAAGTTCATGGTTCATGTATTGCTGAAGCCTGGCTTGGAGAATTTTGAGCATTAGTTTACTAGTGTGTGAGATGAGTGCAATTGTGCAGTAGTTTGAGCACTCTTTGACATTGCCTTTCTTTGGGATTGGAATGAAAACTGACCTTTTCCAGTCCTGTGGCCACTGCTGAGTTTTCCAAATTTGCTGGCATATTGAATGCAGCACTTTCACAGCATCATCTTTCAGGTTTTGAAATAGGTCAACTGGAATTTCATCACCTCCACTAGCTTTGTTCATAGTGATGCTTCCTAAGGCCCACTTGACTTCACATTGCAGGATGTCTGGCTCTAGGTGAGTGATCACATCATCGTGATTATCTGGGTTGTGAAAATCTTTTTTGTACAGTTCTTCTGTGTATTCTTGCCACCTCTTAATATCTTCTGCTTCTGTTAGGTCCATACCATTTCTGTCCTTTATCAAGCCCATCTTTGCATGAAATGTTCCCTTGGTATCTCTAATTTTCTTGAAGAGATCTCTAGTCTTTCCCATTCTATTGTTTTCCTCTATTTCTTTGCACTGATCGCTGAGCCCTCTTAATGGGATTAGTCTCTAAGAAGAGACATGAGAGAGCTAGTTTCCTCTCTTTACTCTCTGCCAGGGCGGATATAAGGGAAGACGGCCACTTGTGAAAAAGGGAGAGAGTCTTCACCAGATACCAGATCTGCTGGCTCTACCTTGGACTTCCAGCCTATAGCACTGTGAGGAATAAATGACTATTATTAAGCCACCCCATCTATGATATTCTATTAATAGCAACCCAGATTAAGACCGCATCTATGCAGTGGTTGATTTTGGATAGAAGTCTTTACCTTTTAGATGAGTAAATTATCAAATGTGCCTTCAGACTGCTGAGTTAATTGACTTGTTTAATAGAGTTCTTTCCTGTCTGGACCATAGCATGTAGTTTACATAGTGTTAGCCTTTACTTTTATTGCCCATGTGAATACTAAGTATGTGATATCAGCCATGGTTTTATTGTGAATTATTAATAGTTAGCTCTTCCAACAACAATTGACTGGAAAGTTTGCTTCTTCTTGAAACCACACTTGGTTTCTATGACATAAACATAGAACAGAGCATTTGTCTACTTCTTAGCCACAGCTGGAAGCTAAGAAGCTAGTTCATCTAAAAAATGTATCATCATTTTAACTAAAGAAAAATGGAACTAGGACATAAAGCTGTTCCATGCTGTTTTGTAGTGGAATGTACTCTGTCAACTGCTTAGCCGTAGTAACTTAGAATTACAATCGTCTGTAGGAAAACAGAAATTCTGAGGGAGCAGAAATAACCTGGTATCTATTTATAGATGAAATCGCTTGGCTATCCCATTGCTTCTTTTTATAGGATCAGGAATTGAAAGCAGGGATATGATTAGAAACTGTATTATGATTCAAAACAGTGAAGAAAGACTTAAATAATTATTAACAATTTACTGAATTGTAAAAGTTCAGTTTTTTCCATCCAAGATCATCTTGTACCTTTCATAGAAGAGTCAGTTGAGAAAGTTGGACTGTAGCCATTTGTGTATAAAATTGGTATAGATTTACAAGGAGCTACCTAGAGAAATTCAATGCTTCCTCTTTGAAAAAAGAGAATTTTTGCATAGTGAAATATGTCAAGAAGCCAAATAAAGGTATTGTTGTTGTTGTTTAGTTGCTAAGTGATATCCAACTCTTTTGCAACCCCGTAGACTGTAGCCCACCAGGCTCCTCTGTCCATGGAATTCTCCAGGCAGGAATGCTGGAGGGGGTTGCCATCCCCTCCCCCAGGGGTCTTCTCAACCCAGGGATCGAACCCACATCTCCTGAATTACAGGTAGATTCTTTACCACTGAGCCACCAGGAAAGCCCCAAATAAAAGTTTAGATGGACATTAATGTGTATTCTGCATGCTAGGCTTCTGTTAAAATTGTTTTATGTACTTATTTTAGTGGGCTGCATTAAGCTAAATTCAAAGCTAGACATTTCCCTCTTTTGATATCAGAATGTAGAAAGGAGTATTGTCAAGATAAAAAAAAAAAATGCCAGATGTAATGAGTTTTACCCTTTATTTGAGGATATTAAATTTTACCATGGAGAATGAGATTAAAAAACTGATGGAAGAAGCTTGTCTTTGTTAAGAAATAAGTAGGTTGGTGACCCATGAGATATGTTAGACAAATAAAGGAAGTAGAAAGTTTGTGTGTGAACACAGAAAGTGAGAGAAGGAACAAACAAGTAGTCACTAAACATTTATCATATGCTAGCTATACACAGCCTTCCCTGGTAGCTTAGCTGGTAACGAATCTACCTACAATGCAGGAGACCCCGGTTCAATTTCTGGGTCGGGAAGATCCCCTGGAGAAGGGAAAGGCTACCCACTCCAGTATTCTTGGACTTCCCTGGTGGCTCAGCTGGTAAAGAATCTGCCTGCAATGAGAGAGACCTGGGTTCGGTCCCTGGGTGGAGAAGACCCCTGGGGGAGGGGATGGCAACCCCCTCCAGCATTCCTGCCTGGAGAATTCCATGGACAGAGGAGTCTGGTGGGCTGCAGTCCATGGGATTGCAAAGAGTCAGACACAACTGAGCGACTAAGCACAGCACAGCACATGACAGGGCTCTGCGTGGGAACCTCAGTATTTGTGAGAGCCAGAATCAGCTATTCATGAGTGCAAGTCATTCTGGCCCTACCTATCCGCTGCCAGATAAAAACCATCGCTGCTCATCACGCTATCACACTGATTGTTGAGCGACACTGTGGCCACAGGCGCTTGCCTCTGGATAGTGAACACACAGGAACCATTGTCTCAAGGTGATTGCTCACCTGACAACAGGTATTGAGAGAAAAACGTTTCAAACGCTTGGAACCAGACTCGTACCCCGCAGGCAGTGGGCTTTCTGTTGGTATCCCTTTATCACGCCCGCCGTGGATCAGCCTCTCTGACCCTCACGGTGCGTCACCGATGGCAGTGGTGGCCACTGCCCCTTCATCTGTCTGGACCCGCACGGCTCCCCTTCACCGGCCGTGTTTGTCGGCTCTCTCCGCTCTGCCCTCCTTTCTGGCTCCTCTTCCCTGGCTCTCCCTCTCCCTTTCTCACTGTCTGCATAATCTGCCCTTTCTCCTTCCCACCTTCCCTTCCTTCCCCCTTTTCATCTTCCCCTCTCCCCTTCCTTTCTTATCTGTTTCCTGTCCTTTCCCTTCTTCTCTTTTCCTCTGTTTCTTTCTCTCTCTTCTTTTTCTGTTTCTCTTGACTCTCCTTGCTGGGGCTTCTGCATGGTTTACTTTAGAAAGATTTTAGGGTGGTTTAATGGGAGAAGACAGAATGATAGTATTTGTGAAAGTAGGTGAAAAAGATAAATGGAAATCTTGGGTGGAGATAGAAAGTCAAAGTAGAAATACTGCACTCTGCAGAGCCCTCCTTATTAGAGAAGAGCCACACATCGGGCTCAATCTTCCAAAGTTGATGTGAAAGGGGAAACTGATGAGTATTCCCAACTCTTGGGCATATTGCTAGTGTGAACAGAACTGGGCTCTGTTAGTAAGGAGTGAGGTTATTGAGTAGAAAACTAGACAGTGTCTCTTACACCCTGTTGGTGGGAATCGTGTCGTGTGGAGACCCCTAACTGAGGGCATGGAGTGCTAGACGCTGAGCTTTGCAGCTTGGAACAAAGTCGCGGTTCTGATAGTGAGTGAGGAAACTGGGAAGGTGAAGGCAGCACTCAGAGTTTCTTACAGCGTCCTTCCAGGCTGATAGTGACGTTCAAAGCATAATTCAGTGATAATTAAAAAATCAGCAGGACCTCCTAATATATTCTGGATAACTCTTTTATAGTTCAACCTACAGGAAGATATTAAAGTTTTCTCAATAAATATTTTTTAGGTACTGAAGCCTGAGGCCCAGCATCGGATTTTCGTTGCTGGCACTAGCCTCTCCTTGAAAGAACCAGCATGACTTGGAGGTAGCTGAATCTGTGCTTGGGGCCAGAAGAAACAGGTCTTCGCTGAAGTCAGTCACAGGGCCCTTCTGGGAGGGGGCCCTCTTCCTCCACATTGGTTCTTTGTGGAGGGTAACAGCGCCTGTTAAAGACGGAGGGAGTCTCCTCTGGATGCAGGGAATCAGGCGCGATATCCCACTTTGCCAGTAGATGGAGACACCTGTCTAGCCGGTGGGGATTCCTAACCAGAAACCCTTAAGTTTGCGCACTGAATAGGAATCAGTATTTTCTGTCATCAATTGTTATCTTGACCCTTTACTGGGCTTCCCTGGTTGGTGGCTTAGAGGTTAAAGGTGCTGCCTGCAAGGCGAGAGACCCGGGTTCAATCCCTGGGTCGGGAAGATCCCCTAGAGAAGGAAATGGCAAACCACTCCAGTATTCTTGCCTGGAGAATCCCATGTCCGGAGGAGCCTGGTAGGTTACAGTCCACAGGGTCACAAAGAGTCAGACACGACTGAGCGACTTCACTGAAGGATCAATTGTTATCTTGACCCTTTACTACTCGATTTTACTTAGAGTGAGATATATATGTTTGAATAGTAATATAAGCATCAGTATTTAGTTGTATATACTCAATTTTAATTAGTGGTAATTAATGCTGCAAGTGAAAGAGGAGAGTTAAAAAGTTGGCTTAAAGCTTAACATTCAGAAAACTAAGATCATGGCATCTGGTCCCATCACCTCACGGCAAATAGATGGGGAAACAGTGGAAACAGTGGCTGGCTTTATTTGGGGGGGCTCCAAAATCACTGCAGATGGTGATTGCAGCCATGAAATTAAAAGATGCTTACTCCTTGGAAAGAAAGTTATGACCAACCTAGATAGCATATTCAAAAGCAGAGACACTACTTTGCCAACAAAGGTCCATCTAGTCAAGGCTATGGTTTTTCCAGTGGTCATGTATGGATGTGAGAGTTGGACTGTGAAGAAAGCTGAGCGCCAAAGAATTGGTGCTTTTGAACTGTGGTGTGGGAGAAGACTCTTGAGAGTCCCTTGGACTGCAAGGAGATCCAACCAGTCCATTCTAAAGGAGATCAGTCCTGGGTGTTCATTGGAAGGAATGATGCTAAAGCTGAAACTCCAATACTTTGGCCACCTCATGCAAAGAGTTGACTCATTGGAAAAGACTCTGATGCTGGGAGGGATTGGGGCAGGAAGAGAAGGGGACGGCAGAGGATGAGATGGCTGGATGGCATCACCGACTTGATGGACATGAGTTTGAGTAAACTCCAGGAGCTGGTGATGGACAGGGAGGCCTGGCGTGCTGCGATTCATGGGGTTGCGAAGAGTCGGACATGACTGAGCGACTGAACTGAACTGAACTGAATGCTGCAAGAAAATATTATTCAAGACAATGCCAATGATTTATATATAAATTAAGAATATACATACAAATTACAGATGAGAAAAACTTCCCAGATAAATAAGGTATCTTGTAGAAGAACCAGTGGAAAACTGATTAGGTGAGTTTAGCTGCTGTGGCCACAAAGCTTTCAGTCTAGTGTTCAATCTTGGCTGTACATAGTAATCATTAAGGCAGTTAAAAAAAGTACTGATGCCTGAGCCTTGTTCAAGAGATTCTGATTTAATTAGTCTGAGGTGGAACCTAAGCATCGACTGTTTTAAGTTTCACAGGTGATTCTGTTGTGCAGCCAGCATGAGAGCGCCCCACTGGCCTGTGGCCGACACTAGCCTGTGTTGTGGTCAGTTGCCTAAAAGGACCTGTCGCCCCTGATACCACAGGTGACCTGCTGGACGTCACCTGTGGAACCAGGAAGGCTTCTGCTCTTTGGTGTAGAAAAGCTTCTGTGTGTGCATGTCCTCCGTGATGGGCACATTTCATCACTGTGGAGAGAAATATTTAAAAAAATAAACTTAAAAAGGTCATACTTTGCGCTTTATTCAACTTTGCTGTTCGTTAGTCATTTTCCAGTAAGTATTCTTTGTATAAAAGGGACACAAGAAAGCTTTGGACTTTGCCCATATCAGGGAGGGAGTCACCCAGGGTTGAGGCCTTGGGCGTCACTGCCGTGAGTTCGGGCCCATGTGGCGCTGCCAAGGCCAGCGGCCTGCGGTGGTGAGGGTGAGTTATACTGCGTTCAGACAGGGAGCCTGAATGGCCTTTTCCTCAGTTACTTTTCACAACAGCCTATGAGAGAACGCTCTCGTTGTCATTTCTACATGTGAGGCAGCTGACAGGAGTGCTTCAGTGACTCCCCCAGGGTTACCCAGCTGATAAGAGGTGGGACCAAACTATTTGGGGTTCTGACTACTGCACTTTACCCTTCTCATTTATACCTGTTCCCCTTAGGAGTGCAATGCCTTCAAGCAAATTAGCTGGTTCCACGGCTGTTTTCTTGTTCATTATCTGGAAATGTTATCTCTCAGGGTTGTACTGAGGCGTATAAGATACGCTGTATGAGAAAGCTCTCAGGAGCCTGAGAGCACAGCGCGGAAGCCTGTAAAATTCCCATCCCATTGCTGGATACACTCTGATGATCATTCTGACACTTAGTCTGCCTCTTTAGTCCCACAAAACCTCCAAACATTTTAAACCACTTAGATAATATGACTTTTAAACAGAGACATGTAGAAGCACAAAGTCCAAAAAATCCATTCATTCCTTGAGCAGTTATTTGCTAACCACTTACCAAGTGCCAGCTATTCCACTGAGGATGTAAAGTTAAATGAGCCACGAATCACACTTCGAAGGAGCGTCTCATCTGGGAGCCCAAAGACCTGCATCATGACTGCAGAATAGTGGTGTAAAATAGTAACTTCGCTGATATGCTAGAAATATTAACCCACAGTCCCTCGTATTTGTTGACTGCTATGTGCTCGGTATTGTGCTCAGTGCTTTTTGACTTTGAATTAATCCTCAAAAATTCCTTAAGAGGTAGATATGAAGTAGGTGTTAATAATATATCCACGTGTAGACGAGGAAACTAAGGCCCAGAAAGGTGACATAGCTTGCTCAAGGTCTCACATCGCATAACATAAGCACTTGATCTTATTATTTCACTTGCACTGATCTCTCTACATCCACATGTGATAAATGACAAAAAGGAATGCTGCAGCATGGGAAGTCCCTTCATGCTGCAAAATACACAGCTTAGATGGTGGGTCATTTATACACCAGATCATAAAAGGTCAAAGTCATGAATGGAATTCACTACAGTTCAGTTCAGTTGCTCAGTCGTGTCAGACTCTTTGTGTCTCCACGGACTACAGCACACCAGGCTTCCTTGTCCATCACCAAGTCACAAAATGCTCAAATTCATGTCCATCGAGTTGGTGATGCCATCCAACCATCTCATCCCCTTCTCCTCCTGCCCTCAATCTTTCCCAGCATCAGGGTCTTTTCCAGTGAGTCAGTTCTTCATGTCAAGTGTCCATAGTATTGGAGCTTCAACTTCAGCATCAGTCCTTCCAATGAATATTCAAGACTGAATTTCCTTTAGGATGGACTGGTTGGATTGTCTTGCTGTCCAAGGGACTCTCAAGAGTCTTCTCCAGCACCACAGTTCAAAAGCATCAATTCTTCAGTGCTCAGCTTTCTTTATAGCCCAACTCTCACATCCATACACGACTACTGGAAAAACCATAGCTTTGACTACATGGACCTTTGTTGGTAAAGTAATGTCTCTGCTTTTTAACAAGCTGTCTAGGTTGGTCATAGCTTTTCTTCCAAGGAGCAAGCATATTTTAATTTCATGGCTGCAGTCATCATCTGCAGTAATTTTGGAGCCCCCAAAAATAAAGTCTGACACTGTTTCCACTGTTTCCCCATCTATTTGCCATGAAGTGATGGGACCAGATGCCATGATCTTAGTTTTCTGATGTTGAGTTTTAAGCCAGCTTTTTTACTCTCCTCTTTCACTTTCATCAAGAGGCTCTTTAGTTCCTCTTCACTTTCTTCGACAAGTGTGGTGTCATCTGCATATCTGAGGTTATTTATATTTCTCCCAGCAATCTTGATTTCACCTTATGCTTCATCCTGTCCGGCATTTCTCATGATGTACTCTGCATATAAGTTAAATAAGCAGGGTGACAATATACAGCCTTGATGTATTCCTTTCCCAATTTGGAACCAGTCCATTGTTCCATGTCTGGTTCTAATCATTGCTTCTTAACCTGCGTACAGATTTCTCAGGAGGCAGCTAAGGTGGTCTGGTATTCCCATCTCTTTCAGAATTTTCCACTGTTGTGATCCACACTGTCAAAGGTTTGATCATAGTCAATGAAGCAAAACTAGATGTTTTTCTGGAATTCCCTTGCTTTTTCTATGATCCAGCAGATGTTGGCGATTTGATCTCTGGTTTCTCTGCCTTTTCTAAAACCAGCTTGAACATCTGGAGGTTCATGGTTCACATATTGCTGAAGCCCGGCTTGGAGAATTTTGAGCATTATTTTACTAATAATGTGTGTTAGATGAGTACAGTTATGCGGTAGTTTGAGCATTCTTTGGCATTGCCTTTCTTTGGGATTGGAATGAAAACTGACCTTTTCCAGTCCTGTGGCCACTGCAGAGTTTTCCAATTTGCTGGCATATTAAGTGCAGCACTTTCACAGAATCATCTTTCAGGATTTGGAATAGCTCAACTGGAGTTCCATCACCTCCACTAGCTTTTTCATAATGATGCTTCTTAAGGCCCATTTGACTTTACATTCCACGATGTCTGGCTCTGGGTTAGTGATCACATCATCATGATTATCTGGGTCCTGAAGATATTTTTTGCACAGTTCTTCTGTGTATTCTTGCCATCTGTTGTTAATATCTTCTGCTTCTGTTACGTCCATACCATTTCTGTCCTTTATTGTGCTCATCTTTGCATGCAATGTTCCCTTGTTATCTCTAATTTTCTTGAAGGGACTATAGTCTTTCCCATTCTATTTTCCTCTATGTCTTTGCATTGATCACTGAGGAAGGCTTTCTTATCTCTCCTTGGTATTCTTTGGAACTCTGCATTCAAATGGGTATATCTTTCATTTTCTCCTTTGCCTTTCACTTCGCTTCATGAAAAGATGCTTTTCAACATCAAAAATAACCTTTCAGTGGAGTCCAGATACCGTCATAGAACTTTCATGCTTTGTGATGGATTTGAGTGCTAAGAGAAATTCCCAATCCAGATATTTCAATAAGCCCATTTGTTTATTGAAGCCTCAGCATCAATGGTCTTGTTGGTTCGATGGACAGCACTGATTAAAATACGAACATCAGCCCCAGAAGTGAAGCGCCACCTTGAAATGCTGGCAGTCATTGGTGTAGCAGTGCCTTCCTAGTCTGGTGGTTAAGTGGGGAGCAGAAATAAAGAAGGTGGCAGCCCCTGATTTTTAGATATAAATGGGGACTGAAGAGGGAAGAAGGACATTAACAAAGAGAGAGCAGGGTACTTGGGCCAGAAAGCCCATTGCACAATTTTGCCCTGAACACAGCAAAGGGACAGAGTTCCATTAAAGAAGCCTTTCTTTTTCACTCAGGAAGTGACTAAGTGGGAATAACTAGATATTCTGCTGTCATTTTTTCCCATTTAGTCTATTTGCCACCCCGCAACCAGGGTAATTTTGATAAAATGGGATGATGTCACTCTCCTGTTTGAAGTCCTTCAGCAGTCTCCATCTCCTTACCATGTTCTACCAGGCCCATTTGATTTCCTGCCAGTTTCTCAAACCTCAATTTACAGCAGTCTATGACTGTCATTTGTAGCGTATGTACTCTGTTAGCATTTTTCAGTGGTAAATTATTAGAAGACAAAGTGTCTGCCTATCCACAAGAATTATCGACACCACAGATACTGGGCTAAGTCAGATCCTCAGCTGTGTTCACGCTCTGTGACCCCTTTCCACCTTTATATCTGCCTTTTGCCCTCCTTTTATCCTGCCAAACTGGAGGTCAGGTATATTTTTCTGTTTTTACTATTTTTTTAAAAAAGCAAATCAAAGGCTGATCACAGGCCCGCATAGCAGGAGGTTTCTGTAGCTGCTGCCCTTCCTCTGAGACTCCCCGTAAGGGGCCTCCCTGCAGGAGCCCGTTCCATCTTGGCACCCGTTTGCTCTCCTGCTCTCGTTTTGGAGGACCCAGCATCCTGCCGGGCCCCTGCACTGTCATCTAAACAGCCCGCTCTCCCCGGAGGCTAGCAGCACCCACCCTTGTCTTACCTTCCAGCTCAAAACAGGACAACTGCAGAGCTTGCAGATACGAATTCAGGTCCCGGCCCACATGCTTATTGGGTTTTGATCTGGAGCCATTTCCTTAACCTGGCTATAGTTTTCTCAGATAGAAAGTGGGGAAATAATATTTGATTTACAAGATTGGTATAAGAATTAAATGACACAATGTGTGAAACCTCACAGTACCTGATACAAAGAAAGTCTTCCCTAAATTAGTCTCTTTCCCTTCCCACTAGACCAGCTTTTCCTGTGTTCTAGAGCAGGACACTGGTTCACACGGCTGTTCAGCACCTGTTCTTCCTGGGAGGAATCATTTAGCCACCTCACTTCCTATGGAGGAATCATTTAGCCTCTGTAGCTTTGATGGGGCTGTAAATTAGGAATTTTATTCTTTGTGCACTTGTGCCAAACTAGGCCAGTTGATTGATTTCTCCCTGGACAGACAGGAAGGACAGATGCTGTCTACACACGGAGCGCTCTCAGCCCTGCCTCATCCCTCTCTCACGTCCAGACTTGGTTCTCCAGTGTCTTGTCTGTTCCCTAACCACTTGTTATTCCTTTAATACACTCTCTTCCTGGTTAAGGAAGCAGAGTTGTTCTCTGTTATTTACAAATTGTAAGTGATAAACATATTCTTATAAATCTCTGAAGTCTTACTACATTTCACTATTTGTATATTTGTGTGAGTTGATGATACCTTTTAAGACTTTGGTCACTTACTTAATTTCTTTATTTGAACTCTATGACATACAGTACTAAGTCAATAACTGTACTAACCAATAGTCATTATTAGCTCTCCTGTTTTTCCTTTGAGACTCTAGTACAGTTGGACCAACTTTCTGACTGAGTTGATTGCTGAGTGATCCAACAGACTGAACTATTAGGTTGGTCCAAAAGTAATTGTGGTTTTGCATTGTTGACCTTTGTCTTAACCTTAGGAATACATTTTAAAATAAATGTATGTTTATGTTATGTTATACATCATTTTAATGCACATTTCTCGCTTTATTTTTTAGCTAATGACATTGCTTGCTGTTTATTTTATATTTTAGACTATAGAAATGACGTTAGACAAAAAGCAATTTTGAGTGATTTTTTATTTGAGTTCAGATGGGTCGTAAAGCAGTGGGGACAACTCGAGACATCAACGCATTTGGCCTAGGAGCTACTAATGAAGGTACAGTGCAGTGTTGGTTCAAGTTTTGCAAAGAAGACGAGAGCCTTGAGGGTGAGGAGCACAGTGGCCGGCCATGGGAAGGTGGCATTGGCCGGTGGAGAGCAGTCGCCCCAGCTTACCTGCTACAGCGATGCGAGAAGTTGCCGAAAAACTCAGATGCCAACCATTTTACAGTCACTCGGCATTTGAAAAAGCTCAATAAATGAGTGCCTCCTGAGCAGACTAAAAAAAAAAAATCATCATTTTGATGTGTTGTCTTCTCTAATTGTATGTAGCAACAACCAGCCGTTTCTCCATCAGAATGTGATGTGCGACAGAAAGTGGATTTTATATGACAGCTGGCGATGACTAGCTCAGTGGTTGAACGGAGAAGAAGTTCCAAAACACTTCCCAAAGCCAAACTTGCACCAAAAAAGGTCATAATCACCGTTTGGTGGTCTGCTGCTGGCGTCATGCACGATAGCTTTCTCGATCCCGGTGAAACCATTGCATCTGCGAAGTGCGCTCAGCAGATTGATGCGGGGCCCAGAAAACCGCAGCACCTGCGGCCAGCGCTGAACGGTAGGGCGGGCCCAGGTCCGCTCGGCAGCCCCCGGCCGACGTAGCACAGCCAGCGCTGCAAAAGTGGAACAAGTTGTGCCTCATTTGCCACCTTCACCTGACCCCTAGTGAACCAGCTACCGCTTGTTCAGCATCTCTGCGACTCTTTGTAGGCAAAACACTTTCACAACCAGCAGGAAGCAGAAAATGCTTTCCAAGAGTTCTTCGAACGCAGAAACACGGATTTTTACTCTATGGGAATAAGCAAACTTCTCATTGGCAAAAATGTGTTGATTATAATGGTTCCTATTTTGGTTAATAAAGATGTGTTTGAGCCTAGTTATATGATTTAAAATTCATGGTCTGAAACTGCAGTTACTTTTGTACCGACCTAAAAGGGCAAATGCAAAACCCCTCCCAAGTAAGGCTATTTTAACAAGCAAGAAATCACAATATACAATGTCTTATATCCCAGAAGTAAGCAAGCAGGCTGGGCAGGCAATGGATGTGGGGTGGCGAGTACTTAATGGTGTATTTGGGAGATTTCCTCCTGGGATGCCAAAGAATACTCTATGCTTGTAGCCACCACTCTACCTATCCATAGCCTCTGCGTGAGTAATCATATTCGTGTTGAAAGAGTGACTGTAGAGTTGCTTCACAGATGTTTTTCAGGGGAAGGGATGTGTGTGTGTGCAAGTACTCGGGTGTGTGTGTCTGTGTGTGTGTGTGCAGATTGGGAGGGAAAGAGCAGAAAGGAAGTCAGATTTTTAAAATTTTATTGTCTGTTACTCCTAAATATTTTAACAATTGGCCAGTAAATTGTTGGCTAAATAGAAACCATAGCTGTTTGATTGGTATAAAGATGATTTATATTTATTTAGTACCTGCTGTAATCTAGATGCTTACACATAACATCCTTATGAATCCAGATTTATTATTCCATTCTACAGGTAAAAAACTGAGCTTAAATGACTTGAAATACCATGTTCTAAACTTACCCTGAACTTCAAACTTTCTGTTCTTTTCAGCTAACTACTGTAAAATGTTGGTTAATGCTAAGAGGAAGCAGAATTGAAAGGGAGTCATAGGGATCGGTAAGTGAAATCTAGGTTCTAGTAAATCCTGCCACTGTCCAACTAAATAGGGTGATTATGGAGAAATTGCTCAATTTTTGATAGACTTTAGTTTCCTTATTTATATTAGGTTGAAGCCTACACACATTTTAAAAAGACCAGAAGTTAAAATTTAAATGAAATGAGATAGTTGGATCAGTGTGACCACAGGAGACATTATTGTCTATTATTTTCTGTAATTTGATAACCTTCCATGAAAAAGTTTAGCAATGATCAATGGCGATAACCTGGAAAGATCACAAAAATCAGTCACTCCCCTGGGAGCTGAGTTACTTGGTATTTACATAGGCTGATTCCTCCCAATCAGAAGCATCATATGGGGATTTTCTATTGTTTCTGTGTGCTAGGTCAGGGCTTTAAACTTGTATACCAAAAACAAGGAAGCAGCATACTAAAGTCTTACTTCACCTGGATATGTGACAAATTTTAAATGACGGCAGACATGGAAAACTCAAGAAAATTGATCTAAATTTTGTTTTCCTCTTACTTTTTATCCCAACTGCAGGGCCATTTCTAGGAGTGATTGTCTCATGTGAAGTCCACAGATGTCTTTGCTGTAACCAGGATCTTTTCCATTAGTATTTTCCCCAGGGGACTAGCTTCAGTACACAGGAAACTCTCCTTGAGGAAACTTAGTTGTTCTGTTTTAAATGTCATGGTTTCTGCTGAAACGTATGGGGGCATTTGCTGCAGAGGTTTAGGTCAAGAAGAGATGAGGAGGAGAAAGTGGGACTTACAGCCCCCAAACTGTGAGAAAATAAATTTCTCTTGTTTAAGCCACCCAGTCTATGGGTATATTTTGTTTTGGTAACCTGAGCTCATATAGCAATGAACTCACATCAAGAGAGAAACCGAGAACCCAGACTGAGGTGGTCACTTTGGGTTTAGAGAAAGAGACAAATAAATGAAATGTAAATAATTTAGTGATCTCCTGAATTGGGAGACTAAGAGAGAAGGAGAAATCTAAGCCAGCCCCAAGATTTCTAATGCAAGTTGGAAAACTTGAAAATGTGTGTGCGTATGTGTGTATAAGTTAGCAAAAGGCTCAGAAGCTATTAACTACACACCCCAAAAAAATGTTTGTGGCTTACAAAATATAGACGTTTATTTCTGTCTCATTTATCAGTTCAAGCTCAGCACTTCAGATTGGTGGGCAGGTCTGCTTCTCAGCGATCCAGGTTCCTAGGCTGCCTTTGTTGTCATCTGTATGGCTGAGGTGGGCTTGCCACAGACTGCAGAGTTTGCAAAAGGGAAGGGAGATGACACGTGGAGTAAACAGATGTGAACATCTGAGGTCTTAGAGCCGGAAGTGGCACTCATCACATTTGTTCACATTCCTTTAAAGAGGAATTAGCAGTGTAGTCAGAACCAGCTTCAAGAAAGACTAGGAAAGTTTGTATGTTCGGGAAGCTTCATGCCAAGCTAAATTCTTTCTCCAGAAGAAAAGGGTAATAGATTTTGGCAAACCTTAAGCAGACTTACCACAGTGATGATGTGAATGAGGCTAAAGAGGTACATTTAGGAGCCATAAAACTATGAAACAGATGAAATCTCAGGAGAATGTATGCAGATGAAAACATGCAGAGAAGGAAATGCCAGCGTTTGGAACAGGAGCCTGTGAAGGAGGTTGAGAATAACTGGGCATAAATACAGGAGTACATGCGTAACTACTGGGATAGGCATTTACCATTTTCAGCCTACCAAGTATCTCAGCCCTCTTTCTATGTTTGAGGAATTTCTTACCTCATGAATTTTGGTATGAGGAGAACCTACCTTCAAATACAGAGGTTGAAGTTACCATGTATTTCCTTCCCAGCCTCCCTGTAGCAAGACTGTGAACATGTGACCCAGCTCTGCCAGTCAGATGCACCCGACCCGCCTGCCCACTGCTGGCCGGTAAGACTGGCAGCACGTGGTGCAGTGAGGGGGCGTCCCGGCCCCAGTGCCCCAGTGCTGGCCGTGCAAGCTGCAGGCCGGGTGTTTGCCAGAGCGGTAACAGCGTTAACAGCTGAGGCAGGTGCTTCTGCCGAGTTAGTCTAAGTAGTGCTCCTGTCTGCATAGCCTGGAAGCCACCTTCTCCATCGAATTCTGAGATTCTTAGATCAACGAAATCTCTTTACAATAAGTTCCTTTTTCTTTCCTTAAAAGGGAATCTCTTGCTTATGATTAAGAACTACAGCCATACTTTTTTTTTAATGTACATTTGTGATTTGTTCTTAAAAGTGAATATGTTTAAAAGTAAATATGGTGAATATGTTTCCGTAAAATTATCTAAAAAGGAAAGCATTTTTTAAAAATTTAGGATCTAAATTTCTCTAGAAAAACATGCATCTGCATAATGTAGGTCATGAGATGTAGACTGTGGTTGGTTACAGAAAGCCTTGTCATGTGACAAACTCAGGAATCATTATGACTTAGAAAATTTTCTAGGATTTTTTTTGAGTAATATAAGACTGGTAGTTTTATGAAACTGCATGAACCTTGATTTAGATCCCAAGAAAATCGGGGAGTGCACTTCCAGGAGTGAGGGACAGGCCGTGCGGAAGGGGGGCTGGGCTGCTGCTGCTGCAGGCCACCTCAGGAAGCAGACTTCAAGCGTGACTTAAAATTTATTTTCCCTGTCAGTTGAGGGTTCTATAAGTTAATTATGCCTTATGGGAATAAGTCATATATTTTATAATTTCAGATTCTGTATTTTTTTTAATCCATCTCTGGGTTATCTGTTAAGATAAACTCTTTTTTTTCTGATTAGAAACACAGATTTAAATGGCGATAGAAGGTAGCTGATTATTCCATCACACCCAGAAGTCTTACAGCACTAGTGAGGCATTATGATTATTTTTTAAAAATCTATTCTTTTTTATAATTTCTAACAATATTCCTTTGTTTCTTGGTCTGTAGGCCTCTGCTGCCACAGGGGCTTTTCTCCAGTTGCGGCCCGGCCACTGCTGGAGTCTCGCAGCAGCGCCTCCCATCGTTGTGAGCATGGGCTCCAGGGCACACGGGCTTAGGAGCTGTGGCGGGCGGCTCGCGGTGGTGGTCCCAGGCTCCCGAGCACAGGCCCGCAGTTGTGGCTTATGGGCCCTGCGGCCCATGGGGTCATCCTGGACCAGGGATCGAACCCGTGTCTCCTGCACTGCAGGCAGACGATTTACCACTGAGCCACCAGCGAAGCCCCTAAAAGTCTGTTCTTTATATTCCCCCATTCCTTTCTTTGTTTCAGTTCTCTTTTCTATCTTCTTTTACTGAGAACTTCTTAAGTGGACACTGACTTCTCTGTTTCTCATTCCCGTTCCTGGTCCTTTCTAAGTTACCCAGCCGTCCTCTTCAGTTTTCACTTAAAAACCAGAATCGTGTGTGTGTGAGGGGGTGATGTACATGTTTGTTTATTCTACAGGGCAGTCTTTGTTGTGAGTCTAGCAGCTCTTTAATAAGTTTTGGTTTTGAATAATTGGCTAGGTGAACTAGAAAACCAGAAGACATGGATGAGGTCCATGTATACCATTCTGCTGAAGGAGGAAACAGCAGGCTCCACCTTGAAAGCAGGGCTCCATCTTGGGCAGGACTGTGGACTTTAAGCTCTATGCCCAGTATCTATGGAAACGACAACCAATGGAAAACCAGGCCCCCAGAAGGAAGAGCCCCAGGTATAGAATCATACATTCTATTATGCTTATTGGGTTATGACCACAGGCCTATTGATAATTGTCCACTGTTCACTACCTGGGGTTAAGGCATGTGAATCACGGGTTAACTCTGATTGTCAGGGAATTTGGGGAGGTAGGTTTGTGCACGTGCACTTAGGGTGTATAAGGTTTTCACAAAAACTGGGTGCAGCCCTTGGCTGAGAGGAGACTCTGCCTTGGGCCCGCCAGGGTGATAAACTGCACTCCACTATCTGCATTGTCCTTCTGAGTGAGTTTGTTTCCCGGAACACATGGCTACAACACTGCAACTAGAGAGAATTTTTTTTTTTTTAAATCGTTAGTTTCAGCCATTGCTACCCTGTGTCTATGCATTTCTGGGCTGAATTTATCTAATTATTGCTTCTCTTATGTGGAAATGAGAATATCATTTTTAGGATGTAATGCTTACTGAAACAGTTCCTGCTGCACACCACTGACACAGCCTTTCTTTTTTTAGTTTATTTTTAATTGGAGGATAATTACTTTACACCACTGTGTTGGTTTCTGCCACACGACAGCATGAATCAGCTGTAGATATACATGTGGCCTTTCCCTTTTGAGCCCCCCTCCCACCCCGCAGCCCCACTACCCCATCCCACCCCTCTGAGTTGTTAACAGAGCATGTGGTTGAACTCTCTGTGCTGTATGGCAACTTCCCGCTAGCTATCTGTTTTACTCATGGTAATGTATATGTTTCAGTGCTACTCTCTCCATTTGTCCCACCCTCTCCTTTGCCAAGTGTGTCCACAAGACTCTTCTCTATGTCCGCATCTCTGTTCGTGCCCTGCAAATAGGTTAATCAGTACCATTTTTCTAGATTCCATGTATTTGTGTTAAATTACAATATTTATTTTTTGCTTTTTGACATACTTCACTCTGTGTTCATCCGTCTCACTAAAACTGAATCACATTTGTTCCATTTATGGCTGGGTTGTATTCCATAAAGTGCTGCACTCAATACATCAGCAAATTTGGAAACCTCTGCAGTGGCCACAGGACTGGAAAAGGTCAGTTTTCAATCCAATCCCAAAGAAAGGCAATGCCAAAGAGTGTTCAAGCTACCGGACAGTTGTACTCACTTTGCACTAGTAAGGTTGTGCTCAAAATACTTCAAGGTAGGCTTCAGCAGTACATGAACCAAGAACTTCCAGATGCACAAGCTGGCAAGATGGGTTTAGAAAAGGCAGAGGAATCAGAGATCAAATTACCGACATTTGTTGGATCATAGAGAAAGCAAGGGAATTCCAGAAAGGCATCTAGTTCTGCTTCATTGACTATGTGAAACCCTTTGATTGTATGGATCACAACAAACTGGAAAATTCTTTTAGAGATGGGAATACTAGACAATCTTACCTGTCTCCTGGGAAAACTGTATGCAAGTCAAGAAGCAATAGTTAGAACTTTTAACTATTTTAGAACATGGAGCAACTGACTATTTCAAAATTGGGAAAGGAGTACAACAAGGCTGTATATTGTCACCCTGATTATTTAACTTCTATTCTAAAGATCAGTCCTGGGTGTTCTTTGGAAGGAATGATGCTAAAGCTGAAACTCCAGTACTTTGGCCACCTCATGCGAAGAGCTGACTCATTGGAAAAGACTCTGATGCTGGGAGGGATTGGGGGCAGGAGGAGAAGGGGACGACAGAGGATGAGATGGCTGGATGGTATCACTGACTCGATGGACATGAGTTTGAGCAAACTCTGGGAGATTTCCAGGTGGCGCTAGTGGTAAAGAACCCACCTGCAGTGCAGGAGACATAAGGGACGTGGTTTCAATCCCTAGGTGCCCCAGGAAACAATCCAGTATTGGCAGCCCACTCCAGTGTTCTTGCCTGGAGAGTCTCATGGACAGAGGGGCCTGGCAGCGGTTGCAAAGAATGAGACACGACTTAACAACTGAACAACAGCAGTATTCCATGATATATATGTGTGTATATATTTGTGTGTGTGTGTACATATGTGTGTGTGTGTGTGTACCACAACTTCTTTATCCGTTCATCTGTTGATGGACATCTAGGTTGCTTCTATGTCCTGGCTATTGTAAATAGTGCTGCTGTGAACACTAGGGTACAGGTATCCTTTTCAGGTATGGGTTTCTCAGGGTGTGTGCCCCATAGTGGGATTGCTGAGTCATATGGTAGTTTTATTCCTAGTTTTTTAAGTAACCTCCCTAGTGTTCTCCATAATGGCTGTATCAATTTACATTCCCTTTTCTCCACATTCTCTCCAGCATGCATTTATTATTTGTAGATTTTTTTTAATGATGGCCATTCTGACTGGTGTAAGGTGTTACCTCATTGTAGTTTTGAGTTGCATTTGTCTAAGAATGAGAGATGTTGAGAATTTTTTCTGTGTTTATTGGCCATCTGTATGTCTTCTTTTTGGGCTTCCCTCATAGCTCAGTCAGTACAGAATCTGCCTGCAATGCAGGAGACCCGGGTTTGATCCCTGGGTCAGGAAGATCTCTTGGAGAAAGAAATGGCAACCCACTCCAGTATTCTTGCCTGGAGAATCATGGACAGAAGAGCCCTGCAGGCTGCAGTCCATGGGGTTGCAAAGAGGCGAACACAACTTAGCGACTAAACTACCACTATGTCTTCCTTGGACAATTGTCTGTTTAGGTCTTCTGCCCATTTTGGATTGGGTTGCTTGTTTTTCTAATGTTGAGTTGCATGAGCTGCTTGTATATTTTGGAGATTAATCCTTTGTCATTTGCTTCATTTGAAGTTATTTTCTCCTGTTCTGAGGGTTGTCTTTTCACCTTGTTTATAGTTTCCTTTGCTGTGCAAAGACTTTTACGTTTAATTAGGTCCCATGTGCTTGTTTTTGTTTTTATTTCCCTTACTTTAGGAGGTGGGTCGAAGAGAATCTTGCTGCCATTTATGTCAGAGTTCTGCCTGTGTCCCCCGTGAAGAGTTTTACAGTTTCTGGCCTTACATGTAGGTCTTTTACCCATTTTGAGTTTATTTTTGAGTCACACAGCTTTTAGTGCTCCCCCACCTTTCCACCCCCACCCATCGGTTCTGTTCTCTGAGCCCCTGAGTGGAGTTAGAACATGTGCCAGCCTCCATGGATGTACTTAGAACTATATTGCTGTTTTGAGTCTTTAGTTCACACTTCAGTTCTTTTTTTTGGTTAAACATTTCTGTGTCTTGAAGCTTTACTGAAAAAAAATGTGTTTTATCCTTGGCTATTCATAAAACTTTGTGGTCTGTGCAGTTCTTTCTAGTGTTTATTTTCATTATCTAAAGACAGCTGAGGAGAGCTCTTGAAAACAGAACCAGGCACCTGGTAGTTTGTCTCCATCCTATTAAAGGCCTTATTAAGTTTATCTGGTAAATTTGCAGGCAGAATCAAAGCATAGACTCTGTAAAACTAATCGACACAATAGGCAAAAAAAAAACAAAACAAAACAAAAACTTACAATAATGTGAACTTATTTAAAAGCCAGTATACAGGTGCACCACCTAGGGAAATAAGTTGATACCAACAGGGAGTTTAAGCTTCCTATCTCAGAGCTGGAATCTCCAGATAAGACTGATGGTCTCAGTATTTTTGTTTTTGTTTTTTTCTAGATTGTGTCATTGCTGATGACATTCAGGATCATAATTCGGTATTAAAACACCATGCAGTATACTTATTTTTGATGAGAATTGTCACCCTGCTTATTTAACTTCTATGCAGAGTACATCATGAGAAACACTGAGCTGGAAGAAGCACAAGCTGGAATCAAGATTGCCGGGAGAAATATCAATAACGTCAGATACGCAGATGACACCACCCTTATGGCAGAAAGTGAAGAGGAACTAAAAAGCCTCTTGATGATAGTGAAAGTGGAGAGTGAAAAAGCTGGCTTAAAGCTCAACATTCAGAAAACAAAGATCATGGCATCCGGTCCCATCACTTCATGGGAAATAGATGGGGAAACAGTGGAAACAGTGTCAGACTTTATTTTTGGGGGCTCCAAAATCACTGAAGATGGTGACTGCAGCCAGGAAATTAAAAGACGCTTACTCCTTGGAAGGAAAGTTATGACCAACCTAGATGGCATATTCAAAACAGAGACATTACTTTGCCAACAAAGGTCTGTCTAGTCAAGGCTATGGTTTTTCCAGTAGTCATGTATGGATGTGAGAGTTGGACTGTGAAGAAAGCTGAGTGCTGAAGAATTGGTGCTTTTGAACTGTGGTGTTGGAGAAGACTCTTGAGAATCCCTTGGACTGCAAGGAGATCCAACCAGTCCATTCTGAAGGAGATCAGCCCTGGAATTTCTTTGGAGGGGATGATGCTAAAGCTGAAACTCCAGTACTTTGGCCTCCTCATGCGAAGAGTTGACTCATTGGAAAAGACTCTGATGCTGAGAGGGATTGGGGACAGGAGGAGAAGGGGACAACAGAGGATGAGATGGCTGGATGGCATCACTGACTCGATGGACATGAGTTTGAGTGAACTCCGGGAGTTGGTGATGGACAGGGAGGCCTGGCATGCTGCGATTCATGGGGTCACAAAGAGTCAGACACGACTGAGCGGCTGAACTGAACTGAACTGAAGAAGATAATGAGAAAAAAAAAGGAAGGAAAAATGAATAAAAGGGAGGGCGAGTGAGAAGAGGAAAAGACTGAAAACAGAAGGAGACTCAGAGGAGGAGAGAAAGAGGCAGGAGCAGGAGGGGAGCTCAGAGGAGGAGAAGGGGAGAGAGAGGGGTTAGCAGGAGGGGAGAAAGAGGAGGAGAGAGAGCGGGAGAAGGAGGAGGAGAGAGAGGGAGGAGCAGGAACAGAGCTCAGAGGAGGAGAGAGAGGCAGGAGCAGGAGGGGAGAAAGAGGAGGAGAGATAGAGGAGGAGAAAGAGAGGGAGGAGTAGGAGGAGAGAGAGAGAGGGGAGAGAGAGGGAGGAGTAGGAGGGGAGGGAGAGGGAGGAGCAGGTCGGGGAGAAAGAGGAGGAAAGATGGAGGAGGAGAGAGGCAGGAGCAGGAGGAGAGAGAGAGGGAGGAGAGAGGGAGGAGCAGGAGGGGAGAAAGAGGAGGAGAGATGGAGGAGGAGAGAGAGGCAGGAGCAGGAGGAGAGAGAGGCAGGAGCAGGAGGGGAGAAAGTGGAGGAGAGATGGAGGAGGAGAGGGAGGAGGAGGAGGAGAGAGAGGAGAGAGAGGCAGGAGCAGGAGGGGAGGGAGAGGAGGAGAAAGAGGCAGGAGCAGGAGGGAAGAGAGAGGGAGGAGCAGGTGGGGGAGATGGGGGGAGAAGGAAGAGCGTCCAGAGGTGAGAACTCTCTCACCCAGTTCCACATGCAGGTTTGTCTGCTCGTTAGCCGAGGCTGCCTTACGCGGTCTCCAGAATGGAAAGAATTGGACTATTTTATAATACAATCCTCAGCTCTATCCTTGGATAGCCTTTTCAGCTTTAAACAAGGAAAGTTGGCATAATATATTAGGATCTTTGTCACTCTTCCTAGGAGAATCTGATTTGGAGATGAAGATAATGGCAACCCATTCCAGTACTCTCGCCTGGAAAATCCCTTGGACAGAGGAGCCTGGTGGGCTGCAGTCCATGGGGTCGCAGAGTCGGACACGACTGAGCGACTTCACTATCACTTTTGTGCATTGGAGAACAAAATGGCAACCCACTGCAGTGTTCTTACCTGGAGAATCCCAGGGATGGGGGAGCCTGGTGGGCTTCCATCTATGGGGTCACACAGAGTCGGACACTACTGAATCGACTTAGCAGCAGCAGCAGCAGCAGGGTCCAAGAACTTATTTAAGATCAAAGTAATTTTATTTTTGAACTTTGGGATGTATGTTGTATTGAAACAGAGTTGGGTAATACATCTGATTAGTTGGAATGCTCTGTCTCTTTCAGATAAGAAAAGCTGTGTGTTCTATGCATTGGACTGTTTTGAGTATCATTATTTTAAAAATATGTTGAACTTACTGAGAGGTATGGAGTAGGACTTGCACTGTCAAGCCTCAAGTTTAGTAGTTCTGTGGTTTTGGGCAATTCACCTGACCTCCCTGGTTCAACTGAGCATGCATACACAACTGAATTAGTTCCCTTCAGCTTAAACATTACACAATTGAATGATTTAAGACTTTCCTTGAGATTCCTTTATGTCTTGTTTCAGGAGGCATAGGTCATGTGAAAATGAACTCAGGAACTATGCATTGTCCTAAAAAATTGGTGGTTATGAGCACAGGGTCTAGAAAGTCTAATTTAAGTAATCGCAGCTCTGTCATTTGACTTCAGGCAACCTCAGTCCTTATTCTGACCTTCAGTTCAGTTCAGTCGCTCAGTCGTGTTGGACACTTTGCCACCCCGTGGACCACAGCACGCCAGGCCTCCCTGTCCATCACCACTCCCGGAGTTCACCCAAACACATGTCCACTGAGTCAGTGATGCCATCCAACTAGCTTATTCTCTGTCATCCTCTTCTCCTTCCTACTTCAATCTTTCCCAGCATCAGGGTGGGAAAGATTAAATGACTCATTTTTAAATGAGTCAGCTCTTCCCATCAGGTGGCCAAAGTATTGGAGTTTCAGCTTTAGCATCGGTCCTTCCAATGAACACTCAGGACTAATCTCCTTTAGGATGGACTGGTTGGATCTCCTTGCAGTCCAAGGGACTCTCAAGAGTCTTCTCCAACACCACAGTTCAAAAGCATCAAGTCTTCGGCACTCAGCTTTTTTTATATTCCAACTCTCACATCCATACATGACTACTGGAAAAACCATAGCCTTGACTAGACAGACCTTTGTTGGCAAAGTAATGTCTCTGCTTTTGAATATGCTATCTAGCTTGGTCATAACTTTCCTTCCAAGGAGTAAGCGTCTTTTAATTTCCTGGCTGCAGTCACCATCTTCAGTGATTTTGGAGCCCCCCAAAATAAAGTCTGACACTGTTTCCACTGTTTCCCCCTCTATTTCCCATGAAGTGATGGGACCGGATGCCATGATCTTCGCTTTCTGAATGCTGAGCTTTAAGCCAGCTTTGTCACTCTCCTCTTTCACTTTCATCAAGAGGCTCTTTAGTTCTTTGCTTTCTGCCATAGGGTGGTATCATCTGGATATCTGAGGTTATTGATATTTCTCCCAGCAATCTTGATTCCAGCTTGTGCTTCATCCAGCCCAGTGTTTCTCATGATGTACTCTGCATATAAGTTAAATAAGCAGGGTGACAATATACAGCCTTGATGTACTCCTTTTCCTATTTGGAACCAGTGTGTTGTTCCATGTCCAGTTCTAACTGTTGCTTCCTGACCTGCATACAGATTTCTCAAGAGTCAGATGGTCTGGTATTCCCATCTCTTGAAGAATTTCCCACAGTTTATTGTGATCCACACAGTCAAAGGCTTTGGCATAGTCAATAAAGCAGAAGTTTTCCTGGAATTCTCTTGCTTTTTTGATGATCCAGTGGATGTTGACAATTTCATCTCTGGTTCCTCTGCCTTTTCTAAAACCAGCTTGAACATTAGGAAGTTCACAGTTCACATACTGTTGAAGCCTGACTTGGAGAATTTTGAGCATTATTTTACTAGTGTGTGAGATGAGTGCAATTGTGCAGTAGTTTGAGCATTCTTTGGCATTGCCTTTCTATGGGATTGGAATGAAAGCTGACCTTTTCCAGTCCTGTGGCCACTGCTGAATTTTCCAAATTTGCCGACATATTGAGTGCAGCACTTTCACAGCATCATCTTTGAGGATTTGAAATAGCTCAACTGGAATTGCATCACCTCCACTAGCTTTGTTCGTAGTGATGCTTCCTAAGGCCCACTTGACTTTGCATTCCAGGATGTCTGGCTCTAGGTGAGTGATCACACCATCGTGATTATCTGGGTCCTAAAGATATTTTTTGCACAGTTCTTCTGTGTATTCTTGCCATCTCTTCTTAAAATCTGCTTCTGTTATGCCCATACCATTTCTGTCCTTTATTGAGCCCATCTTTGCATGAAATGTTCCCTTGGTATCTCTAATTTTCTTGAAGAGATCTCTAGTTTTTCCCATTGTATTGTTTTCCTTTATTTCTTTGCATTGATCACCGGGGAAGGCTTTCTCATCTCTCCTTGCTGTTCTTTGGAACTCTGCATTCAGATGCTTATATCTTTCCTTTTTGCCTTTGCCTTTTGGTTCTCTTCTTTTCACAGCTATTTGTAAGGCCTCCTCAGACAGCCATTTTGCCTTTTTGCATTTCTTTTTCTTGGAGATGGTCTTGATAACTGCCTCCTGTAAAATGTCACGAACCTCTGTCCATAGTATTAATCTTTCTATTACTCTTTGAGTATTAAGAAAATATATATTACGTAATGAATGCTAATTCACCATGAGCTGTCAGATGGGTCAGAATAACCTGGGTCTCTGTGGACTGTGTCCAGTCGGAAGAAGAGCGCCCTTACTGCATCCACTTCCTCCCTCCAGTTCACTGTAACGGAGATTGCACTGTCGTTGCTGAGAGGTCGTGGCTGTCCTCACCGAAGTCAGCCTTTATTTTATTATTGTGAAATCAAAGGAACAGATTTTTTGTCCTTGTCTTATTTTTGTGGCATTTTTCACAGTCTGCTGCTTCCTGTGTCTTGAAAATATTCCTCAGGGTTCTGAAACGCCGCTGTCCCAGCTTTTCCTGCAGCCTCGCAGGCCCCCCCCTCCGCTTCTCCCTCTGCACTGAGCTAGTGCCCCAGCCTCAGAAATGACCTGTCTGTCCACAGTGCTTTCGGAGTCCAGCACATGTCCCCTTTGAAAGATCATTCTTGCCTCAGGAATGCAAACCTGCCCTGTCAGTGCCCTCTGAGCACACAAGAGCACCCTCTGACCCAGGCGGGCACATGCCTCCAGCCCCTCCAGCCACGCTCATGGTGCTAGTGCTGACCGCAGGGGTCCCCGGGGGAGCGTCTCTGCAGATCCCGCTCAGCTGCTGCCCGGGAGTTTTCCTCTGCTAACAGGGCTTTCTGTCCCTCAACTGGTCATTAACTACAGTTTATAATGAGGTAAAGAATGTAAAGAATTATTTTCTCTGAGAAGATTTCCCTGAACTCCGCCCCAACTCCTTGCTGAACTGTAGTGTTGCTCTTTCTTACAGAACTTCTCAAATAGGGTCTATTTATTTTGTAAAATTTTTAAAAATTTCATCAAGGTTATACATGCATATGATTTAAACAAAGAGTTTCACAAGTTTTATTATGAGAAATAATGTCCCACTGTCTAAATCAACTACTTTCAACCCTTACGGCTTCATCTTTTGGTTCTAACTCCATATATCCACATGACAAGATTTTATTGCTTAGACTGCCATTTCTTAATTTTTCAGTCTTCTTTCTGTGGAAAATAAGAATTTAATTTTTTTTCCTGCTCTCTCCACAGCCCACCAAAGAGACACACACACACACGTCTCCCATAGTCCTTCTGATATAAATATGGCAGTGCCTCACAACTGAGCAGCATGATATACTATGATTGCATGTCTTTTCTTGTATAACCTTTTGTTTTTCTTGGAGAAGATAATACATATTTTATTTTCTTGTCTTAGTTTTCTGTGTAGCTATTACTAAGCCATCTGTACACTCTTTACCTACCTTAAAACCTTTCTGTCAGTTATTTAAACTTAATAGACATTTCAGTGAATTTCATCACCATTTATTCCCCTCTCCCGGAGCCCACTGTGCTCTGAAACGACTTCTCTCTGTCAGGGGCGCAGCTGCTGCTCTAGGTTCTATGGATTCCCGTCCCTCTCACTGTGTTGAATTCTCTATTTTATGTGTCCTATGTTTTCTCCTTTATTAGTTTATTTTCTTCTAATGAACATCTCCTTTCAAAGCTTCCTAAGAAAGGGTGAGTATGGAGAGATTCATTTGAGACTTTGAAAGTCTGAAAACGCTTTTTTTTTCACCTCTTTTTTTAAGGTGTAAAAGTGAATATTTAGAATGAGAAGGAAAATCTCCACAAATATTGGAATATTTGGAATTGTGAGGCCCTTTTCTCCTCAGGATTTCTTTTTTCCATGTCTTTTTTATAAAAACAAATGTTTGTTTCTGTAGTTGATTTACAATATTATATTACTTCCAAATATACAATGTAATAATTTGATATTTTTTATAGATTATACTGCATACAAAGTTGGCTTCCAAGGTGGTGCTAGGAGGAGACATAAGAACCACAGTTTCGATCCCTGAGTTGGGAATATCCCCTGGAGAAGGAAATGGTAACACACTCAAGTGTTCTTGCCTGGAGAATCCCATGGACTAGGAGCCTGAAGGGCTGCAGTCTAGAAGGTCATGAAGAGTCAGACACAGCGGAAGCGACTGAACATACTGTACAGAACAAGGGTAAACATTGCCCGTGTCCCCTGTGCTGTATGCTTCATCCGTCTAGTGTGTGTTCTGCCTGGTGCTCTGTGCTGCTCGAGCCCCCTCACCTGTTCTGCTCTTCTCTCCACCCCTCTCTCCTCTGGTGACCACTTGTTTGTTCTTTGTATCTGTGAATCTGTTGCTGTTTTGTTATGTTTGTTCATTTGTCTTATTTTTTAGATTCTAAATAGGAGTAAAAACATGCAGTATTTGTCTGACATTTCAGTAAGCATAATATCCTCTAGGTCCATTCATATTGTTGCAAATGGAAAATTTTCATTCTTTTTTATGGTTAATATTTCATTATGTATATATATGTATGTATGTATGTGTGTATATATATTACCACACAATTTCACTCATCTCACATGCTAGTAATGCTCAAAATTTCTCCAAGCCAGGCTTCAGCAATATGTGAACTGTGAACTTCTAGATGTTCACGCTGGTTTTAGAAAAGGCAGCAGAACCAGAGACCAAATTGCCAACATCCTCTGGATCATCAAAAAAGCAAGAGAGTTCCAGAAAAACATCTATTTCTGCTTTATTGACTATGCCAAAGCCTTTGACTGTGTGGATCACAATAAACTGTTGGAAATTCTTCAAGAGATGGGAATACCAGACCACCTGACCTGCCTCTTGAGAAACCTGTATGCAGGTCAGGAAGCGGCAGTTAGAACTGGACATGGAACAACACACTGGTTCCAATAGGAAAAGAAGTACATCAAGGCTGTATATTGTCACCCTGCTTATTTAACTTATATGCAGAATACACCATGAGAAACGCTGGGCTGGATAAAGCACAAGCTGGAATCAAGATTGCCGGGAGAAATATCAATAACCTCAGATATGCAGATGACACCACTCTAATGGCAGAAAGTGAAGAACTAAAGAGCCTCTTGATGAAAGTGAAAGGAGAGAGTGACAAAGCTGACTTAAAGCTCAACATTCAGAAAACTAAGATCATGCCATCCAGTCCCATCACTTCATGGCAAATAGATGGGGAAACAGTAGAAACAGTGGCTGACTTTATTTTTCTGGGCTCCAAAATCATTGCAGATGGTGATTGCAGACATGAAATTAAAAGATACTGACTCCTTGTAAAGAAAGTTATGACCAACCTAGACAGCATATTAAAAAGCAGAGACATTACTTTGTCAAAAAAGGTCCATCTAGTCAGGGCTATGGTTTTTCCAGTGGTCATGTATGGATGTGAGAATTGGACTGTGAAGAAAGCTGAGCGCTGAAGAATTGATGCTTTTGAACTGTGGTGTTGGAGAAGACTCTTGAGAGTCCCTTGGACTGCAAAGAGATCCAACCAGTTGAATATTCATTGGAAGGACTGATGTTGAAGCTCAAACTCCAATACTTTGGCCACCTAATGTGAAGAGCTGACTCTATTGAAAAGACCCTGATGCTGGGAAATATTGAGGGCAGGAGGAGAAGGGGACGACAGAGGATGAGATGGTTGGATGGCATCACTGACTCAATGGACAAGGGATTGGGTGGACTATGGGAGTTGGTGATGGACAGAGAGGCCTGGTGAGCTGCAGTCCATGGGGTCACAAAGAGTCAGACAGAACTGAGCTACTGACTGAACTGAAAATAATGGTAGTTTATTTTAATTTTTTGAGGAATCTCTGTACTGTTTTCCGTAGTGGCTGTATTAATTTACATTCCTACCAACAGTGAGTTAAGGTTCCCTTTTCTCCATTCTCGCAGCTATGAGGTGATAACGTTGTTGTTTTGATTGGCATCTCCCTGATAATTACTGATTAGAACATCCTTTCATGAGTCTGTTTGCCATCTTTTTGTCTTTGGAAAAATGCCTTCGGTCCTCTGCCGATTTTTAATGGAGTTGTTTTTTTGATATTGATTTGCTGAGTTCTTTATATATTTTGGATTTAGTGCCATATTGGACATTGCAAATGTTTTCTCCCATTCAGTTTACCGTTTTGGTTTGTTGATGAGCTCCTTTGCTGTGCGAAAGCTTTTAAATTTGATTATTTCCTTCCCATTTGTTTTGTTCTACTTCTATTTTTTAAGTAACCAATTTTTTAAAAATTTGTTTATTTTGGGGGGAGCTCTGCTGGGTCTTTGTTGCTGTGCAGGCTTTTCTTTAGCTGTGGCAAGTGGAGGCTCCTCTCTAGTTGCAGTTCACTTGTTTCTCGTTGGCAGTGGCTTCTCTTGACACTCAGGCTCAGTTGCTCCGCGGCATGTGGGATCTTCCTGGAGCAAGGGTTGAACCTGTGTCTTCCCCATTGAGCTGTCAGGGAAGCCTCTCCCACATTGGCAGGTGAGTTCTTTACCACTGAGTCACCAGGAAAACCCTGTTCCACTCTTGATTTTAGGTGTTTTATTGTTTCAATTAGCTGATGTTCCTTGATAATGTGTTTCAAATATATGTGTACTGATGTTTTCTTCTTGCTCATAAATTATTGAAAAAAGGGTGTTAAAGTCTCTAACTATTGTGGATTTGTCTATTTCTTTTTCCACCTTCATCTGTATTTTGCTTCTTGTATTAGGTACACATATTCAGGATTATGGCCTCTTGGTAAATTGATGCATTTTAGCAGTATTTCCATTCTTCTGTGTCTACTCTGTTATTATCCTATCCAGTGAGATTTTTATTTCAAGTATTTTGTTTTACAATAAAAATTTTCAATAAAAATTTTTATTTCATTTTTATATTATTTATTTTATTTTATTTCTTTAAAAAATATCTTTCACTTCTCTCCCTGTCATGTTTATGTTTTCTTATATCTTTCAAGCATGTTTTCTCCTAATTTTATCATCTTTTTCATTTATGTGCCTGTTTTTATTACTAAGCTCACTCCTTTTTCTGGGACATTATTTTCTTCCCTCTTTTCATGCCTGACAATTTTAGATTGGACACCAGATATTTTAATTTTACATTATTGGTTGATGAAGTTTTTAAAAATTATATCTTTAAATGTGTTTGAACTTTAATCTGGGCCAGTTAGTTTATTTGGAAAGGGTTGGCTTGTTTTGAGGCTTGCTTTAAAGCTTGGTTAAGCTGAGTCCAGAGCAAGATTAGTCTAGGGCTAATTTAGCCTCACTACTAAAGTGATAAACTTCTGATGACTCTATCCACTGATCCATGTATTAGAAAATCTTTTCATGTAGATTGGTAGAAATTCCAGCCCTTTTCTTCAGACTTAGGTAGTTTCTTCACATGCACGCATTGATCAGAACTCATCCAGAGACTCAGGGGAACCCCTTGGGAGGTCTTGAGGGCTCTCTCTATGAAGCTCCTTTCTGTCTCTCCCCCAGCCCAAATTCCAGCTGCCTTGGCCTTTGAATTTCTAACCCCATCCCCTCAACAAGACTTCTGAAGTCACTGGATTTCCCTCTGCATGGCACACTGGAAGTGCTTTCCAGCATAAGACTCCTTACTTCTTATCCTTCAGACTTCGTTTCTTAGACTTCTCCTAAATACCATACAAAATACGCACTACATGCCTCAGGTGAAAAGGCTCATGTGGGCTTCCCTAGTGGCTCAGACAGTAAAGCGTTTGTTTGCAATGCAGGAGACCTGGGTTCGATCCCTGGGTTGGGAAGATCCCCTGGAGAAGGAAATGGCAGCCCACTACAGTATTCTTGCCTGGAAAATCCCATGGACCACGGAGCCTGGTAGGTTACAGTCCATGGGGTCACAAAGAGTTGGACATGACTGAACAACTTCACTTTCACTTTCATACTTATTTAAGGTTACAACTTTATAATTTTATATGTATTTTCATCCTAACTAAATAAATCACTCTTCTCCAAATTAGTAAATATATAACTTTTATTCTTTAATTCCTTGAAAGGCTATAGTCCATGTAAATAGGTCCAATATTTTTATTTTCTTTTGTGTATAAGTCAGTAAATCAGGGATAGATTCTGACTTTTCAGGTACGTAGGCACAGAAATCTGTGCTGTTAAGAGTGTAAACTCCTCCTGGAAATTCTGGTGCCACTTTAGCAACCTGATGGCCACAGTCGCAGCTGTGGGCAGGTTTGGGAAAACAGTCCTGTTCCTCAGATTCTTTATTTATCTCGAAGGGCTTTCAACCACGCATGTGGGGATCATTACATCCTCAATGTTAATGTGCTTTGATTCCAAACGGAGCAGTGCTTTCATTTAGGGAATATGACACAGTGGGGGCAGATAATTTATGTAGCAGAAGCCCAGTCCATCTCAAGGCAATCATAGGTATGCATGGTTTCTGCAAATAAAAAGGGTTCCTTTGAGTGTCATATTTTCTTTTTCTAAAACTGTAAGTTTTCCCAGAATCAAAGTGGCTTTAGGATCTACAAAGTTCACAATTTTAGCATGGGCAAAGGAATACATGCTTACTGTAGGAACACAGTGCCACTGTTGACATAGAGCATTAATCCAAGTATGTCAGCTGCTAAAAGAAGACAGATATCTCTGTACTGTCTTACTGATGTGAAAAGGAAAAGAATCAATCATATGAGGTTTCTACAGCAAGAGCCTGCAACTCTTCCAAGTATTTTCTCAGCTGTGAAGCCATAACATCATAGGGGCTTTTCAGTCAGTGTTCTGAGATGTATGTCATCTAACTTTTGAAATGTAAGCATTTTACACTTCTTTTTTGACAGCTCAGAGAATGATTTGTTTAGTTTTGTTGTAGTGTAAAGAACCAATAAAAAGAGGCATGCCAATAAAACTAGGCACAGGCCCATAATTTTCTGAGTTTTTTAAACATTGAATAATTTTTGAATATTATCATAGTTCAGTATCAAAATGATACAAACAGTATATGTTGAAAATGATTGCTCTCTTCTCAGCCAACACTCATGTTCATTCTTGACCTCTGCTAGTTTCCTGTGTAATCTTTCAAGTGCTTTTTCTAAGGGAAACAAAAGCAGATCTTTAAATGTGACTTTACTCCTCCTTTTCATGTAAATGTCAGCACAACATGTAGAAAGCCCTTACTTTGCTTTAAAAAAAAAAAACCTAATAATATAGTCTTGAGATCTTTTCACCTGAACACTGATATAGTATTAAGTAGTATTTCTTTATAGGAATGTGTCATAGTTTATTCAACCGCTCACCTCTTGATGAGTGCTTGGGTTGTTTCGCATCTTTTGCTATTATAACGGTGCTCCAATGAAGAGCCTTATAGATACTCCATTTGGTGTACGTATTGGTTTAGTTGCACTATAAGTTCCCAGAAGTGTGACTAGTAGGTCAAGGGGTAAATGCATTTGTAGTGTTGACAGATATCATCAGATTTCTTTCCAGATAGATTGCACAATTCTTCCTCCTAAGAAATAGAATGCTTTTGCCTCTAGCTTTGCCACAAGTATTTTTTACAACACAATTTTACATGTGTTTGAAAATTTGGATTTTTGACAGTATAATAAAGTGATAGTTTAGTGCAGTTTCATGTATATTTTTTCATTTATGAGTCAGTTTAACAACTTCTGATGTATATAGTTGTTTATTTTTGTGAACTCTGTTGTTGCCTTTTACCTATTTTTCTATAAATTTATTTAATTTTTAAATTTATATTTGATAAATGTTTATAATCAGAGGGATTGGATCTTGTGCTATGAGTTGCAAATATTTATTATTCTCAGTGTGCCATTTGCTTAAGTTTTAGTTATGGTATATATTTGCCAGTGAGGAGATTGTTTCTTTTTAACTTAGTTGTTCTTTTATGGCTTCTAAATGTTGTCTTAGAAAGGCCTTTCCAAGTCCAAGGTTATAAAGGAATTCTTTCATGTGCTTTTCATGTTTTATATTTATATATTCGACTCATTTAGAATTTACTCATGTTTAGTTGGTGGGATAGATCTAGTTTTATTTTTTCCTATAGGGTTCTAATTATTCAAACATCACATATTAAAAAGTCCAATTTGGGGCTTTTGGTATACAACCTTCATGACATATTAAGTCTAAGTGTGAATTTTGCTCTATTTTTGAACTTTCTACTCTGTTCTTTGAACAGCAAAGATCACTCATATATCTGAAACTAGGTTAAATTTATTACTTGCTGAAGAAGATAGAGATATGTTTTTAGGCCATTGTCTTTCTGAACAAAACAAAAAGGGAACTTTAAAGAATTTGGGACAATATGAAGGGTAGGGGTTGGCTTATTTTCAGGAGTGATTTTTTTTAAGAATTGGGTGATGTTTAGTGTGGAGTTTAGTGATTGGCTGATTTTCAGAGTGGGGTACCAAACCAGATATGTAATTGATTGATTGATTGGCTGCAGCTTGTTTAAACCAGATTTGTGATTACTTATTTACAGCTGCAAACTACAAACAAGGAACAGTCAAACTTAAAATGTAGAACTTTTTCTTCTCTGTTCCATTTCCTGTCCATCTGTTCATGGCATGGGCTAATTCCAACCAGGCTCATCATTTTATATAAACAGAGCTTCATGGGCCTCTTCATGAACATTTTTTTTGGAGAGATAATTTCATGCTCACACGAGCCATGGGCAGTAAGTCTGGTTTCTGTACAGTCATGATGAGTTCACTTTTCACAATTCTATTTTGACCTGTTTCCACCATTAGTTCTGAGAAATGTGAGCAGATGAGATATTGTTGAATCTTTAGAATTTTTCAAGGTGCATATAAAATACAGTTTGTGAAATACATGCCCTGATTCTGGTAGAAGGCAAAGATATTACAAACCTAGGAATGAAGACCCTAAACGCCTCTTGCTGTCAAGTATTATGCTAGTCTCCACTCCTAAATACGTACCTACTCAACCAGGAAAGGTATATGCAGACATTAATGTATTTTAAAGAAAAATACTTCTCAATCGAAAAAATTAAGTTAAATGTCAAAAGAAGTATCTCTAATAGGGAATATGAGCTGCCTGTCTTGTCAGCTTCCAACATTGCAGCCTTGACAGATTGAACAGGGAGTTCTGAAACTGTTCAACAACATGGTAACTTTTGGAATAATCTTTAATTTATGGTTTGCAGAGTTATTTATTACTCATCTATCTGTGTTTCATCTTTATAAATTTTATTGCCATAATTTCTTCTTCTGTTATACTTTCCTATGTAGGTTTATTCCATTAAATTCTTTTAATTAAATTTTACTTTATCCTTTACTGTCATTTTATTAGGGCTTCAATTGTGAGTGAAGATAAATGCATATATTTTGAACCTTTTTCATCTAGAAATTTCCCGGAGTATTATCATTTTACTCATCTATTGCATGACTACTTTGAACATTCCCTGAGAGAATACCTATGACTTACTTGTTTTTATATAATCAGAGCTCCAGCCCATGGTAAACCATCACAAATTTTCAATAGATCTTTATTATTTTAATTAATTTGTATATTTCAAAATATAGGCACAATGAGAGAAGGAACTTTTTAAAAAAGAACTCTGTCAATAGAGAATCTTCCATCTGACTATGTTCTGTGCTAATAGAATTGTTTGGATCTGATGGGAGGTGCAAGTTTTTCTGTTCAGTTCCCATTATCTATTTTAAACCAGTTATTCTCATTTTAAGCAACTTGCTTAGATTTGAAATAAGTCTTACTAAAAAAAAAAAAGCCAGAACATGGCAACAGGGAAAATTGCTGTTGTTTTATGTCAAGGAAAGCAAATGTCATTTCACGACGGTACGTGGCACACTGTCCTAAACTCCCAACACTCTCACTACCTGTCTTTCCTGAAAATTAGTGTAAACATTCCATTCCAGGAACTACTTTCTACTCATAAAATGTTGTTCATGAAATGATTAGCTTTTCCTTTACTCGAAATCAATGGATTGTTGCACTTTGCATATAGAAGTCCTATGTCTGTTGATTGCAGTGGACTGTACATTGGTCTTCGTTGAACACAGGAAGCAAGAGAACCAGATGGTCATAAATGGATCATTCATGTTTATGATTGTACACATTTGTGATTACATTTATTGCCTCACAGAGAAGAGTCCCATTTGACTTTAAAAATAAAAGAGCTGACCATATTCTCATTTTTTACTACTCAATACAAAAATGATGCTGTGAGCAGTGCTGGAAGAGTGACTTTTCCAGCTGTCACAAAATTTTAAAAGAATCTTAGTGTTGACTCCTGATAAAAATCTAAAACCAACACCCCTCTATTTGTCTTTCCTTCCCTTCTTTCTTTTTTCCCCTCCTTTGAAGGGGTATTTCTTAATATAGTAAAAAAAATTTTAAGGACAGAAGTACACAATAAAAGTAAGTCTGTGCCTCTCACTGGCCTCTTGTTCCTCTCTCCAAAGGCAAGCACCACGGCAAAGCCAGTATATTGTGAATCATTCCAAATATGTTGTATCCTTTGCCCGTGTATGTATGCAGAAATTAAATTTTAAGTTTTTCTGAAATGTTTAAATATTGTACATATTTTTGAGTCTTCCATTTTACTTAATAATGTACAGAGAAGAGTGAATATTTAGAAATAACTTACATTATTTTACAGCTGTAACTGGTGTAGCAGCATTCAGCATATGCCCTATTGATGAAAGTTTCAGTGTTTTTCAGTTTTATGTTAAAACAGTATAGTAGAGGACCTTAATAGACGTTTTTTCTAAAGACATACAGATGGGCCAAAAGACACACGAAAACATGCTTAGCATCACTAATCATCAGGGAAACACAAAGCAAAAGCACAATGAGATATCTCCTCACACTTGTCAGAATGGCTATTATCAGAAACACAGCAAATAACATGGATTGGGGAGGGTATGGAGAAAAGGGAACTGTTGGTGGGAATGTAAACAGTATGGAGGTTCCTTAAAAAATTAAAAGTAGGTCTACCGTATGATCCAGCAGTTCCATTTCTGTGTATTTTTCCAAAGAAAACAACAAAAAAAATTATTTGAAAAGATACATGCACCCACCGCTATGCTCACTGGAGCATTAATGATAGTAGCTGAGATGTGGAAGCAATCTGTGTCCATCAACAGATGAATGAGTAAGAAAGAGGTGGTTGGTATATGTATGTGTGTGTGTGTGTGTGTGTGTGTGTGTGTGTGATGTGTGTATATATGTATATATGTGATGTATGTATATATGTGGCGTGTGTGTATATATATATGTGGGGTGTGTATATATATATATGTGGTGTGTGTGTGTATATATATATATGGTATGTGTATATATGTATATATGTGGTGTGTGTATATATATATATTGGTGTGTGTATACATATATACATATGTGGTGTGTGTGTATATATATGTGGTGTGTGTATATGTGTATCTAAGTGGTGTGTGTGTGTGTGTGTATATATATATAGTGTGTGTGTGTGTGTGTATATATGTATATATGTGCTGTATATATTGGAGAAGGCAATGGCACCCCACTCCAGTACTCTTGCCTGGAAAATCCCATGGACAGAGGAGCCTGGTAGGCTGCAGTCCATGGGGTCGCTAGGAGTCGGACACGACTGAGTGACTTCACTTTGACTTTTCACTTTCATGCATTGGAGGAGGAAATGGCAACCCACTCCAGTGTTCTTGCCTGGAGAATCCCATGGACATGTGTGTGTGTGTGTGTGTGTGTGTGTGTGTGTGTATATGAGGTGTGTGTGTGTATATATACATATATGAGGTGTGTGTATATATGTATCTATGTGGTGTGCGTATATATATATATGTGGTGTGTGTATATATATGTGGTATGTGTATATATGTATATATGTGGTGTGTGTGTGTATATATATATATATATATTACTTTGCCAACAAAGGTTCGTCTAGTCAAGGCTATGGTTTTTCCAGTGGTCATGTATGTATGTGAGAGTTGGACTGTGAAGAAAGCTGAGCGCCAAAGAATTGATGCTTTTGAACTGTGGTGTTGGAGAAGACTCTTGAGAGTCTGTTGCTTGGACTGCAAGGAGATCTAACCAGTCCATCCTAAAGGAAATCAGTCCTGGGTGTTCATTGGAAGAAATGATGCTGAAGCTGAAACTCTAGTACTTTGGCCACCTCATGCGAAGAGTTGACTCATTGGAAAAGACTCTGATGCTGGGAGGGATTGGGGGCAAGAGCTTGAGTCTTGAATCTCTTAAATAGTTTTGAATCTGGTCGTTGGTTTAAAAGGTTGGTCAGTTACATGATGCTGAATATCATTTCTCAGGAATACTGTCAGGTTTCCCTTATGTGAAGGAAGACTTTCCTTTAATCGAAAGTGGTGGGCCTCAGAAAAGATTAGAGCACCTCAAGTATTTATTTAAAATGTTGTGTGTGTGTGTGTGTGTGCGTGCACGTGTGCTGGAACTTGGCAAGCCACATTTTTGTTTGCTGTCTGGATCCCTGTCAAATTGGGGCCCAAGAGGCAGAGGGCAGAACTGGAGGTAGAAAAGGGGACCTGCTGCTTCTGATTCTGCTTCCTGTTCCTGCCAATGTCCTGACAGAGGTGATGTTTCATCCTGAGGACAGCAGTTTGTCTCCCGTGCTCCCAGAACAGCTCATTGCTTACTCAGAGATACTGGTACCAGCTTGCAGCTGCCCTGCAGTGGCCTTCTCTTAGACTTCTGAGTCCCAGCTGTGTTGATCTCTCTTCTGAAGCTCCTGGAATACCAACACCAGCTGATCAGTTCTAATAATCTTATCCTTTCTTTTTGTTCCTCCAGGTTTAATAATAGGAGCTGCTTTTTTGAGTTTCTATATGTTACTTTAGTTCCTTTTACTTTCAGTTGTCCAATAACTCTGTAACCAATTCCTTACATTAAATTTACTCTGTTAAAATGACTTGTCTTCATAAATGAATCCTGACTGATACATTCATTATTTATTAAATCAAGGAAAATGTGTACAAATTTTAAAGGTTTATTAATGTAGATAGCAGTAAAATATCAAAAATAGAAAAAAATTTGAACTGCAATCCTATTTTGGGATTGGGAGAGAAATGTACATTTTAAATAATGTACAATATAATAAAAACTTCATAAATTATATTATGCAATACAGTAAAAAATTTAAAACATGAGATGACTTTTTTTAGTATGAGTTTTCATTAACACATAAGGCCTAATAACTAAAACTTTCTGTTTGATTTTCATCCTTTTTCATCCTTTGATTTTCATCCTTTTTGGCAGGCTGTACATTTTCTCTGTGAAAAGTTTTGGGACAGTCCTCTTGCTGGTTACTACTGGCTATGCCTTACCTTACAGAATCTGTGTATGGTATTAGCACTTCAGTGGGTTTTGCAAGGCCTGAGGCTTGCAAGCGCAGCTGCAACTGTTCCCCCTTCAGTGTCTCTCCGGTTATACTCTCCTGAGGCTGGCCCACCATAAACTTACGAAATACAACCTGTGGGTCTGATTTTAATTGCTTTTATCCTAATAAGTAATTTTTATTTTATAAGGCTCAGAAATTCGAGACAGCAAGGAATTAGAAGTACACAAAATTATTGACGTTCTGCAGAGAATTTACTCTTTTTTAACATAAATTTATTTTAATTGGAGGCTAACTACTTTATAATATTGTTTTTTTGGTTTTGCCATACATCAACATGAATCCACCACGGGTGTAGATGTGTTCCCCATCCTGAACCCCCCCTCCCACCTCCTTCTCCATACCATCCCTCTGGGTCATCCCAATGCACCAGCCCCAGGCATCCTGTATTATGCATCGAACCTGGACTGGCAATTCATTTCACATATGATATTATACATGTTTCAGTGCCATTCTCCCAAATCATCCCACCCTCGCCCTCTTCCACAGAGTCCAGAAGACTGTTCTATACATCTGTGTCTCTTTTGCTGTCTTGCATACAGGGTTATCATTACCATTTTTCTAAATTCCATATATATGCGTTAGTATACTGTATTGGTGTTTTTCTTTCTGGCTTACTTCACTCTGTATAATAGGCTCCACTTTCATCCACCTCATTAGAACTGATTCAAATGTATTCTTTTTAATGGCTGAGTAATACTCCATTGTATATATGTACCACAGCTTTCTTATCCATTTGTCTGCTGATGGACATCGAGGTTGCTTCCATGTCCTGGCTATTATAAACAGTGCTGCGATGAACATTGGGGTACACGTGTCTCTTTCAATTCTGGTTTCCTTGGTGTGTGTGCCCAGCAGTGGGATTGCTGGGTTGTATGGCAATTCTCTTTCCAGTTTTTTAAGGAATCTCCACACTGTTCTCCATAGTGGCTGTACTAGTTTGCATTCCCACCAACAGTCTAAGAGAGTTCCCTTTTCTCCACACCCTCTCCAGCATTTATTGCTTGTAGACTTTTGGATAGCAGCCATTCTGACTGGCGTGAAATGGTACCTCATTGTGGTTTTGATTTGCATTTCTCTGACAATGAGTGATGTTGAGCATCTTTTCATGTGTTTGTTAGCCATCTGTATGTCTTCTTTGGAGAAACGTCTATTTAGTTCTTTGGCCCATTTTTTGATTGGGTCATTTATTTTTCTGGAATTGAGCTGCAGGAGTTGCTTGTATAATTTTGAGATTAATTCTTTGTCAGTTGCTTCATTTGCTATTATTTTCTCCCATTCTGAAGGCTGTCTTTTCACCTTGCTTATAGTTTCCTTTGTTGTGCAGAAGCTTTTAATTTTAATTAGGTCCCATTTGTTTATTTTTGGGAAAAACAACAAATAACACACAAGGGGATTCCCATAAGGATAACAGCTGATCTTTCAATGGAAACTCTTCAGGCCAGGAGGGAATGGCAGGACATACTTAAAGTGATGAAAGAAAATAACCTACAGCCCAGATTACTATACCCAGCAAGGATCTCATTCAGATATGAAGGAGAAATCAAAAGCTTTACAGACAAGCAAACCTGAGAGAATTCAGCACCACCAAAACAGCTCTCCAACAAATGCTAAAGGATTGTCTCTAGACGGGAAACACAAAAAGGGTGTATAAACTCGAACCCAAAACAATAAAGTAAATGGCAATGGGATCATACTTATCAATAATTACCTTAAATGTAAATGAGTTGAATGCCCCAACCAAAAGACAAAGACTGGCTGAATGGATACAAAAACAGATCAGATCAGATCAGTTGGTCAGTCGTGTCGGACTCTTTGCGACCCCATGAATCGCAGCACGCCAGGCCTCCCTGTCCATCACCAACTCCCGGAGTTCACCCAGACTCAAGTCCATCGAGTCAGTGATGCCATCCAGCCATCTCATCCTCTGTCGTCCCCTTCTCCTCTTGCCCCCAATCCCTCTCAGCATCGGAGTCTTTTCCAGTGAGTCAACTCTTCGCATGAGGTGGCCAAAGTATTGGAGTTTCAGCTTTAGCATCAGTCCTTCCAAAGAAATCCCAGGGCTGATCTCCTTCAGAATGGACTGGTTGGATCTCCTTCCAGTCCAAGGGATTCTCAAGAGTCTTCTCCAACACCACACTTCAAAAGCATCAATTCTTCAGCGCTCAGCCTTCTTCACAGTCCAACTCTCACATCCATACATGACCACAGGAAAAACCATAGCCTTGACTAGACGAATCTTTGTTGGCAAAGTAATGTCTCTGCTTTAGAATATGCTATCTAGATTGGTCATAACTTTCCTTCCAAGGAGTAAGCGTCTTTTAATTTCATGGCTGCAGTCACCATCTGCAGTGATTTTGGAGCCCAGAAAAATAAAGTCTGACACTGTTTCCACTGTTTCCCCATCTATTTCCCATGAAGTGATGGGACCAGATGCCATGATCTTCGTTTTCTGAATGTTGAGCTTTAAGCCAACTTTTTCACTCTCCACTTCCACTTTCATCAAGAGGCTTTTTAGTTCCTCTTCAGTTTCTGCCATAAGGGTGGTGTCATCTGCATATCTGAGGTTATTGAGATTTCTCCCGGCAGTCTTGATTCCAGCTTGTGTTTCTTCCAGTCCAGCATTTCTCATGATGTACTCTGCATATAAGTTAAATAAACAGGGTGACAACATACAGCCTTGACGTACTCCTTTGCCTGTTTGGAACCAGTCTGTTGTTCCATGTCCAGTTCTAACTGTTGCTTCCTGACCTGCATACAGGTTTCTCAAGAGTCAGATCAGGTGGTCTGGTATTCCCATCTCTTTCAGAATTTTCCACAGTTTATTGTTATCCACACAGTCAAGACCCCTATATATGTTGTCTACAGGAGACCCACCTCAAAACAAGGGACACATACAGACTGAAAGTGAAGGGCTTGAAAAAGATATTCCACACAAATAGAGACTAAAAGAAAGTAGGAGTAGCAATACTCATATCAGATAAAATAGGCTTTAAAACAAAGGCTGTGAAAAGAGACAAGGACACTATATAATGATCAAAGGATCAATCCAAGATGAAGATATAACAATTATATATGCACCCAACATAGGAGCACTGGAATATGTAAGACAAATGCTAACAAGTATGAAAGGGAAATTAACAATAACATAATAATAGTGGGAGACTTTAATACCCAACTCACACCTATGGATAAATCAACTAAACAGAAAATTAACAAGGAAACACAAACTTTAAATGATACAATAGACCAGTTAGACCTAATTGATATCTATAGGACATTTCACCCCAAAACAATGAATTTCACCTGTTTTCTCCAGTGCACACGGAACCTTCTCTAGGATAGATCACATCCCGGGCCATAAATCTAGCCTTGGTAAATTCAAAAAAATTGAAATCATTCCAAGCATCTTTTCAGACCACAATGCAGTAAGATTAGATCTCAATTACAGGAGAAAAACTACTAAAAATTCCAACATATGGAGACTGAACAGCATGCTGCTGGATAACCAACAAATCACAGAAGAAATCAAAAAAGAAATCAAAATATGCATAGAAATGAATGAAAATGAAAACACAACAACCCTAAACCTGTGGGACACTGTAAAAGCAGTGCTAAGGGGAAGGTTCATAGCAATACAGGCATACCCCAGGAAACGAGAAAAAAGTCGAATAAATAACCTAACTCTACACCTAAAGCAACTAGAAAAGGAAGAAATGAAGAACCCCAGGGTTAGTAGAAGGAAAGAAACCTTAAAAATTCGGACAGAAATAAATGCAAAAGAAACAAAAGAGACCATAGCAAAAATCGACAAAGCCAAAAGCTGATTCTTTGAGAGGATAAATAAAATTGACAAACCATTAGCCAGACTCATCAAGAAACAAAGGGAGAAAAATCAAATCAACAAAATTAGAAACAAAAATGGAGAGATCACAACAGACAACACAGAAAAATACAAAGGATCCTAAGAGACTACTATCAGCAATTATATGCCAATAAAATGGACAACTTGGAAGAAATGGACAAATTCTTAGAAGAGTACAACTTTCCAAAACTGAACCAAGAAGAAATATAAAATCTTAACAGACCCATCACAAACACAGAAATTGAAACTGTAATCAGAAATCTTCCAGCAAACAAAAGCCCAGGTCCAGACAGCGTCACAGCTGAATTCTACCAAAAATGTAGAGAAAAGCTAATGCCTATCCTAGTCAAACTCTTCCAGAAAATTGCAGAGGAAGGTAAACTTCCAAACTCATTCTATGAGGCCACCATCACCCTAATACCAAAACCTGACAAAGATGCCACACAAAAAAAGAAAACTACAGGCCAATATCACTCATGAACATAGATGCAAAAATCCTTAACAAAATTCTAGCAATCAGAATCCAACAACACATTAAAAAGATCATTCATCATGACCAAGTGGGCTTTATCCCAGGGATGCAAGGATTCTTCAGTATCCACAAATCAATCAATGTAATACACCACATTAACAAATTGAAAAATAAAAGCCATATGATTATCTCAATAGATGCACAAAAAGCCTTTGACAAAACTCAACATCCATTTATGATAAAAAACTCTCCAGAAAGCAGGAATAGAAGGAACATACCTCAACATAATTAAAGCTATATATGACAAACACACAGAATTTACTCTTAATAATGTTCTGCATTCAAGTACAGTGTGTTACAGCATATAGCATTTGGCTAAAGAAAGAACTAGACTAGATGTTTCCACCTACCTGTTAATCCAAATAGCATTTTCCTTTGTCAAATATCCATTCTCTCTATTGAACCATATGATCTTTCCACTGTGATATTAATAGAACTGTTCCTCATTTTGTTATTAGAAACATCCTTCAGAAATTTGAACCATACTTAAGTTTCAGCAGAAATGTTATCAAAGGGTCTAAATAAATATTTGTACATGAAACACTAATATTTTTTCGCTAAATTTCAATCTTTTTGTATTGGAGTTTTTATTTAGTATACATATGTACATCAAGTTTAAGCCAAATTAAATTTAAGACTAGTTAGCTGATTCTAATATTGAAAATGATAATTATTTTATGTTTATAATTCTGAGAAATTTAGGCTTCTGGCAGATTACAGATTATTTATTTATTTGGTCAAGCTAACCACATAGTAGAAGCAAATATCCTACCCTCAAGGAACTTTTGACCTGTCATGATAAATCAAGTAGCCAAAATACAGATAAGAAAGATTATGACAAAGATGTATACGTATATATATATACACATACATATATATATAGATATTTGCTTTAGAATATTGCTATGGAAATTCAGACTCAAAAGAAAATTACATCCAATGAAGGTTATGGGAGAAAGATTTCAATTAGTATGATTTTTTAACCTTATCTTGGAAAAGTGAGTTTGAGGGAAGCGTATTCCAGGTAAAGTGAATAGCACTTGACTAAAGGCATGGTTGGAGAAGGCGACGACACCCACTTCAGTGCTCTTGGCCAGAAAATCCCATGGACGAGGAGCCTGGTGGCCTGCAGTCCATGGGGTCGCCAAGAGTCGGACACGACTGAGCGACTTCACTTTCTCTTTTCACTTTCATGCATTGGAGAAGGAAATGGAAACCCACTCCACTGTTCTTGCCTGGAGAATCCCAGGGACGGGGGAGCCTGGTGGGCTGCCGTCTATGGGGTCGCACAGAGTCAGACACGACTGAAGCGACTTAGCAGCAGCAGCAGCAGCAAAGGCATGGTACAAGATTGAAAAGTATAAGTATTTTACAAGGGAGAAGGGAGAAAAATGTTATCTGGTACAGTTAAATAGGATAGAGAACGCGAAATGAAGAATAAATTCGCAAAATAATTTGTCAAGGATTGTAGATTAGTTCAGTTCAGTCACTCAGTCATGTCCAACTCTTTGCGACCCCATGAATTGCAGCACGCCAGGCCTCCCTGTCCATCACCAACTCTCGGAGTTCACTCAAACTCATGTCCATCGAGTCGGTGATGCCATCCAGCCATCTCATCCTCTGTCGTCCCCTTCTCCTCTTGCCCCCAATCCCTCCCAGCATCAGAGTCTTTTCCAATCAGTCAACTCTTCGCATGAGGTGGCCCAAGTATTAGAGTTTCAGCTTTAGCATCATTCCTTCCAAAGAACACCCAGGACTGATCTCCTTTAGAATGGACTGGTTGGATCTGCTTGCAGTCCAAGGGACTCTCAGGAGTCTTCTCAAACACCACAGTTCAAAAGCATCAATTCTTCGGCACTCAGCTTTCTTCACAGTCCAACTCTCACATCCATACATGACCACTGGAAAAGCCATAGCCTTGACTAAGCAGACCTTTGTTGGCAAAGTAATGTCTCTGCTTTTGAATATACTATGTAGGTTGGTCATAACTTTCCATCCAAGGAGTAAGAATCTTTTAATTTCATGGCTGCAATCACCTTCTGCAGTGATTTTGGAGCCCCCCAAAATAAAGTCTGACACTGTTTCACCGTTTCCCCATCTATTTGCCATGAAGTGATGGGACCAGATGCCATGATCTTAGTTTTCTGTATGTTGAGCTTTAAGCCAACTTTTTCACTCTCCTCTTTCACTTTCATCAAGAGGCTTTTTAGTTCCTCTTCACTCTCTGCCATAAGGTTGGTGTCATCTGCATTTCTGAGGTTATTTATATTTCTCCCGGCAATCTTGATTCCAGCTTGTGCTTCTTCCAGCCCAGCATACTTAGGTGTTATTCTGGTTTAATATTGGTATATAACCCTAAGATAATCATAACCTTTACAGTAGCTGTTAACCACAACCATAACCATCAGTCTGACTCTTGTGACCCTGTGGACTGCAGCACACCAGGCTTCCCTGTCCATCACCAACTCCCGGAGCTTACTCAAACTCATGTCCATTGAGTCGGTGATGCCATTCAACCATCGCATCCTCTGTCATCCCCTTCTTCTGCCCTCATTCTTTCCCAGCATCAGGGTCTTTTCAAATGAGTCAGCTCTTAGCATCAGGTGGCCAAAGTATTGGAGTTTCAGCTTCAACATCAGTCCTTTCAATGAACACTCAGGACTGATTTCCTTTAATATGGACTGGTTGGATCTCCTCACAGTCCAAGGGACTCTCAAGCGTCTTCTTCAACACCACAGTTCAAAAGCATCAGTTCTTCAGCACTCAGCTTTCTTTATAGTCCAACTCTGACATCTATACATGACTTCTGGAAAAACCATAGCCTTGACTAGACTGACCTTTGTTGGCAAAGTAATGCCTCTGCTTTTTAATATACTGTCTGGGTTGGTAATAGCTTTTCTTCCAAGGAGTAAGTGTCTTTCAGTTTCATGGCTGCAGTCACCATCTGCAGTCATTTTGGAGCCCCCCAAAATAAAGTCTGACACTGTTTCCACTGTTTCCCCATCTATTTGTCATGAAGTGATGAGACCAGATGCCATGATCCTCGTTTTCTGAATGTTGATCTTTAAGCCAACTTGTTCACTCTCCTCTTCCACTGTCATCAAGAGGCGCTTTAGTTCTTCTTCACTTTCTGCCGTAAGTGTGCTGTCATCTGCGTATCTGAGGTTATTGACGTTTCTCCCAGCAATCTTGATTCCAGCTTGTGTGTCATCCAGCCTGGCATTTTGCATGATGTACTCTGCATATAAGTTTAAATAATCAGGGTGACAGTATACAGCCTTGATGTACTCCTTCCCCTATTTGGAACTGGTCTGTTGTTCCATGTCCGGTTCTAACTGTTGCTTCTTGTCCTCCATACAGATTTCTCAGGAGGTAGGTCTGGTGGTCTGGTATTCTCATCTTTAAGAATTTTCCACAGCTTATTGTGATCCACACAGTCAAAGGCTTTGGCGTAGTCAATAAAGCAGAAGTAGATGTTTTTCTGGAACTCTCTTTCTTTTTCAATGATTCAATGGATGTTGGCAATTTGATCTCTGCTTCCTCTGCCTTTTCTAAATCCATAACTATAATCATGTCCATACCCATATCCTCTGACTCTTTGGGAATTACATAGGTCTGTGGCTCCCAGTTCTATCAAATAGGATTTCCTATTCATTGTCCTTCAATTTAAACTTTAATGACACTGAAATCTAACGAATATACTTTTGAAAGACCACCATAATGTCCTAAATCTATTTAAAATGGAAAATAGTTCATAAAATTATATACCTGAGGGACTTCCCTGGAAGTCCAGCAGTTAAAACTCTGAGCTTCCACTGCAGGAGATATGGATGCCATCCCTGATATCAGAAAAGTAAGACCCTGCATGCTGTGTGGTACACCTAAAATTTTTTTTAAATACATGTCTGTTTCAATATGTAAATACTGAATAAGATTACAATAGCAGAAGACATAATGAAGCCAAATATTTGTTTCCTTTTATTCATAATAAATTTGGGTTTATGAGAAGTTGATATTACATTTTCAGTATGAGAACACAGGAAAATTATAGATGAGAGGCACAGGGGACATAAAAATAAAACCCAGCATTGGGATAAGTAACAGTAACCAAAACTTTTTCATATATAATAAAATGAACTAAATTCAATTAATATGGGAATAGCATTTCAGACAGTCGTGGGCAATTACCTTCTGTCTTGGATTCTTGGGCTGAGACAGTAGGAGACCCCAGGGGTCACAGAGAGGTGGTGTGCCAGACACTGAGGATGTGGGGAGAGAGGAACAACTCCCAGAGAAACAATTTTAATATGTACTTTACCTAGATTTATCCTGTACTATAATTTGAAATTACATAGGAGCTTTTTCATATTAATATGAAAATTAAAAACTTTTATTAATAAATTAATAAGATTCCTATGTGTCAAATATTTAGCTGTAAATCTGTTAGAATGAGAATCAGTCTCCTCTGATATACGTTTGCCTATAAACTAAGGATAAGTATGTAGTTCAGTGGTGGTGTATTATATTGTCAGCTTAAAACCACAAACAGCATTGCTCCATAAAATAATATCCTAAAATGATGGTCAACATTCTGGTTGTGCTCTTGAAAAATATTAAGACCATAAGAAAATACTTTGTGGTTATATTAAAACTTTTTATATGTGTTTATATGTCAAATATTTTAAGCGAAGTTGGTTTTAAATTGGTCTTTCAGTTGCTTAAGGATATGGTGGGATATTGGAAAGTTGTGCTCTTATGAGGCTTCTCTCAATGTTACGTGTCGCAGGATGCCTCACCTCTCTTGTCCTGTCCACTAAACTCAATTAGGTCTCGTCAATCACTGCAGTGACCCAAAGCAGCCCCTCAGATCTAGAGAATTCTCCCTAGGATGGGGTAGAACCTTCACTGAAAGTCACTGTCAGAGATGTTAATTATCAGCTTGCACGAGTCAGACTCAAAGAATAAAAATTTTAAGCAATAATCTGAAAGATAGCTAAACGATCAGCATTCACTGAGCCATAGCAGTGAGGCAGTCAGGAGGGATTAAATGCAGAATCTGAGATGCAGAGATGGAATTACAGTCTCGTGTGACATGACACATATTTTTAAAGTTGTGCATCTAATTGTTGTACACATAGGATTTGTAAGTAATTTTGTGTATGTATTTCATAAGTATCTTTCTAAATTGGCATTTTACCAAAGAAACTGGATTATATAGTTCACAGTTCTCTGTTCTGTTTTATTCAAGCTCTCAATATGCTCCAGTAACTATTAGGTATTCAAATCAAGAATGAGTACTCTTCAGAACTATAATAGTAAATGCATCAGAATAAGTTCAGGAAAAAACTGAAAGTGGTTAAATTTGGAAGAGGAAGGGATGATTAGAAGTACATGGTAGGAAAGGAGCAGTGGGTGACCTCCGTGACAAAGTCACAGTCTTGGGAGCCCCTCAGAACTCCTCTCAGTCAAGGAGAGGCACCTAACAGCAAAGGTCACATACCAGCTCTCATCCTGAACTGTGATTATTTTAAAGGACATGTGGACGCCTGTTTTCTTATATGCTCATATATAAGTGAGAGATGAAGCGTGTCCCCAGACATTTAGTTCATTAAAAATATTTATCAATGGTATCAATGGTCTGAAAAATAAATCATATTTTCTTTTTTAAAATGTTTTATTTAGTAAAGTCATATATAGTTATCATGCAGATGAGGAAGCAACAGTTAGAACTGGACATGGAACAACAGACTGGTTCCAAATAGGCAAAGGAGTACGTCAAGGCTCTATATTGTCACCCTGCTTATTTAACTTCTATGCAGAGTACATCATGAGAAACGCTGGGCTGGAAGAAGCACACCTGGAATCAAGATTGCCGGGAGAAATATCAATAAACTCAGATATGCAGATGACACCGCCCTTATGGCAGAAAGTGAAGAGGAACTAAAAAGCCTCTTGATGAAAGTGAAAGTGGAGAGTGAAAAAGTTGGCTTAAAGCTCAACATTCAGAAAACGAAGATCATGGCATCCGGTCCCATCACTTCATGGGAAATAGATGGGGAAACAGTGAAAACAGTGTCAGACTTTATTTTGGGGGGCTCCAAAATCACTGCAGAAGGTAATTGCAGCCATGAAATTAAAAGACGCTTACTCCTTAGAAGGAAAGTTATGACCAACCTAGATAGCATATTCAAAAGTAGAGACACTACTTTGCCAACAAAGGTCTGTCTTGTCAAGGCTATGGTTTTTCCAGTGGTCATGTATGGATGTGAGAGTTGGACTGTGAAGAAGGCTGAGTGCCGAAGAATTGATGCTTTATTTATTTATTTATTTTTAGAATTGATGGTTTTGAACTGTGGTGTTGGAGAAGACTCTTGAGAGTCCCTTGGACTGCAAGGAGATCCAACCAGTCCATTCTAAAGGAGCTCAGTCCTGGGTGTTTATTGGAAGGATTGATGCTGAAGCTGAAACTCCAATACTTTGGCCACCTCATGGGATGAGTTGACTCATTGGAAAAGACTCTGATGCTGGGAGGGATTGGGAGCAGGAGGAGAAGGGGACGACAGAGGATGAGATGTCTGGATGGCATCACCAACTCGATGGACATGAGTCTGAGTGAACTCCGGGAGATGGTGATGGACAGGGAGGCCTGGCGTGCTGCAATTCATGGGGTCACAAAGAGTCGGACACGCCTGAGCGACTGAACTGAACTGATATAGTTATCATAAGCTATTTTGATGGTGCACTTGTTAAATCATCACTTTTAAACCACAGAAAACTTTATAAACAGAAAAAGTTGACCTTGAAGTGTGTTCCAGAATGGAATCACCTAATCATGAACTCCTAGAAGGCAGACACCATTCTTGTTTAACCTACTTGGTGTGTGTAGCATCTATTAGAGAAGAAATTGGGTTAGGCACAGCCTGTATTCATTTCTATCGCAGCACTTATTTCCCTGTGTTATTACTGCCGGTCTGCGTGTCTATTCCATTCCTTTGTTCCCAATAACTGCTGGAAAATAAGCTTTTCTGTTAGATTGACCTAATTTTTAAGTGACATATTAAAATCTCCCTCTATAGTTTTTGGTTTTATAGTTGAAACAGTGGTCACCATTCACTGTGTTGTTTAACCCATAAGTAGCCTATTACATTGTGTTAAAAAAAGTTTTGCCTTTTCTCATTTATATAGTGATCCTTGTGGCTAAGTGGTGATTGTATTTTTAAATTGTACCTTATTTTATATGTGTAGGTATATGCATACATGTATTCCTACATATGTATTCTTTTTATTTATTCTTTTATTTATATTATTTTTTAATTTATATTTGCGTGTAATTATTTCTGTCATTTTATTCTCATTTTAAAATGTATCATTTTAGGTGTATATCTTACAAATAAAATTTAGTTGCATTTTTTTTCTTTTTTATTGAATTATGATTAACATGTAACAGTATATTAGTTTCAGGTGTACAACATAATGATTTGATATTTGTATACACTGCAAAATGATCACGCAGTTGTAGCCACGCGGTCCAGGAAACAAACTCACTCAGAAGGATGATGCAGATGATGGAGTGCGGTTATTACACGGGCGGGCCCAAGGCAGAGTCTCCTCTTAGCCGAGGACCCCGACCAGTTTTTGTGAAAACCTTATATACCCTACCTTATATACACTAAGTGTACGTGCCCAAACCCACCTCCCCAAATTCCCTGAAACTAGTCTGAACAAAGTAAAAAGAAAGATACAATCAAAGTTAACCAAGGATCATATAGCCTAGGTAGTTAACAGTGGACAATTATCAATAGGCCTGTGGTCATACCCCAAAAAGCATAATAGAATGTATGATTCTATTCGGTTACACAGATAATTAGAGTATTCTTTTAGCAACAGAGAGGCCTGGGGCTCTTCCTTCCGGGGGCCTGGTTTTCCAGTTGGTATGTTGTTTCCATAGATACTGGGCATAGAGCTCAAGATACTGGGCATAGAGCTCAAAGTCCACAGTCCCGCCCAAGATGGAGCCTGCTTTCAAGGTGGAGCCTGTTCTGTTTCCTCCTTCACAGTAAGTCTAGTTAACACCCATTACCCCACATAGTGACAGATTCTTTTTGTGCAATGTGAACTTTGATGTCTATTCTCTTAGCAACTTTCAAACGTACAATACGGGATTGTTAGCTGTAGTCACCATGCTGTACCTGACAGCCCCAGAATTTACTTACGTTGTCGCTGGGAGTTTGTACCTTTAAACCTGGTTTACCCTTTCATGCCCCGCCCCTAGCAACCACGGGTCTGTTCTCTGTGTCTATGAGTTCCATTCTGGGGTTTGGTTGGTTGTTGGTGTTGTTTAGATTACACATGTAAATGAGATCCTCTGGTGTTTGTCTTTCTCTGTCTGACTTATTTCACTTACTACAATGCCCTCAGGGTTGGGGTTTTGTTTTTGAAACAAACTTAGAGCATTTTGGCTCTCTTACATGTAAAAGAAGAACTTATGTACTTCTTGCAGTATTAAGTTACTATTTATTTTATCATTTCCATCTTTACTTTCCCTTGTTTCTTATCATATGATAAACTACACTTTATTCTCTTTTTTTTCCTCTTGTTAATTTGGAAGTTCAGCTTTATGTTTCCATTGCACCAGGGGTTACCGTATTCCCATTTTGATTACAAATTCTCACTTGTGATATAAAAGCAAAATATTAACTGCTCCTTTTGTGGACAGTGGTATCTACCTACACACCTGTAGTGCTCTCCCTGCTGAACTAGTCAGAATGCAAATTTCTTTGGGGATGAAGGATTTCTTGCAAACTTGATTTCTCTAATTTAGATTAGCAGTGGCCAGGGGGCATTTCCTGGCTCATTATATATATGTAGAAATCTACTGGATGGGGCTTAGGAGAACAGTAGTATATGTACTCAGCTGGGTTTTATTTTTGCCCTTTGCCCTTCCTTTTCTTTATGCCTAAAATGCATACATCATGCCTGAAGGTGGAACAGTCACCTTGTGTCAAAATGGCAGCAGCTGCAAGAATGGGGGCAGAGCGAATCAGGATCTGTGGCCGTGGGAGCTGTGCCTGGACTGCCTGCTCCCAGTTCCTGTCACAGGAGAAACTCAAGGCCCGTTTAGTGCCATTCCGTTTTGTGCAGCTGATGCAGTCTGAATGGAGACAGTCCCCCCACCAGGGCATGTCTGATTCCTCCCTGCTCCTCCAGTTTTAGGTGGATGAGTGTTACAGTGCCCTACTCTCCCCGAGTTATGACAGGATTTCTGTTAGTTCTCTCCCTTTCTCCTCATTCTCAACACAAGTTTTGGTGAAATTATTTTTTGTTTTAATTCTGAACTTATTTTGTGTTATTTTAGAGAGCATTATTTTATTTCAAAGCCCTAAATTATTTTGAGTCACTTTCCTGTATATTGCAAAAATCTTAACCATTTTTGTTCTCCTTCACCTTTGCTAATGTTAAGATTTATGTTCTGATTTCACTCATTTGGCTAAAGCTCTTTATTATACATTCTCCTCAGATGAGATGTGTGCTGATGACTTCTGTGAATTCTTGTTTATTGGTTCACACTTTTCTCTTACTAGCTGTGAATGTTACTTGGCACCTAAACTCCACAATCACAGACAAGAAATCTGATGTCAGTCTGTTTTTTATTTCTTTGTAATCAATTCTTTCTGTCTAGAAGGTTATAGTGTTTTGTTTTCTTTTGTTTTATCTTTGGGATTTATATACAGAGATATTATCTTTTATAAGTCAATCTAGTTCAAATTCAGTGAGCTCTTTTAACCTGCAGAATCAAATCTCTCTTAAAGCCAGGGAATTTTTCTCTTGTACTTAATTATTGCTTCTATTCCTTTGTTTCTATCTGTCCTGGATCATCTATTATTTGCTTTTTAAACTTCCATGTGTTCTCCAAATCATTTTTTCCTCCCTCAGTATTTACATCTCTTTTCATTATTGTTCCATTTTTGAAGAATTTCTATACTTTGATTTTGCATTCAGTTCTTGGCACTGATTATTTCATCTAATGCATTGCATTTTTCAAAAGATTAAAAATCATACCTCTTGTTTCCAGAAAGTATATTTTAATATGGTGACTAGGTGTCTTTAAGTGCTCTTATTATTTTGTTGTTGTCTTTAATGATTTATTTGTTTTTGGCTGTGCTGTGTGTCCATTGCTGCATGTGGGCCTTCCCTAGTTGCAGTGAGCAGGGGCTACTCTGTTTTGTGGTGTGTGGGCTTCTTATTGTGGTGGCTTCTCTTGTTAGAGTACAGGCTGTAGGCGTGCACACTTCAGTCATGTGGTGTGTGCACTCAGTAGCTATGGTGTATGCTCAGTAGCTGTGGTGTGTGTGCTCAGTAGCTGCGGTGTGTGTGCTCAGTAGCTATGGTGTGTGCGCTCAGTAGCTGTGGTGTGTGTGCTCAGTAGCTGTGGTGTGTGTGCTCAGTAGCTGTGGTGTGTGCACTCAGTAGCTATGGTGTGTGCGCTCAGTAGCTGTGGTGTGTGCGCTCAGTAGCTGTGGTGTGTGCGCTCAGTAGCTGTGGTGTGTGCGCTCAGTAGCTGTGGTGTGTGCGCTCAGTAGCTGCTGTGTGTGTGCTCAGTAGCTGCTGTGTGTGTGCTCAGTAGCTGTGTTGTGTGCGCTCAGTAGCTGCGGTGTGTGCGCTCAGTAGCTGTGGTGTGTGCGCTCAGTAGCTGTGGTGTGTGCGCTCAGTAGCTGTGGTGTGTGTGCTCAGTAGCTGCTGTGTGTGCGCTCAGTAGCTGTGTTGTGTGCGCTCAGTAGCTGTGGTGTGTGTGCTCACTCGCTGTGGTGCGTGTGCTCAGTAGCTGTGGTGTGTGCGCTCAGTAGCTGTGGTGTGTGCGCTCAGTAGCTGCGGTGTGTGTGCTCAGTAGCTGTGTTGTGTGCAGTCAGTAGCTGTGGTGTGTGTGCTCACTCGCTGTGGTGCGTGTGCTCAGTAGCTGTGTTGTGTGCGCTCAGTAGCTGCGGTGTGTGCGCTCAGTAGCTGTGGTGTGTGCGCTCAGTAGCTGTGTTGTGTGCGCTCAGTAGCTGTGGTGTGTGTGCTCACTCGCTGTGGTGCGTGTGCTCAGTAGCTGTGGTGTGTGCGCTCAGTAGCTGCGGTGTGTGCGCTCAGTAGCTGTGTTGTGTGCAGTCAGTAGCTGCAGTGTGTGTGCTTAGTAGCTGTGGTGTGTACACTTCGGTCATGTGGTGTGTGTGCTCAGCCATGTGTTTTGTGTGCTCAGTAGCTGTGGCTCGCGATCTCTAGAACTGGCTCAGTACTCACGGCACACAGGCTCAGCTGCTCCACTCCCCGTGGGATCTGTCCAGATCAGAGATTGAAGCCCTGTCCCTTACATTGGCCGGTGGATTCTTAAACCCTAGGCTGCCGGGGAAGCCCTGCTTTGTTGTTAACGGAGTTAAATGTGTGGCCTGTCCTCATGAGAAGCTCTTATCCCCAGGAACGGCCATTTTGTTGGGAAGCACAGGCCATGCCTGTTCCCCCTCCCTCTGGTGATGGATCTCTGTCTTTTCTTGCCTTCAGGGCGCAGGCTGATGGGGGTCCTGTGGTGGGAGACACGATGTTATACACTCCTGAGCTGAGGCTAGACCAGCATGGCTTCTTTCTAAGAAAACCTCTTTCCTTTCCATTCTCAGCTACAGAAATCGAGTCAGGCTGAAAAGGTAGAAAGTCAACATTGTTGACCATACTGTTTCAGGTGCTGGTCTAAGCAATTTGTGAAAATCAAGGATTCCTATTATAATAGCTCTTTGATTTATACACTGTTATCTCCATTGTATAAAAGAAGTGTTAAGAAACTTGCCCAGGCTTTTACAGTTATGAAGCAATGGAGTCAGGACTTAAATCCAGGTCTTTGCCCACAGCAAGAGGACATGCTATTCTGCCCACAGGAGCATCCCTCGTGTGTGTATCCATAATAGCTATTCCAGGACCAAGCCGACCAGGAATTCCTACAGGAGGACCAAGGCTCTCCAAAGGCCAAAGTCTCACCAGTAATTCCAGGGCTCAGATTCTTGCCTCAGGCCTCTCCACTACCGGTCTTTAGACTCTGTTGGCCAAAGGAGGACCCATCCTGTACCCACTTTAAAACCCAGGTAGGTCGAAGGCTTTGCACCTGACAACCAATTTTAAGCTCAGGGGAAGGAGTATTCGGAAGCTGGAGCAGAGTTTGAGTGCGCTGAAGGCGGGGACATTGTGTTCATATAGCACCATCCTCTGAACGTAACTTGCTTTAGAGTGGTGACTGTTTTCATTGACCATTGCATTCTCAATAGCCAGTGAATTATAGGGATCATGGTAATAAATATTTATTGAATGAAATTGTAATAGGACTTAGCCATCTGAAAGCCGTCACCCTAAAGTAACGTGTAAACCTAAGAGTCCATCTTCAAAACTTTAACCCTCAAACCAGTTCTCTTCTTAATTTTTTGGAAACCCATCTCTGGGGTGACTATCTTCCTAGGAGAAGAAACAGGAATTCATCTTTTGGTTATGAGTTTGCAACAATAAAAAGACAAGACTTTACTTTCTTAGGAAGCAAATGAATGAATAAATACCTACTGTGTGGAATAGCTCTGGAAAATATGTGTGTGTGTGTGGTGGTGGTGGTGGTGATTAGGAGGAAGGGAAGAGGAAGATCAAGCTGATGAAAAGTTATTATGGCAACCAAGCTCATCAGAGAGGAAGGAGGAAATGCTGCTTAGCAACTAGAAGTTTCAAGAGGAAAATTCTAAATTCCAGTTGTAGAAAGTGTGGAAGGTAAGGAAATGTGTATCTAAAGGGAAGTCCTTTGAGATGATTGTTTTGGTGAATAATTTGCTACTCCTTTTCCTCTGCACCCATTGAAAAGTGAGCCCTATCTCAAAGCATGAGTGATAAATGGCCAGAATGAATGGAATGGCCAAATTTGGGGGTGAATTTGTCCATTGCAAACAGAAGTGGCCAGGGATTAAAAAGGAAATTGTTTGCTCTTCATTTCTCTAGTTGTTTTGTCTTTTTAATTATTCCACTAATGCATGAATATATTCTTATAATAAAAGATTTTGTAAATACAGAGATATTAAGAGCAAACCCTGAAATGACCTCTGTAGTATGCTTCAGAACTTTCACTGCTGAGTTGGTACCACTGTCGTGTGTCTAATATGCATTCTTCTACCCTTCCCCATGTATTTACATATATGCTTTTTAATGTTTAACACAGAGTGGTCACATCTTAGAACTTGAACTTGAAAAAATATGGTTGGAAAGCTTTTGTGTTATATGTAAATACACATATATATTTATAACTCATTCTTTTTACACATCATAAATCAAATAACACAACTTCCCTATTTGTAGACATTTCTGTACTTCAGTTTTACACTAATACATAAAGTTATGAATAGTCTTGAATATATTATTGCACACTTGAGAGAATATTTCTTAAAATGGTAATATTGGAAGCAGAATTGCTAGCCCAAAGGAATATAAGACTTAAAATCCATACTTCCTAATTGCCTTCCCCCAAAACTTCTAACTACTGTATACAAATCTACCAGGTTTTCTATACACCTTTCCCAAATTTGACGTTTGTGCTATCTGATACATGAAAACGCACATGCATGGTTGCCAGTGAGAATGCCTGTCCTCTGTGTTTACTGGCCATTTTATTTCTGTTTGTAGGAACTGCCATCTAGCCTCCTTTACTCATTTTAGTGTGGAGTTGTTTGCCTTTTCCTAAATTATTTATAGCAGTCTTTATACATTCTTGTTATTAATACCTTTTCTGCTAAATGTGTTGCAGTAATTTATCTCTTCTACTTGTTTATGTTTCTTTCTCCAGTTATACAAAATCTTTTGAGTTTCTTAGGAGAAATCTGTGTGACATACACTTGGTACTTTCTGGGTTGGAGGTCTCACTTGAGAAGACCTTTGCTACCCGAAGGCTTTAAAAGTTTTCTGTGTTTTCCTCTAACACATTTATGTTTTGCTTAATGTTTGGTACTTTAAGCCATATGGAATTTTAGTAAATAATATGAGGCATGGATAGTATCTTGCTTCACTTTTTCCATATGAGAGCTACTTTCCTACAATTTAATAAACACATGATTTTTCCTACTGACTAAAAGGCCAAATAAATAATAAGTTAAAGTCTTACATATACTTGAGTCTGCTTAGGTACCCCATTCAACCTTGTTTCCCTGTTCCTAAACTCTCTAGGCTCAATTACCATAGGCACTTTACTATGTATTCATACATATTTAGAAGTCCTGTCTCCTTGATAGTCTTTTACAGATATATTTAGCTCTTCTTCAGAGAAAGATAGATAGATAGTCTTTTGATTAAATCAAAATTTACTCTGATTAAGTGAATTAGATATTTGCTATCTTGGTTTTGTCTTTAACCCAAGGGCCAAAAGCAAAATAATCCATGACAAGGACTCCTACATTTCAGAATGAAGGATATTTTCTAAGTATTTTATATTTTTAATAAGACCTATTTTTCTTACTGGAGAGTGCTCATAAAAAGAAATGCTAGGTTTATTGCTGGGCTTCTCATGTTGATACCTCCTATTTTGTTCTCTTCATGTGTTCATTACACTGAGTGTTGCTATAGAAGATACCTTTTTCTTGTGTCTTTAGTCCCAGTGCTTCTCACATTTTGCCATGTGACTGTGGTATTTTCTGTAAATTTCATATAAGAATCCCTTAGATTGAGGATATTTCTCTTTAGTTTATGCTTGCTGATTTTTTGTCACTAAAGAGCATCAAATATAATAAAATATATATTTTCCTTAGTCTGCTAATAGTGATGTATATACTTCTTTTCTGATAACCAGAAATAATATTTAAGCAAAGAAACCCTGAGATCAGACTACTTCACATAGAGTGGGGAAGAAAGGGTTATTAGTTCAGATACATGAAAGAAAAAAGTTTCTCATCAACAGAAGGCTGAAACCAATGTAAGGATATCTGAATATTGTGTAATATTATATTGGCTATAGACTCAGTGGTCAATAGAGTAACACTCCATTTCCTAAATTTCTTAATGTACTCTTTATTGTGTGTGTATACCCAGAGAAGCAAATTTTCTAATTTTCCCAAATGCCAACACAGAGATAACTTCTACTTGATTATGGTATTCTTTAAATTCTGCTGTTTTTTAATTGGAGGATAATTGCTTTACAATGTTGTGTTGTTTTCTGCTGTACAACAACACAAATCAGCCATAATTGTATGTATATTCCCTCCCTCTTGAGCTTCCCTCCCCGCTCCCATCTGCTGGTTTAGATGTTAATACAGTTGATCCTTGAACAGCATAGGTTTGAACGGCATGGCTCCACTTACACGTGGATTTTTAAAATAGTAAATATTATGGTACTACATGATCTGAGGTTGGTTGAATCCAAGGGTGCGAAACCTTGTTTTCAGAGGAACTGCCCGTGTATATACATGGGAGGGCCAACTCTAAGATACACATGGATTTTCTACTGTGCAAAAAGATGGCACCCCTAACCCCCATATTGTTCAAGAGTCAGCTGTATTTACTTTAAGGTTATAGTGGTCATGCTCATGAGAAGAAAATGGGTTATATTTCTATTTATACACTTTGAGTTCTTTTTTCATAGTAGAGTTTTGCTGTTGTCAAAGAATTACATACCAAACTTCTTTTTTAAAATCTATGTTCTGGGACAGTTTACATATAGTGTGGGAAATATCTGCTATTTGAAGTTCTATAGAATCTGTCTGTGAAATTACCTGGACCTAAAGTCTTTTAAAGAGAAGATTTTAATTGCCTTGACCATTTCTTTGCTAATAAAACTTCTATTCCTATGTTTATACTTCTTGAATTATTAATGGTAATATATACTTTTCTATGAAGTGATACACTTTAAATCGTTTTCTAAATATTAGAATATAATATTTTATTATAATTCTTATCTTGTTTAATCTTATATTCCTTTCCCATCTATAATTTTGTTTACCTGTGTCTGTCCAACTTTTTTTTCTTATACTTGCCAGAAGTTCAGTTTAATTTGATTTTCTAAGAACAGACTTTTGATTTTACCTATTGTGCTTAAAGTTCATTTTATTTAATCAACTTCTGCTTTTGTATTTATTAATTCAAGTTGGTTTTGTACTATTTTATCAATATTTTCTGGCCCCTTCAGTTTATGTGTGTGGCAGGATGAGTAATCGGATGTTTGCTGTCTCGGTCTCGTCTGAAACGCAAAGGCCAACATAATAGGCCCCGCCGCCCGCCGCTGCTGCTGCTGAGTCGCTTCAGTCCGACTCTGTGCGACCCCATAGACGGCGGCCCACCAGGCTCCCGCCCCTGGGATTCTCCGGGCAGGAACGCTGGCGTGGGTGCCATTTCTTCTCCAATGCATGAAGGTGAAAGTGAAAGTGAGGTCGCTCAGTCGTGTCCGCCTCTTCGCGACCCCATGGACTGCAGCCCCCCAGGCTCCTCCGCCCATGGGATTCTCCAGGCAGGAGTACTGGAGTGGGGTGCCATTTCCTTCTCCGACATAATAGGCTACAAGGACCCTTAAATGTCAAAACAGCGATCTGTCCCTGTACAGGGACAGCAGGGAGAGCTGAGAAGCCGTCTTGCGACCCTTGGTCCTGCGCGCCGCTTGAGGGCGAGGAAGCCTGGAGGTGCGGGAACCGGGCAGCGCAGGTGCCCTGAGGGGCCGGTGCGCCGGTGGCGTCTTTCCTCCGTGCTTCCCCTCGCAGTGTGCGGGGAGGCTTCCCGCGACCCCAAGACTCGCTGGACGGACTTAGAGGACCGCTCCCTTATGGTTGCGTATCCCGCCTTCCTCCTTTGCCTTAGTGTCTGAGGGGCGCAGAGGGAGCGCGCGGCCAGAGCCGTCCGCCGGACGCCTGACGAGGCGCGGAGGACGCCTCCCCAACAGCCTGTGCCGCGGACCCGACGCGTCATGTAGGGTCCCAGGCTTGAACGGACGGGAGAAGCCCTAGACACGGAGCCCACGGGCAGAGTCTTTGTGGTCAGGCCGGAGACAGAGCTCCGCTCACATCCAGAGAGCCACAGCTTGATGTTTCCAGGAAAGAAATTTCTAGAAAGCCTACTGAATACTCGCGAAGTCAGCCGTGGAGAGTGGCAAACCCAGAGAGCTTATCGCTACATCACAGCCGCCCGCACGCTCCGTGTTGTTAGACTCTTCTCATCCGCCCTGACCACCCTGTGCCAGCCTGCAGGGCCCTGAGGGCAGCTGAACGTGCGGGCCTGAGTGCTGAGGGCCCCCGAGCAGACGGAGCCCCACACGGCGCCCCGGCCACGGGCAGGGTCCCGACTGGGGCGGACTGAGCTGGGAAAGGGAAGCGCAGCACCACATCACATGCCAGTGTAGACCACGCCACTAAAATGGGCCTTTAGTTAGTAAGTTTGCTGTAGCCATGTGTTCCAGGAAACAAACTCATCCGGAAGGACAATGCAGATAGTGGAGTGCAGTTCATTACATGGCCGGCCCAAGGCAGGGTCTCCTCTTAGCCCAGGACCCCGACCAGCATTTGTGAGAATCTTTCACACAGCATGTGTACATGTCCGAACCCACCACCCCAAATTCCTTGAGACTACGTAAACAAAGGAAGGTTAAATACAATCACAATAACCCCATCATTCATGTGTTTTGTGTTCAAACAGTTAATAATCAATAAGCCCACGGTTACATTCCAAACAGTTAATTATCAATAAGCCTGAGGTTACATTCTGATAGATACAGAAAAAATTTATGACCTGTCTGGAGGCCGGGGTGATCAGTATATGTTTTCTCTTAGGCGGTGAGTAACCTGGATGTGATCTTCAAGATTCCCCTGTCCAGAGGGGGTCTTCTCCTTCTGTTGTAGTTTCCATAGGCACTAAGCCCAGAGTCCATTGGAGAGGTGGCCGAGCATGATCAGCATGAACAGGCCTAAGACGGAGTCCAGGCCCTATGAATTCCTCTTCAAGCTCATAACCATTACCAGAAACGACTGGAGGACGTTTTTAATTCCCATTTAAGAGCGGTCAGAAAAGCTATGACTGTTTCTCAGTATTTTATCCAAAGAGAAGGGAAGAATGAGACTGTAAATGGATTTTAAAAGATAGTGAAATGAATTTGAAAATTAATTTTCTTTATGTTTCCACCCTATCAATTTTTGCTAGTTCAGCATACCAGTTACTTATTAACTTAATAATAAGTTAATTTATTTATTTTCAAACTTTGTTTACGAACATTTAAAATGATGATATTTATCCGAGTATTATGTTGACCATATTCCACAGACTACTGTAATTAGTGCTTTCAGTTTCATTCATTATAAAGGACATAAATTATAATTTATAATTTGAATTTTACCTGAGGGGTGTTTAAAAAATTTCCACATGCGTGACTTCTTTTGCTATTTTTTGTTGTTAATCACTAATCTGACTGCAATTTGATAAGAAAATTTGTCCTCCGTCTTTTCTTTTATGAATACCAGAGATCTTTCTTTGTGACTTAACACAAATTTTTATTTAAGGGCTTCAATCCAGCATCAAGGAAGCAGTTTCCATGCCCATAAAATCTCCCTTATTCAATTTTTTGTTCAGATTCTCTTGAATCAGTTACCTCAGGATTCAGATTCATGCCAGTACGTGTTGGTTAGGTCCTGAAGGTTAAACCTCTTCAGAGTTTAGCTCCTTTCCTTGCATAGCATGCCCAGCGCTTCTCTGTTGTGTTTCATCATGTTGTGATTTGACCCGACTTACTGCGTCAAGAGGAATGGTTGGGGATAGACGCTAAATGAGATGCATATTGTCTTGCAAAGTTGAAACTTCGCCATAATCTCCATCAATGGAGGTGTAACAGCCTTTGGTGGGAGGGGCGGGCCACCCAATATGGTCAGCGCGATCTGGGGTTCAAGTTTCTTCGTGCATCAACCCAGATGGTTCCGTCGCAAGACTTGCAGTCCCATTCCTTCTGCCAAAGGCTCTACCTTGGTATGCCAGGCTTTCCAGCATTCAGAATTCACTTTTTTATGCAACTAGATATCTTTATAATAAAGTCCTGATTGACAGCTCTTTCTGCTATCCTGCTGCAGAGGCATGAGTCTCTGCAACAGCTATCAAGGAGGCCCACTTGCTGTTTCACTTTGCTTTAAACTGGAGACTAATCATCATTGGACTTTTCTTTTCCCAGTGGCTAGCTGCACTCAACAAAATCCATCTTATATTGTTGTTGTTATAATTATTTCTCCCAAACTTTTCAAAGATTTGAGACATTGCACCCATCAAGGCTTTTCCTTCTACCACGATCCCACCTCAGTTCATCACTGGTGAATTTTTAACAGTTGTAGTCTGTGATAGCTAGTTTCCTAAGATGATATCGATTTTATAGTATGTAAATGTCATATATCTTATTTTCTCTCCCCTTGGATCTGGCCAGAGCTGTGATTTCTTTGATCAATAAAATAGGATATATGTTATACTCTTGACCTGGACTTTAGTTAACTGGAAGTTTTCACGTCCACTCTTTTCGAACACTTGTTCTTGGAATGTTCCCTCTTAGAACCCACTTGCCATTCTGTGAAAATTCCACTTATAGGCATTCTGGTCGCAGTCCCAGGTGATCTTGCAGTTGAAGCCAGCATCAGCCCATGTGAATGAGCCCGGGTGACTTTCTAGTTGATTGCAACTTCAGTTGACCTCTTCAAAGCTGAAGAACTTCCCAGTTGAGCACACAGTCATGAGAAATAATGAAATAGTTATTTTAAGCCACTTACTCCTTGGAAGGAAAGTTATGACCAACCTAGATAGCATATTAAAAAGCAGAGACATTACTTTGCCAACAAAGGTCCGCTTAGTCAAGGCTATGGTTTTTCCAGTAGTCATGTATGGATGTGAGAGTTGGACTGTGAAGAAAGCTGAGCGCTGAAGAATTGATGCTTTTGAACTGTGGTGTTGGAGAAGACTCTTGAGAGTCCCTTGGACTGCAAGGAGATCCAACCAGTCCATTCTAAAGGAGATCAGTCCTGGGTGTTCTTTGGAAGGAATGATGCTAAATCTGAAACTCCAGTACTTTGGCCTCCTCATGCGAAGAGTTGACCCATTGGAAAAGACTCTGATGCTGGGAGGGATTGGGGGCAGGAGGAGAAGGGGATGACAGAGGATGAGATGGCTGGATGGCATCACCGACACGATGGACATGAGTTTGAGTGAACTCTGGGAGTTGGTGATGGACAGGAAGGCCTGGCATGCTGCAATTCATGGGGTCGCAAAGAGTTGGACATGACTGGGCAACTGAACTGAACTGAAGCTTTTGGGTTACTTGTTATGAAACCGTTTATAACCCTGATATGGTGTCATGGTGTGCCAGGAGCTGCTGTACTCCATTCACTCCCAGTAGTGAGATCTTCATTGTTAGCCAGCTAGTGAGTGATTTGGCTCCAAAATTCCATTCTTAAAGTCGGCTTCATTGGACCACTTGTCTCCAGCTGTCTGAAATCAGGTCCCCTTAGAAACATTTTATGAGACAGAAATGACAAGCGATGTGCATGCAGTTTATTGGATGGTAATCAGAATAATGCCTGCAAGGGAATAAGAAGGAAGGACTGGACAGTAGGAGAGGCTGAACTTTGATGCATTTGTCCCACGGGGACTCTGAAGGTGGGATGGGCCTTCAGCATTTCCCTGGACTGAGGCAGGAAGTCTAAGATGAGTAATTGGGTGTAAGCTGCCGCCAGAGAGAGGGCTAACTTGAGTGAGGCATCCTTGGAATGTATACTGCAACATCCACTATAGTGTCACTTAAAATATTTTATAACTGTTTTTTTTAAACCCCTCTGCCTTTTGTCCATGAAACTTGCTTTGTCCTATTCCCTCTGCTCATTATGTTGTTTGAAAGCTCTAAACATTTCTTAGTCTTCTCATTGTTATCCTTATATTTTTGAATATGAGTTTAATCAGAACTTTTCTATCAATATCTATATTTAATCAGAATATCTCTACTTTTCCTGGAAGGGATGGGATTTGTAATCTACTTCTGAGTGTTTTCTGATCCTCACCTCTCTCCACTGCTGCCTCTGTAGAATAATACGTTACACTAATCCATATTATTATATTTTGTACTAATAAGTTTTAAACTAGAAAAAAAAGCTATAGTTTTTTCCTCAGCACTATTGTATTCTATATCACTCACTTTCTTGCACATATTAAACGTTTTATTGCAGTTAATACTATAGTGATTATTTCTGAGAGAATAGAAAGGGTGATACATTTTCCTAGTCCCTTATTATTTGAAAATGTCTGTTATTTTTGTTCATTTGAAATGCTAGTTGCTTGGGCATAACATATAGGTTCAAAATCAGTTTTTTCCTTTGAACTTTGAAGTGATTGCTTCATTGTCTTCCAGCATCCAGTGCTGCTGATGAGAAGTGTGATGAAATTCTGACTGTTGTTTCTTTGTAGGTAACCTGGTTCGAAACTTCAGTGTTCTTAAGTGACAACAAGATATATCTCTATGTGGGCCATTTACCTTTACTTTTTTCTTCCAGAATTCCAAGTAAATGAGATCATACGATACATACTCTTTTTGAGTCTGATTTCTTTTATGTGGCTTAATTTTTTTTGAGGCTCATCCATGTTTCTGTGTATGTTAGTTTTATTCCTTTTATTGCCAAGTACTAAAGTTTAATTTTTTTCTTTTCTAGTTGTTTGTTGCCACTATATAAGAATACAATTTTTGAATTGAATTTGGCACGTTGTATTTAGTGACTGTAAACTCATTAATTCTAAGGATTCATTTATAGGTTCTTTTGGATTTTCAGCACAAACAATTCATCTGTAAGTAATGACAGATTCTTTTTAATACTCTTTTAGTATTTTTTAAATCTTGCCTTATTACATGGGTTGAGACATCCTGTACAATACTGAGTAAAAGTAGTGGTGCTTGCTTTCATCATTTCTAATCTCAGAATAAAATTTCTCAGCAGATCACCATTAAGTATGATTTTTGCTGCAGATTCTATCCTAGTTTTTAAAATACCATTCTGCTTTTTATGATTAATGACCTTCTATATTTTCTGTGCATCTATTGAGATGGCTGTATGATTTTTCTGTATCTCATTCTCTTTTGAGGCCAAGATAAACTGGTTTATAACAAAGACATTATAGGGAAAGAATTTTAAGGCCAATGTTGCTCATGAACTATTTTTTTTTAAATTAAGCAATACATAAAGATTATACTATATCTTATAATATAGTATAATATAATATAATATATCTTATGATATAGTATAATCTTTATGTATTGCTTAATTAAAAACAAACAAACAAACAAACAAACAGGAGATCAGCCCTGGGGTTTCTTTGGAAGGAATGATGCTAAAGCTGAAACTCCAGTACTTTGGCCACCTCATGCGAAGAGTTGACTCATTGGAAAAGACTCTGGGGGGATTGGGGGCAGGAGGAGAAGGGGACGACAGAGGATGAGATGGCTGGATGGCATCACTGACTCGATGGACGTGAGTCTGAGTGAACTCCGGGAGTTGGTGATAGACAGGGAGGCCTGGCATGCTGTGATTCATGGGGTCACAAAGAGTCGGACACAACTGAGCGACTGAACTGAACTGAACTGAATACTATATCAAGGTCCATTTGGGTTTATTCTAAAATAAGCCTCCTTTTTACCCATATTAGCAAATAGAAGAAAAGTGGCCAAAATATACAAACAGTTCATGCAGCCCAATAACAAAAAAACAAACAGCCTAATCAAAAAATGGGTGGTGTATCTACATAGACATTTCTCCAAAGAAGACATGTAAATGACCAAAAAGCATATAAAAAGATGTTCAGTGTCACTAATTATTAGAGAAATGCAAATCAAAACTACAGTGAGGTATCACCTCACACCAGTCAGAATGGCCATCATCAAAAATCTACAGACAGTAAATGCTGGAGAAGGTGTATGGAAAAGGGAATCCTTCTACACTGTTGGTGGGGATGTAAATTGATACAGCCACATGGAGAACAGTATGCTGCTGCTGCTAAGTCGCTTCAGTCGTGTCTGACTCTGTGTGACCCCATAGACGGCAGCCCACCAGGCTCCCCTGTCCCTGGGATTCTCCAGGCAAGAACACTGGAGTGGGTTGCCATTTCCTTCTCCAATGCATAAAAGTGAAAATGAAAGTGAAGTCGGTCAGTCGTGTCTGATTCTTAGCGAGCCTATGGACTGCAGCCAACCAGGCTCCTCTGCCCATGGGATTTTCCAGGCAAGAGTACTGGAGAACAGTATGGAGCCCTGTAAATAGGCTCATCAATACCATTTTTCTAGATTCTATATATATGCATTAATAAACAGTATTTGTTTTGCTTTTTCTGACTGACTTCACTCTGTAAGAGGCTCTCAGTTCAGTTCAGTTGTGTCCAACTCTTTGCGACCCCATGAATCACAGCACACCAGGCCTCCCTGGTCCATCACCAACTCCCGGAGTTCACCCAGACTCAAGTCCATCGAGTCGGTGATGCCATCCAGCCATCTCATCCTCTGTCGTCCCCTTCTCCTCCTGCCCCTAGGTTCATTCAACTCTGTTCAACTGACTCAAACTCATTCCCTTTAATGGCTGAGTAATATTTTATTGTATATATGTACCACAACTTCTTTATCCATTCATCTGCTGATGGACATCTAGGTTGCTTCTATGTCCTGGCTATTGTAAATGGTGCTGCAGTGAACATTGGGGTACATGTGGCTTTTTGCATTTTGGTTTTCTCAGGGTATATGCCCATTATGAAGTGAAAGTTGCTTAGTCATGTCCAATTCTTTGTGACCCCATGGACTATGCAGTCCATGGAGTTCTCCACTCTACGGAGTGGGTAGCTGTTCCCTTCTCCAGGGGATCTTCCCCACCCAGGAACTGAACCCAGGTCTACCACATTGCAGACAGATTCTTTACTGTATGAGCCACCAGAGAAGCTCTTACATATACATATTGCATGGATTATTCCACATTTTTTATTTTTGGCCACACTGCACAGCACATGGCATCTTAGTTCCCCAGCCAGGGATCGAACCCACGCCCCTGCCTTGGAAGTGCAGAGTCTGAAATATTGGACCACCTGAGTAATATGCCCATTACTCAGTCATAAAAAAGAACAAGTTAATGCCATTTGCAGCAATATGGATGGACCTAGAGGTTGTCATATTGAGTGAAGTAAATCAGAGGAGGACAATACCGTATGCTATCACTTATATATGTGATCTGAAAAATATGGTACAAATGAGCTTGTCTACAAGGCAGAAATAGAGTCACAGATGTAGAAAGCAATCTTATGTTTACTGGGGGGGGGGGGTGGAAGGGCGATTCATAAATTGAAAGATAAAGGTTGACATATGCACAGTACTACATATGAAATATGTAACTACTAATGAGGATCTACTGTATAGCACAGGGAGCTGTACTTAGTCCTCTGTAATGACCTATATGGGAAAATAATCTAGAAAAGAGTTGATATGTATATGTGTAACTGACTGACTTTGTTATACAGCAGTAAGTAACACAACATTGTATTGGGTTGGCCAAAAAGTTTGTTCAGGTTTTTCAGAACATCTTGCAAAATACCCAGACAAACTTTTTGGTTAACCCAATAAATCAACTATATTTCAATAAAATTTTCTTAAAAATAAGCTTTAGTCTTAGGTAGACCCTGTGTTCCTGGGTCTTGAGGATGTGACTTTTTTGGAGCTCTTACCTTTCCATCCTTTGTAGTTCTATTTACAGGACATATTTCCTGCCTCTCTCTTTAGAGTAAAGGGATTTTCTTGTTCCCTTTCCCCATCTGCTGTGGACTTATGCCCATAGGCACTATTTGTTGTGGACACAGTAGCTGTTCTCCTTCTCCAGGTCTGCACAATCAGGCATGATTTTTCAGGACTTTCAACCATCTTTTGTTGTGTGCAGAGTAGAGTTTGTGGAGAAAAGCCTGCAAGAAGGTGTGAATTCTCCCCATGTATGTGGCTTCCAGGCTCAAATTCTTTTGTTAGCCCACACTCGCTATCCCCAATTTGCTAGTCTTCACATCTAATTCTTACTGGTGTGTGGCTGTGTTTGCTGCAGGTAAGCAACTGCCATCTTTCCTTGTAGATGCTTGTCTCTCAGATTTTAGCCTACTTAGTTGTCTGTCCTCTGAAGGGTTAAAAAAAAATCCTGACCTTGCATTTTGGCTCAAGCGATGTTTTTTTGTAGTGCTCTATATCCTGAGCAAAAAACAGAAGTCTTTTAATTTTTAGTTTTTTAAAAATTGATTTTTAATAATTCTTTATATATTCTATTACATATTCTTTTTTAAGATATTTAGTTTTAATTGATTGATGATTGGTTTACAATATTGGTTTGGTTTCTGTCACACACCAACATGCATTAACCGTAGGTGTACATATGTCTCCTCCCTCTTGACTCTCTTCCCCACCTCCCACCCATTCCCACACCTCTAGGTTATTAAAGCCCTAGTTTGAGGTACCTGAGTCACTAGTTACATATTCTTTGTCAGATGTTTCCATTGAAAATATTCATTCCCAGTTTGTGGCTTGTGTTTTTACTCTCTTAACAGTGTTTCTTGCTGTACTTAAGTGCTAAAATTTTATGAGTTCCAATTTTTAATATTTTCGTGTGTTTAGAGCTCACTTTGTCCCAAGATATTTTTATCTTGTAAGTTCCTGAAGATATTCAGTGTTTTCTTTTAAAAGTGCTACTGTAGTTTTAGCTTTAAGGTTTATGATCCATCTTAAATTAATTTTTGTTTGTGGTACAAAGAAAATATTGAGGTCATTTCCCCTACATATTTATCCAGTTGTTCCTAGTACTATTTGTTGAAAAGACTTTTCTTTGCCCATTAAATTGCCTTGACATTTTTTCAAAGATTAATTGACCACATGTATATGATTTTACTTCTAAACTTTATTCTTTTATTCTTTCTTTCCTTACACCAATTCCAATTTGTTCTTATTTCTGTAGCTTTATTGTGCGTTTTGAAATTGGATAGAATGAGACCTTCAGTTTTGCTCTTAGATTGGTTTTATATTCCAGATATTTTGTATTTCTTTACATATTGTAGCCTCTTCACGGATCACTGCCTTGTCATGGTGAAGGGGCTTGTGTAACTCAGTGAAGCTAAGAGCCATGCCATGTAGGGCCATCCAAGATGGACAGGTCATAGTGGAGAGTCCCAACAAAACGTGGTCCACTGGAAGAGGGAGTGGCAAACCACTCCAGTATACTTGCTGTGAGAACCCCATGAACAGTATAAAAAGGCAGAAAGATATGATGACACTGAGAAATGAGCCCCCCAGGTAGGGAGGTGTTTAATGTGCTCCTGGGGAAGGTTGGAGGACAGCTACTAATAACTCTAGAAAGAAGGAAGTGGCTGGGCCAAAACGGAAGTGACGTTCAGTTGTGGGTGTGTCTGGTGATGAAAGTAAAATCCGATGCTGTAAACAACACTGTTGCTTAGGAATCAGACGAGTTAGGTCCATGTAAAGGTAAATTGTACATGATAATAGTCATATAGTCATAAATAGTCAAGGTAAATTGGACATGATCAAGCAGGAGATGGCAAGAGTAAACATCAACATTTTAGGAGTCAGTGAACTAAAATGGATGGGAATGGGTGAATTTAATTCAAACGACCATTAGATCCACTACTGTGGGCAAGAATCCCATAGAAGAAATGGAGAAGCCCTCTTAATTAGCAAGAGAGTCCAAAATGCAGTACTTAGGTACAACTTTAAAAATGACAGAATGATCTCAGTTTGTTTCTAAGGCAAACTATTCAACATTATAGTAATCCAAGCCTATGCCCCAAATACCAGTGCTGAAGAAGCTGAAGTTTATCAGTTCTATGAAGACCTAGAAAACCTCCTAGAATTAACACCAAAAAAAGATGTCCTATTCGTCATTGGGAATTGGAATGCAAAAGTAGGAAGTCAAGAGATACTTGGAGTAACAGGCAAGTTTGGCCCAGGAGTACAGAATGAAGCAGTGCAAAGGCTAACAGAATTCTGCCAAAAGAACACACTGGGCATAGCAAACACCCTTCTCCAACAACACAAGAGACGACTTTATACATGGGCATCACCAAAGGGTCAACATCGAAATCAGACTGATTACATTCTTTGTAGCCAAAGATGGAGAAGCTGTATACAGTCAGCAAAAACAAGACCAGGAACTGATTGTGGATCAGAAAATCAGCTCTTCATAGAAAAATTCAGGCTTAAACTAAAAATGTTCCAAGCTGGATTTAGAAAAGGCAGAGGAACCAGAGGTCAAATTGCCAACATTTGCTGTATCATAGAGAAAACAAGGGAATTCCAGAAAAACATCGACCTCTGTTTCATTGACTAGGTTAAAGCCTTTGATTGTGTGGATCATAACAAACTATGGAAAACTCTTAAAGAGGTGGGAATACCAGACTGTCTTACCTGTCTCATGAGAAACCTGTATGTGGGTCAAGAAGCAATAGTTAGAACCCTGTATGGAACAACAGACTAGTTCAGGATTGAGAAAGGAGTAGGGTAAGGCTGTTGATGTCACCCTGTTTATTTAGTTTACATGCAGAGCACATCATGTGAAATGCTGGGCTGGATGAGTCACAAGCTGGAATCAAGATTGCCAGGAGAAATATCAACAACCTCAGATATGCGAATGATACCACTCTAATGACAGAAAGTGAAGAGGAACTAAAGAGCCCCTTGATGAGGGTGAAAGAAGAGTTAAAAAGCCAGCTTAAAAACTCAAGAAACCAAGATCATGGCATCTGGTCCCATCTCTTCATGGCAAATAGAAGGGGAAACAGTGGAAGCAGTGACAGACTTCCTCTTCTTGGGCTCTAAAATCATTGTGGATGGTGACTGTAGCCATGAAATTAGAAAGTGATTGCTTCTTGGCAGGAAAGCTATGGCAAACCTAGACAGTGTGTTAGAAAGCAAAACTATCAGTCTTCTGACAAAGGTCTACAGAGTCAAGGCTATGTTTTTCCCAATAGCCATGTACAGATGTGAGTTGGACCATAAAGAAGGCTGAGCGCTGAAGAATCGATGGTTTCAAACTGTGGTGCTGGAGAAGACTCTTGAGTCCCCTGGACTGCAAGGAGATCCAACCAGTACATCCTAAAGGAAATCAACGCTGAATATTCACTGGAAGGACTGATGCTGAAGCTGAAGCTCCAAATTTTGGCCACCTGATGTGAAGAACTGACTCACCAGAAAAGACCCTGATGCTGGGAAAGACTGATGGTGGAAAGAGAAGAGGATGAGATGGTTGGATAGCATCACCGATTCAATGGACATGAACTTGGGCAAACTCTGAGATGGTGAAGGCCAGGGAAGCCTAGTGTGCTGCAGTCCATGGGGTTGCTAAGAGTCGGACATGGCTTGGCAACTGAACAACAACACATTTTAGAATAAACTTTTTGATTTCTACAAATACAGCCTACTAGCATTAGTCTACATCTCAATTAGGAGAAAATTGATTTGTTAGCAAACATTGAAACTTCCAATAAGTGACCATGGTATATCTTTCATTTATTTGGGTCTTATTTAATTTCTCTTAGCTATATTTGTTAGTTTTCACTGTAAAAAATTTGAATATCTTCTGTTAAATTCATACTTAATATTTTACTGTTTTTTTATTGTATTGTAAGTGAAGTATTTTATTGCATTTCCAGTTTCCTGCTCATATGTAGAAATACAATTGATTATTTTGGCCTTGTAACCTGTGACCTTGTCAAATTAATTTATTAATTTTTGGAGTCTAATCTTAGTATTTACTATGGAAAAGTCAAGTCATTTATAAACAGTTTAATGTCTTCCTTTTCAGTATTTATGGGCTTTTAATTTTACCTAAGTCAAAGAATTGCCAATGCTACTATTAAAGTTTTTATTTGGCTTTATTGATATATAGTTTCACACAATAAAATTCATAAATTTAAAGGTATTTATAATTGAAAAGTTTCAACAAATGCATGAAGTCATGTAATAACCATCAAACCCAAGATATAGAACTTTCTGTTACCATTCAAATCCCCTCAAACACATGTTCAGTCACTGTGCAGTTCAGTCACTGCATTCTGCCACTTCATTTTACCTCTTCTTGAGTATTATTGAATATTATTTAGAAGGAATTATATTCATTTTACCTCCACATATATTATAAACCATAAAATTCAGTTATAATTTTTGCTTTAAACCATAAACTGTCTTCTAAATAAGAGAAGAATATGAAATGTGGCCATTTTATTTATACATATCTCCCATTTTTGCTCTCCATTTTTTTTTTTTTTTTGGTATGTCTGATTTTCTATCTTGTTTATTTCCCTTCAGCCTAAAAATATTCTTTTGGCATAGAATTCTGGACCTATTTTTTTTTTCTTTCAGTTGTTAAATATCATCAGAGTTAAATAACTTTGGAGATATAATTCCATTCTTTTTTGTCCTATGGTATTTTTAATGAGGCATCCGCCTGTCGTGTTACTTTCTTTAATATATAATATATTCTCCCTCTCCCTTCTTTCTCTCTCAGGATACTTTAAAAACTTTTAAAAAAAATGTATTGTTGAAAGTATTTGTCTTAGATGAATCTACATGTGGTTTTATTTCTACTTATTCTGCTTGGGTTTCTGAGATCCCTGAATCTGTAAGTTGATGTTGTTTACCTAATTTGAGGAAATTTCAACCATTATTTTTTCAAATACATTTTCTACGTCACTTTTTCTTCTTTTCTCCTGGAACTTCAGTTACACGTAAGATACCTTGATTTGTCCAAAAATTCACTCAGAATGGCTTATATTTAAAAAAAAATAATTTTCCTTTTTTTCTCTGGATTGGATAATTTCTGTAGCTATGTTATGTTTTGTTCTCTGTGGATATATAACAAATTTCCACATTTACTGACTTATAGCAGCAATAATCATTAAGCTTTCACAGTTTCTATGAATTCAGAATTCTGAATTATCTGAAATTCTGAAACTATGGTTTCAGCTGAGGTCTCTCATGATGTTACAGTCAGATGTTGGCAGGAGACGCAGTCATTTGAAAGCTTGATTGGGGCTGAGGAATCTACTTCAGTTGTGGCCTCGTGGCTGGCAAGCTAGTGCTCCTCCCCATCGTATCTCCATGGGTGTGACACGCTTCTCAAGTGTCGTTATGTCATGACTTCCATCAAATAAGCACCCCAGGAGATCAAAGCAGAATCTGCAATGCTTTTATGACCTTAGAAACCACATACCTTCACTTCCGCCATATTCTGTTTGTTATGAAATAGACATATTTGTTATGAAATAGACATATTCTATAAGTCAACCCTAATTTAGCGTGTAGGAAAGCTCAGAAAGGCATGAATTCTAGGAAAAGAAAATCAGGGGATGATCCTGGAGGTTGGATACCTATTCTATTTTCAAGCTCACTCGCCCTTTTCCTGCAGTCTGCATACTTTTGAAACAGATTGAGTGATCCTCCCCCCACTGCCGCCCCCCCACCCTGCCAAGTTTCAGGTAGTTTGCTTGTTCAGTTGTTGAATTTCTAATTGTTTATTTTGAATCATTTTCATAACTCTGATAGGAATACCCATCCCTAAACTACTTATGACTATATTTTCCTTTAATTATTTGAACATACTTATAATGTGCTGTGCTAAGTCACTTCAGTCATGTCCGACTCTTTGAGACCCCATGGACTGTAGCCTGCCAGGCTCCTCTGTCCATGGGATTCTCCAGGTAAGAACACTGGAGTGGGTTGCCATTTCCTCCTCTGGGGATCTTCCCGACCCAGTGATTGAACCCGGGTCTCTTACATCTCTTGCACTGGCAGGCAGATTTTTTACTGCTAGCTAACGAACCTGGGATGTATACTTACAATAACTGTTTTTAATAATTCATCTATGAATATCAGCCTGTGAGCCACCTTGGGGTTGGTTTCTATTGACTGATTTTTCTTCTGACTCTGGTTTACATTTTCCTACCGCTTCACGTATCTAGCCTCTGTGTATGTTTATGTGTGTATAGTGGATTGCTAGTGATTCCTTTGAGAGATTCCAGATTCCATTATCTTTTCCCTGAAGAGATTTTTTTTTTTCTTCTAACCTACAGTTACATTTGATAGAACTCATACTTCAAACCATGTCTCCCCAGTGGTGAAGAACTAAAGTTTTTTCTCAGAGTTCAGCCTTCTAGTTACTGCTTTGTCCTTTTTGCTGGGTTCTTTAGAATCTCTGATACATATACATAGTTCAGAGATCAGCCTAGTATTTGAGCACAGTTTACATGTAGATCTTTGGATTCTTCCACTTAAGTCTCTTCTTTCTGGAACTTCCTCCTCAATTTTTAGTCTCACTTCCAGCCAGACCTGATTTCTGTTTTCTGACACCATAAGCTGCTAAAAGTTGTGCTGCCTTCAGCACCCTCAGAGGAAAAGCTGAATAAATGTTTGACTTACTCAGAAGAGTTCCTTTCTTTTATGGGTTTCATCACTTCCAATTTTCTGATTTTGGTGGTTCATTCTGCACATTTAAATAACTGCTTTTATACTTAGTTCAGAGATAATAATGTCATATGCAGGAAGGTTAGCCATACCAGCTACTCTGCCATACCAGAATGGCGCCTTGTGCATTTATGTTTGAGTGAGACGCAGGAGAGCTCATTAGTAGCTTTGGGTTCCTGATCCTGTTCAGCGATGGGCTTCACTGTAAGGTGGACAGAACTGGACAGAAATCAAGTTCCTTTGTTGTGGGGGGGGGGTATCCTAATTGTTAATATTCACAGATCCCCTCCCCTTGAGTTGTTCAGTTTTCTCATTGAGGAATCCTCCAATTTCAGTACAGCTGGGACTGTGATAGATACAAGCCTGATTTTCAGCATCCTGGGAGCCTGTTGGACTTGGAATTCTCACTGCTTTTTGTGTCGAGTTTCACAAATCCCTCTGTTTTCAGTACATTCATAGCTATATCTTGTAATTAAGACATACTTCATTTTTTGTTCAACATTTCTAAAGATTAAATCTTTCTTTTCAAAGGGAACTGTAGGAACTGTGGGGTTTGGCTGTGAATAGCAGAAGAAGAAATGTTGGGACTAAGGGCTTCTTATTAAAAAAACATTGAACCAATATCTTATTCTCCACTCTACTTTTAGAAAGATCTAGTACTCTGATTCCTGAGTATTTCTGGAACTCTGTGGCAAGAATTATATTTCTTCATACTGGCTTCTCCCAATTGTAAATCTGGGGTTCAGGTATATCCAGTCTTCTGAGTCAGTGACCATTTGTTTGTTTCAAGATTTTAAGTTTTAGTTGATATTATTTCTCCTGTTCTTCTTTTTTTTTTTTCTCCTGTTCTTTTTGTGGATATATGGCTTTGTTTCTTTTCTGTCATTTTAGATGGTATTTAATAATGAGTGATGATAAACCGCGTAGATTCTATTCCTATTCCACCAAATTGTCCTCTCTAATTTTTAAATAAATATAAACTGCATTTATGAAACCAAACACCCTCTTTTTAAACTTCAGCTAATAACACTTTTACAAAAGTCAGTTGTGAAAAGCCGAGGTGTCAAATAACTAAACCAATGTTGGATGTAAATGCCAACTCTGCCGTCACCTTTGCACCGTGAAATACTGTTTCCCTACCGCTGTTCCTTAAAGTAGCAGGGGGGAGGCTTGCCGGCTTGTTTAGTGTAATGTGCTTGCTTTCAACTTAGGCTGTAAAAGAACTGCTCACAACAGACACGTATGTGCATGTGGTGCTGCCACTCAGGCCTTGCCTCCGAGAAGTGTAAATAAAACAAACGGCTTAGCCGCTACTTCATGCCCACCCTTCCACCGGTCAGAGCAAACCAAAGGAAACTTACTTAGTAAGAACCAGAATTTACTTTCAAGAGCTTCATCAGATTGCTTTGTTTGTGAACTTCCATTTTGTAACATGAAGATTACGGAATTCGTTCTCTGAAGTTACAAGTCATGTGAGCATTTGTATTTTACTGAATATAATCTGGTATTAACTTCATTTGTGTGAATCCACATGTACTTGCTGTTCTTTAGGCCATTCGTAAACTGATCATATGCTGATCTTCATATAATTATCTGTGAAGAATAGTTTCTGAATTTACTTTTAATTTTCAATCAAATGAGTCACATTCCTGTCATTAATTAGTTAGATTTTGGGCTTTTTGCTTTTTTGTTTTATTTTTGGTAGTCCACCAATATAGCACAAAAGCTCTTAACAGTGATAAATTAATCAGTAATAGAAGAAACTATTGGACCATGTTTACTGGTATAATCAGGAATGGACACACACTGAAAAGAGTTTAGTACATGTTGCGGGAAAGAAAAAAAAAAAGACTAATACGTGTGAAGTAAGATTAAATAAAGGGCTCAAAGTTATTTAGCCAGAAGGATGTGATGTAATGTCTTTATATATACAAAAATTCATTACATAATATAATGACTAGTTATTTTCATCTCTGCTGAAATCTAAAAAGAAAAATGTTCAAGGGTAGAAATATTCAATGTAAATTTAACCAATACTTAGAACGATAGCCTTGAAGGTTGATGGACAGACATTAGAAGACGAGATGGGACAGCTCTACTGGGAAGAGGAAAGAGCTTTAAATACAGCAGTCTTCTCTGTCATGAATGACGCCAAGTCCCGCGTTAAGGCAGAGAGCTGGACTAGTTGGCTTCCAGAGGCCCCCTTCCAAACCTGGAATTCTCCGGTCACTTCTGTCGCCAGCCTTCAGAAGCTGGAGTCAGCCAGTCACAGCAGATAGCTGCCCTTTCAGGGTTTCCAGCAGTGCCAAGGAGGCGGCGCCCGCAGCAGCAAGGCAGCAGCTGTCCCCGCCGGAGACTTCGTCCAGAGTCAGGTCAGCGCGTCCCCTCCTCCGCCTTCCCGGCTCTGTGCGTGGGCTCCCGAGGCCCGGCGGCCGCGGGCCGGACACCCCAGCCACCGACACGCCCTCTGACGGGGGCAGGCGGGACGGCTGGTGGGCTGGCGCTTTGTGGAGGGCCTCGCACCGGGCGCGCTCGGGTGGCACCACCACCGCCGGGTCCCCGTGACGCCGCCGTGCAGGGCGCCCGGCCCAGGTGCCCCCGGGCGCGCCGGGCGCTGTCCGCTCAGAGCGGCTGCCGCGGCTCCCGGCGCCCGCGGGAGGGCGCGGGGGGGAGGGCGGGGAGGGGAATGCTCCGGCCGGGGGCCTCACCCAGTCTCCCGCATCCGGAGCCGCCCCGCGGGCTCCGCGCAGAGGAGGGAAAGAGGGAGGGGCGGGGAGGCTCGGTGCGGGAGGAGGGAGCGCGGGGCGGCGCCGCTCGCGGCCACAGCCTCCGCCCCTCCCGCGGGCGGCTCGGCTCTCCTGCACCCTCTCCGGGTCCCTCGCGCCCCCGCACGCTCTCGAGCGCGGAGGGGAGCGCAGCCCGCGCGGAGGGCAGCCGCAGCCGCGCGGAGAGGAGCGCAGCCGCGCGGAGGGGCCGGCGGGGGCGCGCTTGCAGGGCGCAGCTCGCGCCGGCGCTCGCGGGCGGGGACGCGCGGGGGCTCCTCGCTCCGGCAAACGGCGGCGGCGCTAGCGGAGTCCCGCCGCGAAGATGCTCAAAGTCACGACGCCCTCGTGCTCCGCCTCGTCCTGCTCCTCGGTCACCGCCACCGTGGCCCCGGGACCCGGGAGCCTGGTTCCGGATTACTGGGTCGACGGCTCCAACAGGGATGCTCTGGGCGATTTCTTCGAGGTGGAGTCGGAGCTGGGACGGTACGTCGGGGCGGCTTGGGGGGCTGGGGGCGGCGGGCTGAGGCGCTCGGACCTGGAGGAGCCGGACATCCTGGGCGCCGGCTGGGGCTTCTGCCCGCGGCGCGCTTCGGGCGCTTGCCTTTTGCGGCTCCAGCTCCCCGGAATACCGGGGCCGGCCTCCCGGCCCTTGGGTGCTGCCGGCTCCGGGAGAGAGCCCGGGACCGTTCACGAGCGAGCCGGCGTCCCCGCGCGCGCCCAGGCCGGTGCAGCTGCGGGCGGCAGCCCGGGTCCTCCCCACCGCCGCCGCCTCTCCGGCTGCCGCCTCCGTGGGACAGCTCCACCGCACGTGGGCCCTGCTTGCCCAAGCGGCGTTTCTGATCGCGATTATAGCTTGCCAGAGGGTCCTGTCTGTCTAGTTATTTTTTGGGGATGAGGGGCGGAGGATGCCTCTCCAAATCTTGACAGAAATATTAGATTCGATTCTTCCTCCTTCCCCTCATCAAGCTCTCCAAAGCAAGTGGCACTGGAGATTAAACTTAAACACCAGCTTCCCCGCAGAGTCTGCTCAGGAGTGAAGGGGAATGAATCATTTAAGGGAGTTGAAGGCAGAATAATGAACTAGTGTGGCTTTAAAGGAAAGGCAGTGGTAATTAGTGAGAAGAGTTCTGCTGCTCTTTGACGTGCTGGAGTGATTTGTTTAATTATGTATGCAGAAAACCATCTCCCTGGGGTTGCAGAAATGTCCCTCATCCCTGCTTTGAAGATCCAAACAGGTAGTGATCTTGCCATGTGCATGATGCCATATGTTCCTATATTTTTATCCACTGAAAAATATTTTCCCCTTCCTTTTTCTTCCTTTCTTTCTGTTATTCATAGGTAGGGAGACCTCTTTTCAATATTCATTTTAGAATCAGACCCTTTATTATATGGAATCTAAAGATGCAATTTCAACCGTTAACAAGTTGAAACTTCTATACTTAATATTTCTTTGCAAATTTCTTTTTTCTTTCTTTCTTTCTTTTTTTTTTTTTCTGGAATAGAGTTAGCAGTCATTTTCTTTTTAGTGTCACTGGAGACTACAGTATGGGATTCTGGATGTTGGTCCTTAGTGGGACTGTGTAAGGGCCACTTCTCTCTGAATTGCCTCTGTTAATGGCCCACTGAGTGCAGAGGTGTGTAAGAAGGGGAAAACTTCTGACTGAAATTTAGGAGTTGCCACTCTTGAAAAGGTTTGCAGAATATTTAAACATTGACTAATATGTAAAATCCTGTTTTGATCAAGCTTTTCAATGTTCATCTAAAGATCTGCTATTGCATGCATTCCCTAATATAGCTGAAAATAAAACATCTCCTTCTGTAAGGTTTGAAGCCTACATAGTTGTGTGATGAGCTGCAGTGGAACCCTGTAAACTTCTGATTAAAGTGATAACCTGCTTAAAATTGGTGAGTTTCAGAAACTGCCACCTAGTAGAGGAAGCGCCTGATGGTGTATAGGGACTGTCCCACCACCAAATCTGCCTGTTTTCTGAGTGACATTTACCTTAGATGCCCCTCATTGGCTCTGACTTAACCTCAGCACACATTAGCTGTGTGATTAAGGGTCGCAAACTTAACTCAGGAAACTTTCTTTTATGTAATGAATGGGAATATGGGAAAATACCAGTTGCATACATATACAGAATGGTAGACTTCATAGGAAAAACCTAAGGAATTTGGAGTTTGTTATGTTTTTCAAAAAAACTTGTTGTATTGTGCAGTAATTTTGGAGCACAACTATAAATCAGTTATATATGCTCAGACTGGCACTCTGCCATCGAGTCATTTGATTGCTATAAAAATCACAGAATTAAAATATTTTGAGAAGAGGTTAAAAATGGTTCCTCCTGTCCTCTTTCTCAGTATTCAAGTATATTAGGCAAGTTCTCTGTAGATGGCAGTATTGGTGAGGTGCATGCGTACTCCATTTGGTTGAGACTTTGGGAAATACTGTCACTTCATGATCAGAATGTTTTGTTTATTTCTTTGCACGCTTGCTTGTCTTTTTGCCGCAGCATGACTGCCGTTAGTTCCCTGACTGGGGATTGAACCAGCAGTGGAAGAGCAGAGTCCTAACCACTGGACCACCAGGGAATTCCAAAACCTTATTTTTTTCAACAAAATAAACCTAAATCAAAAAACAACCATGTTACAAATATAATTGTTAAGAATCTCGAAAGCCAGAGAATTCAACAGAATTATAATTGTAGGTATTGACTGAGTGACAAAAGTGTGCTTCCTTACCCCACTAGTGATAAACTTGAGGCTCAGTCAGTTGGTTTCAAGCCTTTCCTCTCTTTCCTCTCGGTCTTGCACCAAGTCTCCCTGCCAGTGGTGACGCTAAAGCCCAAACATTTAGTTCCTAGTAACACGGTTGTCATTCAGAGTAAGAGAACAATGTCCCTGGTGCTGTGTGGAGCCACTGTGGTTAGTTACAGGGTGTACACTGTTCCCTGCAGCCTAGTGTAGATTTAGTAAGAAAGTAATCCATTGCAGTAACCTGTTGTAAGCTAGTGACTCCTGATTTCAAGAATATTGGACATATGACCATCAGGGCATCATCATACTTTGAGGATGTATTTGGGAGTTTCGGGGAAGAAAATTCCTGTGGCTGTAACCACCTGGAGTCCCCACGTGGCGCTCACAGCACCGACCCACATATAAACAGTCAGACCGGGGGTGTCATAGCTTTTTCAGATTGCAGGTAAGTCAGGAACGGTAGGGTGTTAGAGGAATTGTTTAAGAGTTTCAGGTAAGCTAATTTATTTTTCTAAAAACCACATTTGAAAATACTGCTGTGTGTATAAAATTTGTTTAAAAGTTCACGAAAACCAAGTTCACAACAAATTTAGTTCTACTTAAAAAGATGAATTGGCCTTGATCCCATTCAGGGCTCTGTATCCTAGAGAGTGGTTGGTCATTTGCCCAGTGATTTGAGAAACTGGTGTTTCAAAGGTTTTTCCAAGAGAGAAGCGAGCTTCCCTGTGGCCAAGATCCTGTCTGGTGGTTTGGCAAACAGAGGGACATAATTTGGCCTGGGCTGCTCTGTGGTTCGGGCTTCGGTTATTTCTCAGCTTTTGTTCCTGTCTTTGGTATGAGATTGAAAGGATATTTGTCACAAGATCAGATGTGTGTCCCCCTACCACCCTGCAGCACACACACACAAGTTCAGGGAAGCAAATGAAAGATAATTAGGACAAAAGAATAAGAGTGTGAAAATCACATAATTAAAGTATTTTGGGAAAAGGTTGAAAAATCTACTTCTGTTCTCTTTTTGAGTTGAAATTGATTTTTTTTGGAATCAAAACGTTTAAAATATTTTCATGCCACTTCACTATAGTTTTTTCGGGCTAATGACTTTCAGTACCTGCTCTATCCCTCCCCTGAGTTGGTTCACAATTTTTAAAAAACTTACATAGCAGCCCCATATAATTATAATTGTATAGGGTCCCTTGCTATGTGTATCCTTGCTCAGAACCAAATAGATTTAGATAATGAGTCATATCTGTGTGTAAAATGGGGGGAAGTTTGATAAAATAATGTTTATTCTTATTACCAACAATGTGTTCTGATATTTCCTATTCTATGCTGTTTGATTTTATCCTAGTTTCTTAAAAATATTGACTGAACCCATGTAATTCCACATCCCACCGGTAGGTTGTGACTCAGTTTTAAAAGGACTGTTTAGGCCTGACTCTGTGCCAGTCCTCTTGAGAGGAGCTGTGCAGACCAGTCGGTGACACTGAGTCCTGTCCGATGGCGCAGCTCTGAGAAGAAAAATTCCCGTCTTTATTTCCAGCATGATTGGGTCTCCCTTTCAAACACTTTTGGAAAAACTCTGATGTCTCTATAAGAGAAGGTTGGAGTATCTCCTGGACTGACTGAGCGTTTCAGGAGGCTGGACCAGGAGCATCTTCACTGTGAAGCAGAGGAATCCAAAGGCCTGAGCAGGGCCGTATTCCACTCAGTAACACCTAACTTTGTTCCCGGGTGATGGTCAGGAAATGCTTCCTGTAAGGGAACAGCAGAGGGTGCATCTTCTAAGAGGACAGCTGCAGCCTGCGCTCCTGGCTGAGAAGGACTCAGACCCTCTTTGCCCTGCCCTGTCCTTCTGTTTGTCCGCGCCCTCCCTCCGCTCTCCCGGCGCTCCTGAGTTCTCCGTCTTCCCTGACACTGGTCTGTGGGCCCGGCAGCTGCCCGCGGGCGTCCTGCCACACTCGCTGCGCGGGGTTTCTTGAGCTCTGGGGGGATGCTGTGGTTTTTATTTTTCAGTCTCACTAAAGGCAATGGCACCCCACTCTAGTACTCTTGCCTGGAAAATCCCATGGACGGAGGAGCCTGGAAGGCTGCAGTCCATGGGGTCGCGAAGAGTCGGACACGACTGAAGCGACTTAGCAGCAGCAGCAGCAGCAGCAGCAGCAGCAGCAGCAGGAATTTAAAGTGTACGTGTTCAGCCCCTCTCTTGTTCTTGGTGCACCTGATTCTTTTCTCAGGCAGTTGACTCAGGAGCGAGGTGGGGTTGCAAGTGGGAGAATAGCAACTGGGGCTGCACACACTCTGCACCAACGCTGAGGGTCTGTAGATCTGGCTGATTCACTGCTGGGTACTCATTGCCTACCACAGTGCTCAGTACCCAGCAGGTGCTCTGTAAACGATTTTGAAGAGAATGGATGAATGGTAACAAAGTGGGCCAGCACTGTGGGTCCTGCTATGATCATCTCAGTTCTGGGAACCCCAAGGAAAGGATAATCTGGTGACCTGCTTATCTTCTCCCTAAAACATGTGCAACTGTGATCCTAATCTCACTCAGCATTTGGTTTTCTTTCTTGGTAGTGTGAGTATTGATAACCGCCACCTCTATAACTTTTTCCTGTTCAAAATAATGCTGCTTTGCTGTTGGCAGAGTGCTTTGTGGCTCTGAAATGAAAAGGATTCAGTTTCACCTTTACCATCATTTTACCACAGGCATGTCAGAATTAAGAGTTAAACCAGTTTGAATTCAAAGGCATGAAATACCTCCAAGCTATGCCAGCTACTAAAGTTAATAAATAGTAAAGGCTAAATTTATAAATACTGTCGCTGTAAAGAACCTTTAAGGCAAGGTAATGAAGATAATGATAACATCATTACTTTAAGAATACAGTATTTTTCCTTGTTTAAATACTGTTGCAAGGGTAAAAATAACTTAATTTGGAAAAAAACAAAACAAAACAAAACATAAAAAGACCCAGGTGCTGTCTGCTTCTAAGTTGCTCTGGTGAACTCTACTTGGAAAAAAAAAAAAAAGAGAACGAAAACACTAACCACAAAAGAGCTTCAAAGACCTTTCTTGTAAACACTTACCCTCAGACACATCTGTGTGGATTATGTATTTGCAATAATGGTTTTGAGAATAAAGTACTGAGTGGTAGCCAAGTGAACTATTTCAGCTACTAACAGTTATATTGTTTTATGTTAATGATTTTATTTTTGCTAGATTAAAAAGTAGTTCTCTTTAGACTCCCTTTCAGGAAAGCTAATGTATATAATAAAAAATATTGAATTAAAAAAATTTCAAGGTCAGCTTTATTCTGCAAAATATAGTATTTGAGTCAATGAAGCATATAATTCAAGTCAAAGAACTTTACATGAAATCAATAGCAGTTAGAGTCGAGGTTTTACTGAAATTGTATTAATCTTTACCTCAGTTATTTTAAAAAATCTATTTGATAATGCAGGATCATCTGAAAATGTCATAACTTCCATGGTTTAATTAGGAAGTTTGATCTAAATATTGATGGCATAATATTAGCATATAAAGGACATGCCCCAGTGCAGTCTGTTTTTAAAACTCTAATTGCTGACAGAGGGCAGCGGCTGTGTGGGAGATATAAAATAATAAAAGGTTGGGTGGGAGATTTCCTCAGCAATCTTATCTGTGACAAAGATCAAATACGGACACCGTGCTGCACGGAGGACGATTTATAACTGTGGGCAGAGGGTAGGACGTGTTCAGCTTGCTCTTTTTCTCAGAGCAGTTTCTCAGCCTTGGCGCTGTAGAGGTTTGGGGCCGGATAACTCTGCGTTGTGGGGCCGTCCTGTGCCTTGTGAGATGTTGAGCCGTCTCCCTGGCCTTCACCCACTAGCTGCAGGTAGCTCCCTGAGCCTGCTCCACCAGTTGTGACTACCAAACATGTCTGAGTGTGTGTGTGTGTGTGTGTGTGTATGCTCAGTCGTGTCTGACTCTTTGTGACCCCATAGAGTGTCGCCCGCCAGACAGGGAAGAATAGTGGAGTGGGTTGCCATTTTCTCCTCCAAAAAGTGTCTCTAGACATTTCAAATGTCACCTCCTCTTCTTTTGAGAACCCGTGTCTCAGAAGCTGGAAGCTCGTCTTTTGCGTGATTTTCTTTTAGTGACGTAAGATAGTTAACAAGGAGTTTGATGGATTAAAGTCATTTTGCTTTATTGATTATCTGCTACAATCAAATGTTTCTTCCATTTTTATGTAATACCGTTGATTTCTGTTGTATATACATAACCCTTGTGCTATAATTTGCTTAATATTTTTGTTTAAATCACCTCATTTTGGTTAACCTAAATTTACTTACTGAGATTACTTATTTTCATTAAATTGAAAACCAGTATTCATGCCATAAATAGAAGCAATAAAAACAAAGCATTTTTACTAAATTATAGCAGAAATGCTTGCCTCCAGAAGGCTCCAAGCCTAGAATTGTTTTTCTCTTTGTTAAAAAGGGAGATTATCAAAGATTAGAGAGTTTAAACCATAGTAGCACAAATTGAGGTTTTCCTCTTGATGTAATCAGAAAGATTGAAAATTGAAAAGAGAATGATGTTGTCGTCTTCTGATTTACTATTATTGAGTTCCATATCTTCATGCGGCTTGAAGTCCTCTGTGTTACAAGTCTGATCTTTTGAATATTATGAACTGGACACTTTATGGTGTGGGGAGGGGTGGGGACAGGGTGTGGACAGGGAAGAGGTTAGCGTATGAATGAATGTGATAAATAAAACCCTGCTTGGCATCCACATGCATAGTTTACTGATAAGGCAGCAACAGTTAATCTGAGATAAACAAATAAAACTAATACAAGATGGAGGGGCTTCCCACGTGGTGCTAGTGGTAAAGAATCTTGTCTGCCCGTGCAGGAGACGTAAGAGTCGTGTGTTCGGTCTCTGGGGCAGGAAGATCCCCTGGAGGAGGGCACGGTAACTCACTCCAGTATTCTTATTGGAGAATGCCTGGACAGAAGGGCCTGTGCGCTCAGCACGCGCGCGCCATATGGAGATGGAGAATCACAGCAGTGACGCAGACTGTAGAGCCTCTGAGTACAGTGCGGGAGACCCGGGTCGGATCCCTGGGTCCGCAAGATCCTCTGCAGAAGGAAATGGCAACCCACTCCAGTATTCTTGCCTGGAAAATCCCTAGGACTGGTAGGCTACAGTCCATGGAGTCGCAAAGAGTCGGAAACGACTGAGCAATCTCACTTACAACGAAGTGATAATTTTGACTGGGAAGATTGAGGTGTCTTCTTTGGGAGGGGTAGATCTTGAATTCTGGCAGGATTTTATTTTATTTTTTAATCTGGCAGGATTTTAATGAGGTAGAGCTTTGGTGAAGAGTATCCCAGGTGGAAACTACATTCTAAAAAAAAGGCAAAACTTGGCAGAAAAATGTGGGGTATACAATGTATTTTGCAAATTTTATAAAGTATGAATATTGTAATGAGAAATAAGGTTAGAAGGGTAAGCTGATATCAGAACAAAGAAAGCCTGTGAAAAAAATGACTGAGTTTGTATCAGCTGAAAACCAAAATTATACTTAAAACAGAAAGTAACCATTATGAGAGCAAAAGGTGGCTATAGAAGCAGCTGCATCTTAGGGTAAAGATGTGGAACACAGCATTTGCCTCTAACTCTTAATGCAGATAACTGAGGGGGATGGGTAAAAGAGAATTTACTATGTTGGTTTAAAAAAAAAAAACAACCTTTCTGCACTCCATGGATAGGATAAGAAAGGGGAAGTGTGGGATTGAGGGGATTAAGATCAGTTGCCTGTACTGGGTAAAGAGCCTGGAAAGGGACAGAACTGCTTTAGATTTTGAGGGTCACAGTTTTCTCTGGCAACTCTCAACCCTGATAATTAACTAAAATCAGCCACAGACAACACAGAAACCAATGCACATGGCTGTGTTCCAATAAAACTTTATTCAGTTCAGTTCAGTCGCTCAGTCATTTCTGACTCTTTGCGACCCCATGAACGGCAGCACACCAGGCCTCCCTGTCATCACCAACTCCCAGAATCCGCCCAAACCCATGTCCATTGAGTCAGCGATGCCATCCAACCATCTCATCCTCTGTCATCCCCTTCTCCTCCTGACCTCAATCTTTCCCAGCATCAGGGTCTTTTCAAATCAGTCAGCTCTTCGCATCAGATGGCCAAAGTATTGGAGTTTCAGCTTCAACATCAGTCCTTCCAATGAACACCCAGGACTGATCTCCTTTAGAATGGACTGGTTGGATCTCCTTGCAGTCCAAGGGACTCTCAAGAGTTGTCTCCAGCACCACAGTTCAAAAGCATCAATTCTTCTGTCCTCAGCTTTCTTTATAGTCCAACTCTCACAACTCTACATGACCAGTGGAAAACTTTATTAATGACAGTGAAATTTCAATTTCATATAATTTTTATGTCACTTAATATTATTCTTCTTTTGATTTTTAAAAACCATTTTAAAATGTAAAAACTATTCTTCAGTTGCAGACTGTTCAAAAATAAGTGGCTGCTATCTTAGGCCCTTAGCCCATGGTTTGCTGACCCAAGACCTAGATCAGTCAAGGTAAACTTCTACTCCTCCTCACATACATGAAAATTTCAGATTAAAATGACATCAAAGCTTCATTTATTCAAGTAACTACCTTTAATCTCCCTTTTACTTGGGACATGTCAACCTAATAGTGTTTTTAGTGGGCACAGTCTTTAAATGCATGCTCATCCTTTTTCTATATATGTTGAAACTAAATCAGTTGCAGTTCTTATATGTATAGTACATTGGTTAGTTTCATTCATCATTCTTGCTTTTGAAAATGAAGTAACTTTACTTGAAGGGTGTACTTTAAATTTCCATACCATAGAATTTCCACATCATGATCAGCATTCACATTCAAAGATTATTGGAGGGTCATTTATTTTGTGTATAATAATTAAATCAATTTCAATTGATCATTCTCTTATATTTGAAATGATAGATATTACAAAAGTAATATGCTAAATAATCTATTTGCTTCTAATTAATAAAGTTTAGTTCATTTTTCTATTTACTAATATATTATCTGCATGTTGAATGATCCTTCTATAAGCCATGCATATATCACAGGTAGACTAACTAAGGTCCCTTGAGACTGTTTTAAGCATTAAAAAAAAATTATTTCTTTTTCATTTGAATAGACTTTAGAACTAAAGTAAAGCAGTCACTTATATCTTAACTAAAGCAGAGGTCTCCAAAGTTGGATGTTCATACCCAGAGGGTGAATAATATATTGGGATGTTAAAAGAATGTAGAAGAGAATCTATCTTTACTTACTTTTCTAATTTTTGTGTTTTATAAATGTTTTGAAAAGAACATTACATATTGGTTTAGCAACATATGTGTTGAATTTATAGGTACATAAGTATACACAGTTTGGGAGCATGTGCTCAAAACATTTTGTTGGACGATTACTGGATCAAAGAATAGTAGTTTTAAGTGGCTACTGAGTAAGTTTTTTTACTTAAATACTAATATTTTACTTTATGAAAATTATTTTAAAGCAAATATATAGATCAAAGTGCAAACAAGAAATCATATTGCAAGGTGTGACTTGTGCAGAAAGGGGAAGTGGACTCATATGTGCACTTGTTACGCATTTTAAGACTACCTGATGAAAGGTTTTGATAAGAGCTTAACTGCCATTATAACGAAAAGTCATATGGCAAAATAAAAAAAAAAGAGAGAAAAGGAATACAGTTTGCCCATCTAGCAGAGGGTTAAATGAATTTTGGTTTTGACGTTTGTTTTTGTGTGTGTGTGTGTGTGGTTGTTGAACCCAGAATTCATAAGCAAGAATGTCAGTTTCAAAATACCTAACTTACTTCATGGTAAATTTTGTCAACTGCTGGCTTAGGCTATTGACTGCATTTTCCTAAAGTGTTTGATGGTCAGGGCTTGAAGAGTTGTGGGTAATTCATGCCAGGATGCTGAATTTAACTTGGTTAACCAATGCATTGTCATCAGTTAATTACTTTTTAAGTCATGCTTCAGGGTGATATGGTTGAAAAATTCACCAGGTGCACAAAAAAAAAAAATTTTTTTTTAAATAGCTAGACTTGAGACAACATTCTGATTAGAATGAGTTGCTAAAAAAGCAATGCATGTAATGGGTTCTTCACCATTTTCTTTACTAGTTTGTGGTAGCATTTTTTGTTAAAACGGTACTTTCTTTGTCATGGAGAGTATTTGACTAATATTACAAGCCAGAACAGAGAAGAGTAGGGGATTGCAAATCTGTTGTTATGTTCACACGTTTGTTATGACTATAATGCAGTATTTGAATGATTTTTTCCCACTTTCAGTCTTCATGGACTGTTTAGTAGGGACTTTGCTTGCATTTTCCCTTTCATTGTACCGTATCTTGTACTTTTTAGCTTGGTCTGCTTTACGTCTTGTACTGTCTTGAAAGGACAGTTAGTTAGGGACTCGAACTTAGTAAATGACAACTTTCCATGTGGGACTTTCACACACAAAGGTGTTCTTTAGTTGTAACAGCTAGTCAGTCCAAGTGTTCCCTTTAACAAGATATAAATGCACTGCTACCTCTTCATTCAAGTTCATCTTATTGCTTCAAAGCTCCCTGTTAGGACAGCCAGTGAGAAAATAAGATATGTTATTAAATGTATCCAAATTCAAACTGTGTAATTCAGTAAATGAGTAATTCAAGGCACACGGTCTCGAGGTTCTGAGGAGGTGGCGAGTCCAGGCCGAGCGGGGCGCCCAGGGCGCGTGAGGCTTAGGCCGGGCCGAGGGCTGCGGGGCCCAGTTCCCGCCTGGGGCCCGGGGATGGCGGCGAGGCCCTCAGGTGGCCTCAGCCAGGGGACGGCGGGGCGGGCGGGCCGGCGCTCGGGGCCGGCTAAGGCCGGGGCAGCGGGCAGAGCGTCCTGGACAGCAGGGCCCGGCGGGCGAGGCGGCCGCGGAGCCCGAGGCGGGCGGGGAGGCGGGCGAGGAGGCCGCGGAGCCGAGGCGGGCGGTGCGCACGCGGGCGCTGCGCGGGGCGCGTCTCCCGGCCTCCGTGTGCAGTGAAGATCGCTGGTGCATCCGCCTCAGGGTTGCCATGAGGATGAAAGGAGGTCACGCGTGTAGAGACACTTAGCCGCAGGGTGGGCGCTTGAGTTCAGGACCATCCCCCGGCGGAGCAGAAGGTAGGAGGTGGCGAGGAGGGTTCCAGTGAGGCCGCTGGGAAGCGCCTTGGTCAGCTCGCTTGGCTGCCCAGCAGCGTGACCCCAGCTTGTCTGCTTAGTGCCGTATTCCCCACCGCTTCTTCCCACCACGGACTGTTTTCACTGGGTGTTGAGATTTTTTTGTTTGTTTTTTAATGTGCATTGCTAATTATTTTACTAAAGGACAAGGTGATCATCTCATCACCGGCGCCGTTTTTTCAGATGAGGAGCGAGCCTGAAGTGCAGAGCGGGGAGTAGCTGGATTCCCGACCATTTCGTCAGACTGCTGTGCTCCTGCCTTGCCTGGCGTTCTCCGGGGACCCTTTATGGGCCTCAGATCTCCAGGGGTTGTGAGTGAAACTCCCCTGGCCTGAGATGCCCTCCCAATTCCTTCAGGAGACCCCCCCTGCCCCCTTTGGCCTTCCCATTCTCATACCGCCTCATCCGTGTATTGTCTTCCAGGGAAATGCTTTCTGTCTTCACCACCAGAGTGTCTGCTTGTCAGACAGAGGAGCCCTGAGTCTTACCCATCTTTCATGCCTACTACTAAGCCCCCTTCTCCAGCTTTCTAGCTGCCTCCCATCGGAGAAGGCAATGGCAACCCACTCCAGTACTCTTGCCTGGACGGAGGAGCCTGGTAGGCCGCAGTCCATGGGGTCTCAGAGACTCGGACACGACTGAGCAACTTCCCTTTCACTTTTCACTTTCATGCATTGGAGAAGGAAATGGCAACCCACTCCAGTGTTCTTGCCTGGAGAATCTCAGAGACGGGGGAGCCTGGTGGGCTGCTGTCTATGGGGTCGCACAGAGTCGGACACGACTGAAGCGACTTAGCAGCAGCAGCAGCAGCTGCCTCCCATACGTGCTTAGTAAGTGTTGGTGCAAAACAAGTGAATGAATAAATATTTGAGGAATTAGATGAACACCTGCAGGAAAACAAATGCACTCTTAAATCTCTCTTCCTTCAAGATATTTCCCTACACAGGTCCTTTGCTAAACCAGCACACTGTGAAATTACTGATTCAGTGTCTTTGCCCCTCTCTTTAGAGTGTGAGTTTCTGTGGGCCAGACCTTGGTCCTGTCTCTTTGTTCACTCCTGTGTCCTCAGACCAATTGCAATGCCTGGTATAGTGAGCACTCATTAAATATTTGTTGAGTGAGTCAGTCATACCAGCAGGGCCTCTGCAATTCAAAGTCCTTTGTAACATTCTGGGCTCCAGTCTTTTATCAGGCTGCTCTGTCTTAAAGGGCCTCATGGTGGCTTGGTGGTAAGTACCCTGCTTTGCGGGAGATCTGAGTTCAACTCCTGGGTTGGGAAGATCCCCTAGAGACAGAAATGGCAACCCACTCCAGTATTCTTGCCTGGGAAATTCCATGGGCAGAGGAGCCTGGCAGGCTACAGTCCATGGGGTTGTAAAAGAGTAGGAAATGACTTAGCGACTATACAACAACAACCTCTGAATGACTAGGAATAATGTGACCTTCTGTGATTAGATCATCCACCTCAAAGTTACCTTCTAGCCACAAGCATCTGTGTTTTCTTCCAGTTGATTATCAGGCAATCTCCAGATGATTGCCTTAGTTCTTTACTGTGTGTTCAGGAGACAGAATAGCTTTTGGAGTAAGTAGGGCTCTAACCTCCAAAGGCTTTGTAAATGTGCTGGAAGATCTTGAATAATTTTTTCTTATTTTGTGCTTTTTAAATGCTTCATCTCTTTTTAGAGACATGTACTTATTCTTTTAGTGGAAGTAAAAATGGTGAAAAGGGATCATTTAAAATTATTTAAATTTAAAAGTAATGAAGGAATAGCTACTTGAAAAGGCTTGACTCATGCCCCGTTTGTGGCTGTGTAAGCAAGCAGCGATGTCCTGATGTCCTGTACACATGTCCTGCCTGCCCTAGGGTGGAGGAGGAGTTAAGGAGACGGTCAGGCAGGAGAGCAGGAGCGGTCCACCATGCGTCGGGCTTTATTTGCGGTTCTTACCTAAAAATCATCTATTGGGATGTCTAATTCTTTATCTAATTCTTTATCAAAAAAGTCACCCTTTGACTTAACTTCTAAGTAGGGTCATTAACTTCACAGTAATGATTTTTATGCTCTGTCAAAATAAGTATTCTCAAATGTTTGTTTGTCCTCATCTTGTGTTTGATGACAGAAAGAGGGGGTGGTATGGTGAAAGAAAGACTCTAGGGGGGGAGGAAGGAAGGTCGCTGCTTGCCGAGGACTGAGCTGGCTGCGCCTCAGCCCACAAGCACCTCCCTGTTACTGTTACCTGACTTCTTGTTCCTGTTGTCCTACCAGAGCCCAGATCCACCTCATTTGCCTTTTATCTTCCTTGTGACGGCCTGATGCTTGTGTCCCCACTATGGCTCTCGTGTTGAAGTCCTCGTCCCCATTGTGATGGTGTTTGGCGGAGGGCCCTCGTGATCTGATCTGCACTCTCATAAGGAGAGAGGTTGGAAAGCGTGGTCTCGCGCTCTGCCGCATGAAGACACAACAAGAAGTCAGCTGTCAGCAAGCTAAGGTGTGAACTCTCACCAGAACCCAACTGTGCTGGCCCCCGATCTTAAACTTCCAACCTTCAGATCCATGAAGAATAACTCTCTGGTTTAAGTCCCCCAGTCTGTTGTGCTGTGGCAGGTAAGGCAGCTGAGCCTGCCAGAATCCCCATATGCCCCTTTTCTCCACTTGGACACCCTTCCGACTTCGGTCACAAACCTCAGAATCGGTGTGCTGTGTCTCAGGAGCCAACCTGAGTTAATCTAGGTTAGTGGGGCAAGCGTAGCTGGAGGAGAGTGATGCGCTTTTTCTTTCTCAGATGCCCAGCGTTGTTCCTCTCCCAGCTGTTCGGAACGCATTTCTGAGGCTGACTTCATGGGAAGGTGATGGTGTTTTGGCTTTATCTAGGAGCTGCCTCGGGCACTACCCCCATGATATCCACTCTGCATCTGTGTCCAAACCTGTGGGCTTTCCAGGTGCCCACGCCTGCCAGCTCCTGGTGTGTTGTTTCCTCAGCAGCTGGCACAGGAGTTTTTGTTGTGAACTAGAGGCTCAGCTATTAAAACATAAAACTTGGTTCATCTTGAATATTGTATGTTTCCATCAGGACTTGGACCTGGGACAGCTCATGTGGTCACTTACACACCTCTCTCAGGACTGAGAACCCAGTGTTCCTCTGAGTTCTGACCACACTTTCACCTGCTGGTTCCAAGTGCAGTTTCCAGCCTGGAAAAACCTGTTAATGCTTTTGATTAGTTGAGCACCAGTTTATTAACATTTACTTAGTCTTTGTTGTTGTTGTTCAGTCACCAATTCATGTTCAACTCTTTGTGACCCCATGGACTACAGCACACCATGCTTCCCTGTCCCCCACTGTCTCCCGGAGTTTGCCCAAGGTCATGTTCATCAAATCGGTGATACCATCCAACCAGCTCATCCTCTTTCACCTCCTTCTTCTCCTTCTCCTCCTGCCCTCTATGTTTCCCAGCATCAGGGTCTTTTCCAATGAGTCGGCTCTTCGCATCAGGTGGCCAGAGTATTAGAGCTTCAGCTTTAGCATCAGTCCTTCCAGTGAGTAGTCAGGGTTGATTTCCTTTAAGATTGACTGGTCTTACTGAATTTGAATTTATAAACTTGGTCAGTGTTTCTTCAACACTTGATTCCCTTCTCTGATAGTTGGTGTCAATTTTATATCTTAAACTGTTAATTTTTAAGAATCAAGTTCACATTACTTTGGCTAGTGAGAAGCTTACATACAATGTAGAGTCATGGAGTAGACACTGCATGACTGCATGAGCTTGAGGTGATCCAAGAAAGATCTTAATATTTGTAAATAACTGCTGTCCTTTTGCATTTCACATATTGAAAATAATGTTTGGTATAACCTTAAGGTTTTCAATATCTGTAGAGAAAAAGATGGTTGAGGGAGATAGTTTAAAATAACTGCTATAGATAAGTCTTTCTGTATAATTTTTACAGTTTGCTTTTCTTATAAGAGGAGCATTAAAATTAGAAAATGTTAATCATTTTGTAGCTTTGAGGTCTCATTTGCACCAACTTTAACTTTGTCACATATTCATTCAGTTCAGTCCCTCAGTCGTGTCCGACTCTTTCTGACCCCATGGACTGCAGCGCACCAAGCCTCCCTGTCCATCACCGGCTCCCGGAGTCCACCCAAACCCATGTCCATTGAGTCAGTAATGCCATCCAACCATCTCATCCTCTGTCATCCTCTGCTCCTCCTGCCTTCAGTCTTTCCCAGCATCAGGGTCTTTTCAAATGAGTCAGCTCTTCGCATCAGGTGGCCAAAGTATTAGAGTTTCAGCTTCAACATAAGCCCTTCCAATGACATTCAGGACTGATCTTCTTTAGGATGGACTGGTTGGATCTCTTTGCAATCCAAGGGACTCTCAAGAGTCTTCTCCAATACCACAGTTCAAAAACATCAATTCTTTAGTGTTCAGCTTTCTTCACAGTCCAACTCTCACATCCATACGTGACTACTGGAAAAACCATAGCCTTGACTAGGCAGACCTTTGTTGACAAAGTAATGTCTCTGCTTTTCCATATGCTGTCTAGGTTGGTCATAAATTTTCTTCCAAGGAGTAAGCGCCTTTTAATTTCATAGCTTCAATCACCATCTGCAGTGACTTTGGAGCCCAGAAAAATAAAGTTAGCCACTGTTTCCCCATCTATTTGCCATGAAGTGATGGGACCAGATGCCATGATCTTAGTTTTCTGAATGTTGAGCTTTAAACCAACTTTTTCACTCTCCTCTTTCACTTTCATCAAGAAAAAGAGCTGGGCAGCACCTTAGAAATTGAGCACAGAAAGGGCACATGTGTCTCCCAGCTCTCCAAAGCTAGTTAGCAGTAGAAGTGGACCAGAACCTTGGTCTCTGTACTCTGACTCTGTGACACACTTCCTTTCCTAGTGAGTGTCATTTAAGAGTCTAAGGCTTAAATTAAGACACTCCTATTTCTTCCTCCAATAGCTTTCCTGAATTATTTCAGAATACAATATTTCTTAATCTTGAAGAAACTGTTTCTATTGTGATTTTTAAATTGACACTATTTTCTACTTTGTATATTGTGCTTTTTTTTTTCTTTTTGAGGAGGATATAGTATTAAAAAGTAAAATGCAGCAAAACTATTAAACATTGGATAATGTTTTACACTCCATTTCTTTCACATTTTGGACAGTGTTCATTCAGGTTGTAAAAAACACTTCTGTCCCTGCAAGTATTGTTACCATATTTAGGAGTCTTAGCATGCATGTCAGAGTGCACTCTGTTCTGGTTGGTCTTTGTGGGGCTGAGATTCTCATTCTTATACAATTCATTAAGAAACTAGCCAATGTATGTGTCCCATCCACTCTAAAATGGCTACCTGTGTTAAACTATAGCACTAGTAAGTTCCTTTATTTGTTCTTTCTGACTCCAGGAAAGCTGAATGTTTGAACAGATGAATTGAGTAATATATTCAGTTCAGTTCAGTTGCTCAATTGTGTCCAATTCTGCGACCCCATGAACAGCAGCACGCCAGGCCTCCCTGTCCATCACCAACTCCCAGAGTTTATTCAAACTCATCTCCATTGAGTTGATGATGCCATCCAACCATCTCATCCTCTGTCTTCCCCTTCTCCTCCCACCCTCAATCTTTCCCAGCATCGGGGTCTTTTCAAACGAGTCAGCTCTTCACATCAGGTGGCCAAAATATTAGAGTTTCAGCTTAAATTAATATATTACTGCAGTATTTAACAGTACTTGAACTGGAAGAATTACATGGAAGTATTTTTATGGTGCCAACAGATGTCATGAGATCAAGGCTATTTTCTTACAGCCAGGGATGCTATTGATTCTAAAAGTTATTTATAAGAGAAACATACTAGATATTTATTCTTAATTTCAGTTAATGTTGCCAACGTCTGATTTTCTTTAGATAAATACTCTTGTCTTTTTTCCTAACCCCAGTAGTTTTGCTGACTATAGTGATAGGTTGTCCAGTTAGGTTTGAATTCCTTTAACTGATAAGAAAAACTACTTTTATTTATTGTTGATAGAAATGGCAGAGATTTTCATTATCTGTAACAGGGAAATTTGGAACAGTGTCTTATTTTTTTGTTCACATGACTATATTTAAGCCTGTGCTGAAGAATGCAACGGTAACAATACTTAATGCTATATCTAATTTTCTTTTCTTAGTCTGGTTTCTCTGATATGAGTCAGCACAGCCAGTTTTAAATTTTTCTCGAACAACTTCTACCTTGGCCCCTGTAACTGGTTTTTATCCTCATAATTCCATTAAAAAGTGACAGGTGAGTTCCACTTGACTTCCACCTCCTAAATTGATTCTTTGATATCACTTTCTAAACCTCTTAACCTCCTGTCAATCTGCTGATCAGTTTTCCCTTACCTGTTTTTAAAGCTGTAACAACTATGCTCTGCATGCCATGAAATGCTGAGCATTCATAGACAAAGTTTACTGATGTAAATAAAACTTAAGATTCTGTTGCTGCTGCTGCTACTGCTAAGTTTCAGTCGTGTCCGACTCTGTGCGACCCCATAGACGGCAGCCCACCAGGCTCCCCCATCCCTGGGATTCTCCAGGCAAGAACACTGGAGTGGGTTGCCATTTCCTTCTCCAGTGCATGAAAGTGAAAAGTGAAAGGGAAGTTGCTCAGTCGTGTTCGACTCTTAGCGACCACATTGACTGCAGCCCACCAGGCTCCTCTGTCCATGGGATTTTCCAGGCAAGAGTACTGGAGTGGGGTGCCATTGCCTTCTCCAGAGATTGTTTTAGGTGTTTGTATAATGTCATGTGAACAGTGTTGTCAGTCCCAGGAGTAAATGGTTCTCACAAATAACTGTAGTTTGTATAAGCTGTGTTCAGCCAAACCACATTTCTAGTTCTGTTCTTCTATATCTGCTCACGAACATCAGTGCTGATGGGTTTTCCTACCTCTATGTAGAGTAGGGGTTCCTAACTTTAATCCATAGACCTCCTATGTGGTAGGGCAACGTGAGACTCATGAAATTGATATTGAAATATTATGTGTAGTCTTTTTCTGACGGACGTGACCACAGCTTTCATCAAGTTTTCAAAGATGTTCAAGGAGCCCTGATGTTTGAGATTCATTCAGACACGTACATTCTTTATCTGTTCTGAAGAGCTGGGTAGCACAAGGCTTGTGTTGATCTAATCATTTAGGGGACATCGTTTTTCCCATTTCTGCTGCCCTTCCTGGTGTATTTATCCTTAAACAGAGCTTTTTATATTTTTACATACTGTTTTTACCTCTTCTGTGTTCCCTTTAATTACTTAGGATAGTGTTACGCGTGCGTGCTAAGTTACTTCAGTCGAATCAGACTCTGTGTGACCCCATGGACTGTAGCCCCCCAGGCTCCTTTGTCTATGGGATTATCCAGGCAAGAACACTGGAGTGGGTTGCCCTGCCCTCCTCCAGGGGATCTTCCAAACCTGGGGATCGAACCCTGCCTCCTCACGTCCCCTGATTGGCAGGCAGGTTCTTTATCACTAGTGCCACCTGGGAAGCCCCAAAGAAAAAGTGAAAAGTCAAAGTCAAAGTCACTCAATGGTGTCTGACTTTTTGCGACTCCATGGACTGTATAGTCCATGGAATTCTCCAGGCCACAATACTGGAGTGGGCGGCCTTGCCCCAGAGGACACTGTTACATGCAGGTGCAACTCCACAAGTATGTGCTGAAGTGTCGAAAGAAAGCCAACTCAGGTCGTCTTTACCGATGGAATGGATTAATTGGCTGAAGTAAGTAAAGTCCAGAGGTTGTTCAGGTTTTACCTGTGTTTTTACTTGGAACACTTTTCTTGGTTTCTTTCAGTGTTGCCCTCCTAAGTTTGTTGGTTTATCTTCATGCCAGCATTCCTCATGGTAGCAAAATGTAGCAGTTAGAGTCCTAATGTTGGGAACTAACCACCAACATCCAGGACAGTAGGGATCTTCACTTCCTGCTACCACTGAATACAGCAGAATCAGTGTGGCAAGGTCACCAGTGCGTTTACTGTCTTCAGTCTGTATCACCAGCTCACTTGAACAAGTCATGGTGACAAAGCGGGAGAGATTACCGTTTTTGACTACTGCTAATCCAGTATTCTTGCTGGAAAGTCCCACAGACGGAGAGACCTGGAGCACTGCGGTTGATGGGCTCACAGAGTCGGACGACTGAGTGAGTGAGTGAGCGCAGTCAGGGTCTGCCTTTAGGGTTCTGGCAGTTCCAGCCTGGGCGTGGGCGCTGGCAGGACAGAGGCAGAGCAGCAGCTGACAGTGCTCATCATGCCCTTAGGTTAGGTGGGGTTCAGGAATACACTCCTGATGCGTGACTGCAGTCATGCTGTGGAAGATGGGACTGTATTATAGTCTCTAAAGAAAGTTATATAAAATGTTAGTTTCTTGAGGTGTTTTATCAATGAGTTCGACCAGAGAAACAGAACCAGTAATTAAAACACACACACATAAATGCACGTTTAAGGATTTAGGTTATAAATATTACAAAATTTAATGCATATTTAAATATTATTTATTTATTTCGAGGAGTTGGCTTATGTGACGTGGAGGCTGTCCAGCCCCAGATTGAAGGGCGGGCAGGAGCAGCTGCTCACTCTGTAGTCTGTTTCAGGGAAACCTCAGTTTTGTTCTTAGGAGCTTTCAACTGGTGAGATGAAGCCCACCCATACTCTTGAGGATAACCTCCTATACTTTAATGTCAACTAATTATAGGCATTAATGAGATCTACAAAATGCCTTCACAGAAACATCAAGACTGGTGTGTAATTGAGCAGCAGTCTAGTACATTCTAACACAGTTAATGTATGAAACTGTCATGGGTGTTAATAATTGTAATACTAAAGAAGGGGTCTGTGTTTAAATAAATGTGAGAAATACTGTATTAAACATATATTAATGTACATTACATTGACATATAGGTTATATTCCATTCTTTACTGTGCTCCAGTACACTATGTTTTGAACTATTTCTCATACTTACTTGATTAGGAATGTTTTTTTCTTCCCCTGAAGACTGTCTCACTGGACTAGCGAATACATTGTGGGAAACACTGGATTAAACTGTGACCGAGAAAACAGGTTTTACTGTAATTGTGGGCAGTTTCGTTTGTTTGTATGTTTCTGCTGTTTGTGTTCTTAAATGTATTAGTGTGGGCTCCTCTTTCTCTGTTAAATTATAAGACTCTTTGGGATCACACTTTGTGTTTTCACCAAGTGGAGATTCAATAATGTTGATGGAGAAATACTTTTAGATAAGTGAATGGTTACAGTGTTAATGATCTTCATATTTGCTCAGAGCCACCCCTTTCCTTTGGCAGATATTAAACTGTAATAACTTTAGAATGTTTTCTGCCCTTTGGAGATTTTCTCACTTTGGGGAACCGTTTACTATGGTAAAGCAGGTTCTTTGTTCTGGACACGATAAGTCTCATTTTATTACTTTTACTCTTTTAATGTGACAGGCTATATGTTTGTTCCACTTAAGAGATCGTTTAAATCCATAGAAAACAAGTGAGAGAATGGACAGGACTGAAAGAGACGCTGGTTTGGCTTTGTTCACCTCACTCCACTCACCGTGTTCAGCACGCCGCTGCACTCTCAGTGGGCGTGGCGTGTGTTGTGCCTGATTCGTGGAAAAGGAAAATATTCCCTCTTAACTCTGTTTAAATCCATTCTTACTGTGATGAATTCTTAGATCAGACAGAGCTGCGATTCTCTCTGCTGTACCCTCTCAGGACTGTCACCTGATCTAGAGATGGTTTAAAGTCTAGATGTGGCTTCAAGTCCCCGTGAAAGACTGTGACCCGTGATCAAATCATGTTGTGGGTGGAGCCATTTGTCTGGAGCACAGGGGAGCGTGAGAGGCAGGTGTGATCGTCACCTGCGTGTCCCTGTGCATATGAGCTGTGTCTTGGATTCCTGCCAAATCCTCTGAGCTGCTTCCTGTATGAGGGCCACCAGAGCTTGTCTGCATGGATGTTGTGAACAAGGAAACATTTTTGGAAAACAAATCAAAATTTAAAGTCTGATATTATTAGAAAGGTACTAGTTGAATCAAAAGAAACTGTTTTAAAATAGCAAGTGCGATTGGATCCCACGAGAATGCTGGCAAGCAAGCAGGGGAACTGTTGTTTGTTCTCCTTCCTGCCTACTGCAGCAGGGGCCCTACTAAAGCCTTGCCTGAAAAAAAGCCAGTTTCTGCAAGAAAAAGTGACTAGATTAATTTCCTGTTCCTTTCCTAACTGTTCTAAAGAAAAGAGGCTTTAAAGCTGCTGTAGGTCAAGAGGTTGTGGTTAAAGCCCAACCTTGTAAGACTTGAAAGATTTCTTCTTCCTAAGGACAGAGGCAATCCTAAAATTGCCTGTTTTGCTTGAAACAATAGCCCGAAAACTGGAGAAGAGCTGTCTTTAAAACCTTCTTTCCTAAGATTATGCAGTGAATAACCTAAATATTATACTTAGATAATATTTTTTGTGTATATTTATTACAAATAAATACAGTATGTTTAAATGTATTAAACATTAAATAATTATAACAATTTTTTTTGAGTGTAGAAATTTTGAAAATGATAAACAAAAGGCAGACAATAAAAATTGCTGTCAATCCCATTACTCAGAAATAATCACTATTCATATTATGCTCATTTCTTTTTGTATTTGTATATGTGCATAATTGTTTTTATCTAGTTATTTATCTTCCCAAACAATTATTTGTTTCAGGGTTAGAGTTAATGTTTTATAAATTTACAAATATATTTATTGTTGATTGACTTTAGTATGCTTTTATATAGTTTATATGGAGAGGGGAATGGCAGCCCACTCTAGTATTCTTGCCTGGAGAATTTCACAGGCAGAGCAGCCTGGTGGGGCGATGGTCCATGGGGTCGCTAAGAGTCAGACACGACTGAGCACACACATGCATATAGTTTCTATAAAACATAAAAACATATCTCGTGTGTTCTTTCATTGAGTAGACAAAATCACATGCAGTAATTGCAGCTGACCTTTAACAGGTATGTGCCATGAGCTGAGAATGTTATCTTTATTGTCCTCAGCACTCACAGTAACCTGCCAGGTAGGCGTTATTAACCCGGGGAGTAGAGCAGGGGAGAGCAATACCCCGCCAGGTCAGACAGGCAGTAAGTGCCGTGGCACAGCTTGGTCTAGGAATCGGTCTGATCCAAGCTAATTCTCTTAAAACTATCATGTAGCCTCTTCTAAAGTGAATTCCATGTTGAATTTACTAGGTCCCAGACCCAAGTAAATTTACTAGGTCCCAGACACAAGACACATTATATCTAAGATATAGTGAAATTACGAGCAAATTGGCCAAGCATACCAATTTGGTATTCAGGACCTGGCCCAGGCAGTTCAGAGTGCTCTCACATTGCAGAGGTGTGATGCGACTGTACGTCAGGGAGCTGTGGGAGCTGGGAGAGTCCTTTGGCCTGGACCTACCTGATTGACAGTGTGGTGCACTTCTTTAAAGAAAGGTTTTCTTTATAGGGTTTTCTTAAAACAGCAGGTTTGTTTCTGATAATGGCCTCAAAATAGTATCACAGAACCCAAATTGGTGACTTTGTTATTATATTTTGTTATCCATTATTAGTGTCTAAGTGCCAGCTTTTTTTCTTTATTGGCATTTAGTCACTCCCTTGGACTACAAGGAGATCAAACCAGTCAGTCTTAAGGGAAATCAACACTGAATACTTGTTGGAACGAATGATGCTGAAGTTGAAGCTCCAGTATTTTGGTCATCTGATGCGAACAACTGACTCATTGGAAAGGTCCCTGATGCTGGGAGAGATTGAGGGTAGAAGGAGAAGAGGGCATCAGAGGATGAGATGGCTGGACGGCATCACGGAGGCAGTGGACGTGAGCTTTGGGAGATGGTGAGGGTCAGAGAGGCTTGGCGTGCTGCAGTCCATGGGGTCTCAGAGTCGGACTGGACTGGGCAGCTGAGCAGCTGCCTCAGTAGCTGCTTTACAGTGTGTGTTGGTCTCTGCCGTGGAACATGGTGGCTTGGCCGTGTGTACGTGCGTCCCCTCCTCCTGGACCTCCTCCCGGCCTCCCCTGCCCTGGCCGTCTGGAGCGCAGCACTGAGCTCCCTGCTCGCTCTCTGTTTTCACGTGGTCATGCATTTGTGTCAAACCTAGCGTCCCGATGTATCCCCCGTTTCCTCCCCCACTGGGTCCTCACGTCCTTTACGTCTTCATCTGTTTCTGCCCTGGAGCTAAGTTCATCTGAACTAGAGAGAACCATGTACCCCAGTGTTCATTGCAGCACTCTTTAGGATAACTGGAGCATGAAGTGGAGTGAAGTCGCTTAGTCGTGTCCAACTCTTTGCGACCCCATGGACTGTAGCTTACAAGGCTCCTCTGTCCATGGAATTTTCCAGGCAAGAGTACTGGAGTGGGTTGCCATTTCCTTTTCCAGGGGATCTTCCTGACCCAGGGATCGAACCCGGGTCTCCCGCATTGCGAGCAGACACTTTACCGTCTGAGCTACGAGGGAAGCCTCCCAACCTGTCAGTCAACAGATGAATGAACACTCAAAATGCGGTGCATGTACAATGGAATATTACTCAGCCATATAAGGAATGAAACTGGGTCATTTGTAGTTTGGGTCAGATGTGGGTGGACCCCAAATCTGTCATACAGAAGTAAGAAAGGAAAAACAAATACCGTGTGTGAGATCTCGATACATACACATGTATGTGAGATCTAGAAGAATGCGCCAGCTTTTTAATTCTAGAAAGATGGACACACAGCTGAGGGCAAACTGCTGTCTTCCGGCGTGTGGGCACGCATGCTCAGTTGCTTCAGCAGTGTCCGGCTCTGTGACCCTGTAGCCTGCCAGAATCCTTTGTCCGTGGGGATTCTCTAGGCAAGAATGCCAGAGTGGGTTGTCGTGCCCTCCTCCAGGGGGTCTTCCTAACCCAGGGATCGAACCGAGGTCTCCTGCGTCTCCTGCATCGCAGGCAGATTCTTTATCACTGAGCCACTGAGGAAACCCATTTTCCAGTGTACTGTTGCTTATTTGTCCATTGTCTCCACCCCTTCAACATTCAGTTTTTACTCTCGTATCTGGTTTATTTTTCATCCTCTCTATTCTTACCTGGTTTCAGTTTTCCTTTCCCAGTCACCACTATTTTTTGTCCGGACTACCGTTTTATCTTCCATGCTGGCCTTCAACTCCTGTGCCCGGCAGTACTGAGCCCCGTCCTTGATTTTCCTCATATTTTCCATCCTCTTTGTCTAGAACTCCCCTCGCCCCCTGCTCAGTGAAGTGTGACTTTTGTCAACTGCTTTCACTTAGTAAATTGTTGGATGTTCTTTGCTGCTGCCTACTGAGCTTAGATAAAAGTTGAGCTCCAAGAGTGGTGGACATTTCTGTCTTTAAGAAATATGGGTAACTGCATTTTCTATTTTCCACTTCTCTCAGCTTCACTTTCCTGAGGTGATAGTTTTATTACCAGTGGAAAGGCTCTTGCATTGTGAATAATCTGAGTATATTTTACTCTTAATAATCTTTCGTTTGCTGCACAAAGGCTTTTGACCAAAAAAAGTGACATCCAGTCACTGACCAAGCCATAGCACTCCAGAGGAAGAGGTGTCTGTTTTCAGGTCTTTCTCCAGGATCGTTTAATCCAGTAGAGGTCTTGTCTTCGTGATGTCCAAGTTGATCGGAGATAGGTAAATGCACTGGTAGTAAAAAACAAACAAACTGAGATCATGACAGAAAGGAACTACCTAACAAAACACCTTCAGTGTATTTGTCGTGGCCACACTTCACAAGTCTAGAAGGAAGGCAGGGCTGGTTAATTTCAGCCATCTTTTCATTACATTTCAGTCCAGTTCAGTCGCTCAGTCGTGTCCGACTCTGCGACCCCATGGACTGCAGCACGCCAGGCCTCCCTGTCCATCACCAACTCCCGGAGTCCACCCAAACCCATATCCATCGAGTCAATGATACTACCAGGGAAGCCCGTCTCTTCATTTAGCTTCTTTTTAAAATAAAAAATGGAAGCTATGAGGATTCAATTTGAGAGAGTTTTTTTTTTTCTTTCTCTAATTTTTTTGATGTCTGTGCTTTTCTTTAATTCTCTCCATTTGCCTTTAATTTTTGTCCTTTCTGTCTAGCCTGTTTCTACCTTTAAATGTTTCTAAATATCAAGTCTAAATAAGGAAGAATGTAATATGTAACTGTGACGGAAGGGAAACTTCAGTGTGTGTTCTTCAGGGAAGAATTCCTGGTACAGAAGTATACTGAGGAAGTTCGTACTTTTGCAGTTCATTTTGTGTGGTGTAAGTGTGTGACTTTGTGGCCTTGGGTTTAAGGCTCACCAGCTCTTCCGTGTTCATGTATCCTTGCCATTAAGGAACTCAGATTTGATGGGAGAGAGAATAGTTGTGAGTCCAAACTCCTGCATATATTTGCATTTTCTTTTTCTTTCTGCTTGTGTTACTTCTCCATTCATGTGAGCACAGCAGAAAGCATCAGGGGTAGGGCAGAGAGTGTGGGACGCCGAGTCACCATCACACTCGTGGTGACTGTGGGAGCTACTCCCCACGTCTAGTTACATACTTTCCAGGGATGGGTGCATTTGGGGGTGTATTTTAAACCTTGTCACTGTCACCTGTCTTGGCTTCTTGGTTGATTCATGTGGGGACTCTGATTCTTGGCTGCTGAAACACCATCTGTACGTAGAGATATGGGGCTCATGCTGTAAATGGCATGGCACATCACAAAGCTGGAAAGAATAAGTGCCTTCTTACATGTTTTTGTTTAGTATGGGTAAATGTGGAAGAACACAAATAAGACAAGTTCCTATTCAGGCCTTCATGATATATATTCAAGACCAGCATTTTCTTCTATGTTTTCCCCTGGATCTGTCCATTTAACCACTTTAAATTGAAAAACACTTTTGGAGAACTGTGGAGTTAGTAGAGTGGAGTGGGGTTAGTAGAGCAAAATTCTATTAGACTTACTTACAGGTCTCAGTAAGCGTGTATTTGTTGTTGGTTGTTCAGTCACTGAATTGTGTCCGACTCTTTTGTAACCCCATGGACTGTACCCTGCCAGTCTCCTCTGTCTATGGGATTTCCCAAGCAAGAATAACTGGAGTGGGTTTCTATTTCCTTCTCCATGGATCTTCCCGACCCAGAGATCAGACCCGTGTCTCCTACATTGGCAGGCAGATAGATTCTTTACCACTAAGCCCCCAGGGAAGCCCAAGAATATATTCATAATTTTAAAAATCTGTAATCACATTCTTAGCAACAGGCTAATGACTAAAAATAATAATAATATTGTTATAGTAAGTTAATTGTGATGTAATGCTTATAGAAAGAATTTGCTAGAAAAACTTTGATTAAATATTTTGTGACTCACTACATGTTTTTTTGTTTGTTTGTCTTCTGGAGAAATTCTTTTATATTTGATTCTACTGATTTTCAAAATAAGGACTGGATAAGGAACTTGCCCCTAACATAATGATAGTTATTGATGTAGCATTGCATGGACTAAAAAATAATTCCAGTAGTCTACGAGTTTTCACCAGTCTGACAACTACTTAGCAATAGCAAGTGGTGCTACCTGTATTCAGAGAAGGCAATGGCACCCACTCCAGTACTCTTGCCTGGAGAATCCCAGGGACAGGTGAGCCTGGTGGGCTGCAGTCCATGGGGTTGCGAAGAGTCGGACGCAACTGAGCGACTTCACTTTCTCTTTCGGACACAACTGAGCGACTTCACTTTCTTTTTTCACTTTAATACTTTGGAGAAAGAAATGGCAACCCCCGCCAGTGTTCTTGCTTGGAGAATCCCAGGGATGGGGGAGCCTGGTGGGCTGCCATCTGTGGGGTCACACAGAGTCAGACACGACTGAAGCAATTGAGCAGCAGCAGCGGCTACCTGTATTGGTGAGAGCTCTGCATAGACAATGTGTAAAGAGATAGAGCTCAGTCTGTAAATTGTTTTTGCATTTGTATTATTTTCCTTATTTTTGTGAAGCCTATTCCCTTGTCCACAGAGACTTTTTATGTCATCCTGACTTTGCTGATTAAACGACTAGTTTATAGCTACACAGACACAGACGCAGGCACACCTTCGCGGTGGTCATGTGTGGGTCTCTGATGTGAAGGGGCACGTTCTGCTCTGCATGGGTGGTACTTCCGTGTGCCTCTTCTGCACCATCGTTCCTGCCTCTGACCGCCCTCCAGAAGCACCTTGGGTTCTGGCAGCTGCACCCGAGCAGCCATGGAGCCGTGTGCGCACGCTCAGTTTCTGAGCGGGTCTCCCCGCCCACGGCGGCGCTGGCTGTCCGCTAGCCCTGGGCGCTGGGAGGAGGGACGCTCGCTGCCAGTCCCGACAGGGCCGGGCGGCTCTGCCGCAGCAGATGGTCAGCGTTTGCTTTTCCCAGGCCTGTCACCTGGAGAACTCCGACAGTTTTGTGTTCTGCTACTTACTTTTACCTAAAAAGAAGCAGAAAAGGGGAACACAATGCCATTTCAAAATAGCCAGCAGCTTCATTGTTGATAAGAGTGAAACATGATATTTTTTAAAAAAAGGAAAAGAACAGAAATGAGCATAGCACGTTTGCTAAAATGCTTCACTGTGATGATCTTGATAGCATTTATTTTATGGAAGTCTAAAAAGATAATTAAAAAGATACATCTACTGAGTAGATTTTGTACATTTTTTTTTTCATTTTTCAAAAATGTGTGCCAGAAATTTCCACTTTAATTTTCTAATTTTGTGTTCCTATATGCACACTGATATTTCATCTGATTTTCAAAATAAGGACGGATAAGGAACTTGCCCTTAACATAATGATAGATATTGATGTAGTATTGCCACTTTTGCCATCATCAAACTCCATTAAGCTGCATAATGACAGGTCAGTTCATTATTCTAATGATTTCCAAATAAATTTCAGTTATTTAAATAATAAATTTCTTTTCTTTTCACCTGAAAAGCGTTTCAGAAGACTTATGCTGCTCAGATACAGAACTCTTGGCAAAATGGTCAGGTTAAGATCTGAACATTTAATCTGGCTTATGAAAACTAGAAGCCTATTGTGAATGCTCTTCTTCTAGACTGTTTCTGCACATAGACATGGGAGGGACTCCAACTCTGTTCTCAAATGTAGTCAAGGTCCGTTTTGGAAGTTGAGGGCAAGAGCTTTAGTTCTGTCTCCTGGGATGTAACTGGCTATGTTTCTACATCAGATTAACTCATTTTATGAGATTGACACAAAAAGAGAGGCTGACAGAGAATGAGAATCAGGGTGGGGAGCCTGTGAGACCCAAAAGGAGGTCACTGTGGGCAGACCCTGCAAGAGGCTGGTGTGAACCATGGCCCTTGGGACCCTTGCGGTGTGGGCTGCAAGGTGACCCCAGATCTGTGTTCTGGAATCCTCTTCTAGATTGTGAGCAGGGTTGACACCTTTGATGAAACACAAGGAACAGATGTGTTTAACCCTGTCTTACTTTGTGATGACATGAACTCATGTTAACATCAAAATACAAATTTTAAACTGTGGGAGAGATATATGATATTCATGTAAGGTATGAAAAATTAGCATTTTCAGAGAGAAACTGAGGAACCAAGAGATTAATTTCTCTCAGGATTCAGAAATCCCTTCTCAGAAATACATCTGCTCTTTCCATCTCTTGAGTCCATAGATTGCCAGCATCTACCAGGAAAGGGATTGTCGCTGCTAATTGCTCAGCGTTGCACCAACATTGGCCTCTACAGTTCTTTGGGTGATGGTGGTAAAAATGAAACTAAGTGTGTGGTTCCTTGAGTAAGGAAGGGACTGGCCTCAATTCCCTGTTTTCCTCTGAGGCGGTAGCTCTTAGGGGCCGTTTCCGTAGCCTGTGTAGCTGCTTGTGTTGACTTTGAGGGCCCACATCGGGTGCTGGGGGAACCTGAAGCTCCATGTAGCCATAGCACGGCACCGGGCTCGGTGAACATGAAAGAATCCAACAGAGCCTCAGTTTTCCTGAAGCTGTACCTTGTCTGACCTTTACTTAGAACTCTGAAAAAAATATCAGAGTATTTTTTGTGTCTTCTAACTTGGGGCTGATTACTGGAATTCCCTGATGTAAATGAAGTGCCTTTCTGATTGACTTTATTGAAGGTCTGATAGCACAGTAGGAGTTTATCTGAACCACTGGTGATGGCCATCGAACACACTTCCTCTGGCTCATGAGTAACCATGAGCTGCCCAACTCACACTCTCAGTACCCCCATCAGGTTTACTCACTCGGTTAGCTGAGAGTAGAGAACTTCCACCAAGCAATTATATTTCTCCTTACAAAAAGAAAATGTTGCAGCAGTCTTGGTTATAATCTGAGTGTGTTTTCTTGGACTCATGCCCAGCAAGTTTATTTTTGTGTGGAGAGGCTGATTTTATAATTTTCTATATTTCTTGGTAGAGTTTACCAAACTGTTTATCTTTGCTGACAGCTTCAGCTAGGTCATAGTTTGAGTAAATGCAGTGGACCTTTAAAAAGCTATTAGCTAAAGTTCCGTAAGCTCTCTATTGCCCTCTTTTAGAGTATTTCTACAGCAATTTCTACAGCACCTTAGCTCAGCCTGTCTTGGGAATGAAGACAAGAGCTGAATTATGTTTGTATCCCCAGAGTCCCAAACTGTGTTTGTAAAGTTCCCATTATTTATTTATCTTTTTAGCCTTTGAAGCTTTGCATTTATGGATTCATTGTATCATCATCATCTTATGATCATTTGGAGTCTCTGATGGTGTTCTCATTAAAAGCTCACTTCCTCATTACCAGCACTGTTTTACCAGCCTCCTCAGGGTATTTTTGGCTATGTGGGTGATGGATTGGAATCTGCAGTATTGCAGGAACTGATTTTAAAGCTAAGATTGTAAAGATGAAAAATGATCCTTTTAAAGTAAGTTTTCTCATCCTTAGAACACAAACACATACACACTCCATATATAGCCATATATATTTTTATATTGACTAATTATTATTTCAAAACTGAGTGCAGCCCAGGGAAAAATTGCAGCAACTAAGGGATCCTCTTAGTGTAATTTGATTTGAAGTATAGAAAAAAAAAAAAAAAAAAGAGTGATTTTAACCCAACTATCCCCTAAGTTGTTCTTACTGAGCTCATGATATCCATGGGAAGAATCCTGAAGGCGAAATGGGTGGGTTTCCAACAGTCCATTGGGGGTGACAAGGATCTGTGTTCTCTAGAGGATGGGACGTGGGTAAAGGGAGACTGCCCTGAATTCTCTTCACCACGTCGTGACAGTGACCCACATGTATTGCTCCATGTAATTAGAAGATGTTGTAATTTTTTAAAATTACATAGCCATATGTGTGATCTCCTAATTGTTCTGGTACCCATTTAGAAAGTGTGATTCACAAAATTTCCATTGTATACAACTAATTAAAATTATTTCAAGAGAGCTTCTCATTATCAAAGTATTTCCTGTGACATTCATTTAAGAGTGAACTCCTTTAGGGTGTGAAAGTGGGATTTTATAGATCATTAACAAGTTGACAGGTTCTGGGAGTAGAAGAATATAAAACTGATGTGTTAGGAAGCAGTGCCAATTGAAGATCAATCAAAAGCAACATAAAGTATTCTTGAAACCTTTAGATGAATTATGAAGAAAGTAGCTCAATTTACAAGCCATTTTGCAAGAAGCTATCAATTTTATACTCTTGTATGTTGTCTATAAATTCTTTTAATAGTACCATAAATAATAGCTGAAAAAAATTTTAAAGGACAAAATAAGTGTATCTCCTTTTTTTGTTTTATGGCTAACATTCTTGAAGGAAAAATCACTCCACTTGTTTTCTCTTCATCTTGGTCTCTCATTCTTTTCTCTACCTGGGTCAGTCTTGATTCTGTACTTTCCTGTAGCCCACCAGGCTCCTCTGTCCATGGGATTCTCCAGGCAAGAAAACTGGACTGGGTAGTCATTTCCTTCTCCAGGGATCTTCCCAACCCAGGGACTGAACCTGGGTCTCCTACACTGCATGCAGATTCTTTACTCTGAGCCACCAGGGAAAACTGATTCTGCCCTACAAGGTCAGTTCAGTTAGTTCAGTGCAGTCACTCAGTCGTGTCCGACTCTCTGCGACCCCATGGATTGCAGCACGCCGGGCCT